>NC_064640.1:570012050-570615264 GCF_023864345.2 Schistocerca serialis cubense | reverse complement strand
GCATTTAGCGTCATCATATGTGCCTTACGAGCAGCCACTTGACGACGAAATCCACGTCTTCTCACCTCCCACCTAACTGACATAGTACTCAACATTCTTCAAGTGTCTGCGGTTCCTGTCAGTCAACAGATGAGGTCAGCCTCTACTTTTTTGTGCTATACATGCCCCTCCACGTTTCCATTTCACTATCACATTGGCAACAGGATGTTTAGGAGTATGGACGTCTCATGTGCAGACGTATGACACAAGTGACACCCAATCACCCTACCATGTTCAAAGTCCGTGAGTTCTGTGGAGTGCCCCATTCTGCTCTCTCACGATGTCTAATGACTACTGATGTGGAGTACCTGGCAGAGTACCTGGCAGTGGGTGGCACCACAACATATCTAATATGAAACACGTATGTTTTTGGGGGTGTCCGGATACTTCTGATGACATAGTGTATTTCTCCATTGCCAGTTGTTGATGACAATCCAGATGGCTTGAAAGGAGCAATTTATTTCTCAACTAAGGACACATAGACAGGCTATTGGAGAACTGAGGTTGTTCAGGCTGACATGAGTAAGGTTTCCATCAAAACCCCCAACTGTCTCTATGAGTTCAAAGTTATGCAATTTCCACCACGTAATGCACCAGCCACATTTGAATATATAATGGACAACCTTCTTCAACACCCTATATGGACATAATATTTTTGCTCTCTGGATGATATTGTCAGTTTTGAAAGACATTTGAAGAACATCCAAGCCACCTGAGAAGTGTGCTAAAGTGTGTTCACAATGAAGGCCTAGGCCTCCCTGAATCTGAAAGACTTTCTATTGGTCGCCTAGAAAAAAATAAAAAGATATTGGGCCATTTACTTAATGGCAAGGAGTAATCCTGATCCAAAGAAAATAAAGGCAGGCACAAGTTTTTCCACCTTTTTCGCACAACTGTGGTGTGAGAAGTTTCTTCAGGATGTGCTTATCCTACTCATCTTCAGTCATCCATGAGATGTGTAAGATAATTTACTGCTACCAAGTTTAGAGTTAAATAATGAAATATTAATGCAGCATGGCAAATAAAGGAAAGAGTTTTTAAAAATGAGTTTTACGTAGTTGGGTAGAAAATGGTAGAAGCAAACTTCAGAGATATCTTAGTTATTTATGTCTTTGTCTTTTTGTAAGCGTGTTTGTGCTGTGTTTCTGATGAAAATGTTATTGATAGGATATTAAATACAGACCTTCCTTCTTTCAATTGCCAGTAGCAAATTTTTGAATCTACTAGGCAATGACATGTCAAGCACCTTAGTGTACTGTGAATATAGTGTGTACTTGTAAATTTGCATGTTAGGCTTATATATCAAGAGAGAAGAGAGAGCCTTTAAGTATCCTAGTGGCTTGAAGTTTGTCTCTGAAGTTATTGTGCCATTACAATCATTTTATCTTTGATTTTTCTGTCATGAACATAAGCAATTTATGGAAAAGAGTGTTGTGTACATCTCACCATCACATGTGGAATATGTTCAGTAGTTAGAAAGATTGTTAAGGCTGTGGAGTACTTCTTTTCAGGGGACATAATTCTTGCTACTGATGATAGAGAAAGTTGTTGCAGAAAATAACACCTCTAGGTTTTAACTATTTGGCCAGGCTATTTATCTCTCTGTATTTTTAACATTTTTGTTTCATTATAGTTACGTGTAACACTTACTTGAAAAGGTAATTGAATATCTCAAAATTGTCGCTTTTATGAATTATTGTGTGTACTTCCCTCACTACTTGCCTGAAATACCCCCTCTACTTCTCTGATTACAGGAGTCAGTTCTTGTGACAAGACTACCGGATAGCCCTCAACCTTCAAAGGAAGATGGTAGTGGTGTAAGTAATGCAATTGCCAATTCAGTAGTTCAGAAACTGTTAACTGATAGTTATTTCTACATCTGCATTACTTGTAGATACTCCACATGCCACTGATGTGGCACTTTCCAACACAAAGTGGAAAGGGGTATCCTGAACCTCCATCCTTCGACACCTTACATTGACAACATGTTTTTGCTCTTTGAGACATTTGAAGAACATGTAAGCCACCTGAGAACTGCGCTAAAGTGTGTTCATACTTAGGTCTCCCTATGAATCTGAAAAAAATCTTGAGACATATGGTTAATGGCAATGGAGTCCATCCTGTTCCAAAGAAAATAAAAGCAAGCACAGATTTTCCACCTTCTCAGCAAGACTGTGGTGTGAGAAGTTCTTTCAGGATGTGCTGATCCTACCAGAGATTCAGAAAGGACTTCTGGAACAAGGTATGTCCATTGCATGAATTGCTGCAGGAAGATGCTAAATTTTCCTAGAATGAGGCGCAAAAGTTCTTTCCTTGTCCTTAAGGAGGCATGAACATCATCTTCAGTCATAGCGTTTTATGACAAGAATGCTGATCCAGAACTTAACACCAACACAAACAGTTATGGGTTAGGTGAATTTGCTCTACATCTACAGTTAGGTGCTGAGAAGGCGATAGCGTATGCGTCCAGAGTACTATACGCCAAGTCTGAGATGAACTACCCTCCAACCAGAAGAGTGCCCTGAAATTATTTGGGTCATAAACTAGTGCAGCTTTATTTATTTGCAAGTTACTCATGCTGGTGATGAATCAAGATTCTGTTTTCTAGATGACTAGCATGATGATTCAGTCAGGTTGACTGGCTAGATCAATCCTGAGGCTTCAGTGGTATGGCGTCACAATGGTGTACAAAAACCAGATACAAACACAAGGATGCTGAGTTCATGTCAAGGATTTTTTTAAAGTGGTGATCAGATATCAGACTGGTTTAATGCAGCATGCTATGAATTCCTTTTCTGTGGCTATCTCTTCATCTCAGAATAGCACTTGCACCTTACATTGAATGTGTCTCAATCTCCATCTTCTGCTGCAGTTTTTACACTCTACAGCTCCCTCTAGTACCATGAAAGTTATTGGCAGATGTGATAACTAATGTCCTACCATTCTGTTCCTTCTTCTTGTTAGTGTTTTCCATGCCTTCCATTCTTCAACGATTCTGTGGAGCACCTCCTCATTCTGTACTTTATCAACTGACCAAATTTTCAACACTCTTCTGTAAAACCACATCTGAAACACTTTGATTCCCTTCTGTTCCATCTTTTGCACAGTCTATAATTCACTACTATACAAAGCTGTACTGCGAACATACATTCTCAGAAATTTCCTCCTCAAATTAAGATCCATGTGTGATGCTGGTATACTTCTTGTGACCAAGAATACCCTCTTTGTCTGTGCTAGTCAGCTTGTTAGGTCCTCTTTGGTCCATCGGTCATGTCCTTCCAAGGTAGGAGAATTCCTTAACATAAGGATCACCATTTTTGATGTTAACCTGCTTTGTATTCTCATATCTGCAACTTCTCATTACTTTTGTCCTGCTTTGGTGTACTCTCAGTCCATATTCAGTACTCATTGGACTGTTTGTTCTTTTCAACTGATCCTGTAATTCATCAGCAAATCTTATCGCTGATATCATTTCACCCTGAATCTTAAATGCACTCTTGTACCATTTTTTTATATCTGTCGTCGTTTATTTGGTGTATGAACTGATCAGCCGAGATGAAAGATTACGTCTCAACTTTACACTCTTTTTAACCTGAGCACTTTGCTCTTGGTTTCTAGTCTTACTTTTTTCTCTTGATTCTTGTGCATACTGTGTATTACCCTTGTTTGCCTATAGCTTGCTCCTATTTTTATCAGAAATTGGAAGATCTTACATCATTTTACGTTGTTGAACAGTTTTTTAGTGTTGACAATTCCAGTGAATGTGCTTTGGTTTTTATTTGATCTTGCTTTGATAATCAAGTGTGTCAGGACTGCCCTCGGTTTGCCTTTCCCTTTCCTAATGCCACAAATTGATTGTCATGTAATAGATCCTCAGTTTTCTTTTCCATTCTTCTGTATGTAATCCGTAACAGCAACTTGCATGATTGAATTGTTAATCTGATTGTCCAGTACATCTCACACATATTAGCCCTTGGTAACTTTTGAAATGTGTACATGACATTTTTTTCCAAAAGGCTGATGGTATGTCACCAGGATCATTGATTCTACACAACAGGTTGAATAGCAGTATTGTTCCGATTTCCCCCAATGATTTTAGAATTCATTGGGGGAATGTTATCTTTCTCTTGTGATTTATTTGATTTCAAGTCTTTCAAATTCTAACACTAATACTGGATCCCTTATGTCCTTTATATTGACTTCAATTTCTTGTTCTCTCATCTCATGAGACAATTCCTCCCCTTCATAGAGCCATTCTGTGTACTCTTTCCACGTATGTCCACTCTCGTCTGTATTCAACAGTGGAATTCCATTGCACTCTTAATGTTGCCATCTTCCTTTTAATTTCAGTGGAGCTTGTTTTGACTTTTATATATGCTGAGACAGTCCTTATGATGATCATTTCTTTATGGATTTCTTCATATTTTTTGTGCAGTCATTTTGCATTTGCTTCCTGGAACTTCCTGTTTCTCTCATTCCTGAGTGATTACAGAGCTCTGTAGCATACAACATGGTGTAGCAGTTAACATTACTGGTTGGCATCCGGTGCATTGCCAGGCAGAACCTGACCACCAGCAATTACTTGAATTTAGTATTTCTTACTTATAGTTCTTCAAATTTCTTATGTTTGCATATTCTGAAATATTCAACATTTTTGTAAATAGCAGCATTTCTAATCAATAATTTTAGTTCCATCCTATCTGTACATGGGTGTCTGTAATAAACTGGTATACAGTGCAAAATGCTGTTCTTCATTGACAATGCTGCAATCACATTTCAACTTGATTGTCGTTACAATGTGACAATATGCCACTGCTGAATTTATTAATGTGTGGCAATGAGAGAAGTTAAAGAAAAACCTAGAACAACATGCCTCATTTAAAAGATTGAAAGTCAGTAGAATAAGTTCAAATGAAAATGGTTTGTCATGATGGATGTTCTCAGGGTGGTTATAATTAAGGACATGCAGAAGACAAATAATGAGCAAACCGTTGAAACACATTTTAATTCCCACATGAGAAAATAACATTCATTAATTGCATTCCGTATTTACATTTCACTTTAGAAACACTGCTCACTGTGGACAACCATCTGCATCCACAGACAGCCTGGAACTCTACTAGAGATTCTGTTTCACAGTTTATAGAAAAGTGTATTGTTTGCCATTGAGGTGTATAAATTATATTTATTCAGCCACTTATCGTTGTTCACCAATCATCAACTGGGGGAGAAAATGATTATATCTGTTGGTTTAGAAAAGTGTATTTCTCATAGAAGACACTTTCATACTCACATACACATACTACTCACATACTAACTGTAGCATTGGCTAATTTAAAATGCATCATAACCAGATTTTGACACACTTGTAAAAAGCTTATACAATTACACATGATTCCTGACTATTAACTATCAGAATTACATATGTAGTTTCTATAAGTTTTTAAGAGTTTGTCACAATCTCATTGTGTAGCATTTTCTGTTTTGCCGAAGCTACATGTGATATATCTAAGTGTGTTCTATGAGAAATATAAATTTCTAAACCAACAGATGATATAATTTTTTCATCCAGTTGATGATGGTTGACACAACTGAAATTGATGGAGTAAATAAAATTATACAGCATATTTTCCAAATAAACATGCTTCTATAAAATAACTTTCTGCTCTAGCCAGTTACCAACATAAATTGATTTTCCAATTGTCTACAGCACTTTTCAAATGGTAGACCATGGAATGTTCAGCTGTCATGACACAGGTTGTGCACTGCTTGAAGACTGCACAATTCATCCAGCATTCTCAGTGATTTCAACACTAACTTTTTGCACGATTTGTGGTGCAATTGTCCATCAGCTTCTCCCAGGAGTAACTCCCAAATCACCAGTTAATTTGAGCTTTTGATTTATGTTCTTATACCCCAGTGTGGAAAGCAAACATCTCTGTATTCCTTCAATGGATCAATACTCATGAAGAGCATCAGCAGTATTGCCACTGTTTTGGTAGAATGGCTTTTGAGAAATCCCTGCTGACATTGTGTAGACCCATGTTGACTGTCTGCAACTGTAATGGACACTGATGACAGCAAGTTATGACACCAACACTACTAACCACACAAATCCTGCAGCACACAATCTGCACATCATTCTCATAAAGTTGGTCACCCATATTGTAAACAGTGTTATGTCTACAATGCTTCAAATATAAATTGTAATTATTAGCAGCCTTTGTTTGTACAGCCAAGAGAGTGCTTCAGGCCAGAAATCTTGAGAGTTTATTTAGAAAATTCAAGTGATGTGTAAAAATAAAAAAAAAATTGTGAGAATTTTCTGCTACCAAGGTTAGAGTTAAATAATAAAATATTAATGCAGCATGGCAAATAAAAGAAAGAGTTCTTAAAAATGAATGTTACATAATTTGTTAGAAAGTACTAGGAACAAATATCAGAGATATGTTCGTTATTTATCTCTTGTTTTTTTAGTTAGTTTGTGCTGTGTTTCTAATGAAGATGTTATTGGTAGGATATTAAATACAGGCCTTCCTTCCTTCAATTGCCTGTAGCCAATTTTTAAATACACTAGGCAATGACATGTCAAGCACCTTAGTGTACTGTGAATATAGTTTATACTTGTAAATTTGCACATTATTCTCATATATTGAGATGAAAGAAGGGAGAACCTTTAGGTATCCTAGTGGCTTTAAGTTTGTCTCTAAAGTTATTGTGCCATTACAGTGATTTCATATTTTATTTTTCTGTCATGAACATAAGCAATTTATGTGAAAGGGTGGTGCGAACGTCTCACCATCATATGTGGATTAAGTTCAGTAGTTGGAAAGATTGTTAAGGCTGTTGACTACCTCCCTTCAGGGTACCCAATTCCTGCTACCGATGGTAGAGAAAGTTGTTGCAGAAAATAACACTCGTAGGTTTTAAGTATTTGACCTGGCTATTTATCTCTCTATAATTGTAACATTTTTTGTTTTGTTTTAATTATGTATAACACTTACCTGAAAAGGTAATTGCTCTGATTACAGGAGCCAGTTCTTGAGACAAGAGTACCGGATAGCTCTCAACCTTCAAAGGAAGACAGTAGTTCTGTAAGTATTGCCATTCCTAAATCAGTACTTCAGAAACTTTTAACTGATAGTTTTTTCTGCATCTGAATTACATGCTTGAATACATATACGTATGTACGTACTCCACATATCACTGATGTGCCACTTTCCGACACAAAGTCGCAAATGGATGTCTTGAAACTCCATCCACTGTACCGTCCCTTCTTATGAGGCTTTTGACAGAATGATGGTGACCCTTGCACTGGAGCTCTTCAGGTGCCATTGCTGTAGATTTTAATTCATAATTTAAGCAGTGACTTGAATCAAACGTAAGACCCAGGACATTTTCAGCGGTAGTCATGGGTGCCACCCCTAGTCGATGGTGATCATTTATTTGAATATCAAGAATAGAAGTTAATTCAGTATTTGTCACTGTGACACATGGTTCTAACTTTTAAAATATTAACTCATTATTTTGCTTCAAACTATACAGCATGGAATGTTGTGCAGAGGTTAGTGGCACTGGCTTGCATACTCTGGGTTTTGTGTTCAGACTGACCACCAATAGTTAATGCTTATTTTATTATTTATCATTTCTGGAAGGTACTTGACACTTCTTAAGTTTGTAATGTTTGCATATTATGGAATATTTGAAGTTTCTATCGAAGAGTTCAGTTCTGTTCTCTCTGTACAATGGTGTCTACAATGAAAATTATTTTAGTGCTAGATGTTTTATGTCACTGACGAGGAAACTTTTTGATTTGGACTTGATTGTGGTTATGATATGGCACTGTTTGGTGGAGATGTTGAGTAATTCAAAACATGTATATTACTGGAGTATAAGCAGTACATAATTCCCACATTCTGTATATTCAGGAAACCAATGGATTCCAAAAGAGCTGGAAGTCGGACATCCGTCAATGTTTCCTGGGAGTTCTGGGCAGTGCCTGACAAAATGGTTGAAGGAACTCACCAAGTTAGCAAATACAACATGTGGGATGACACGATAAGCTAGGCAGATGTGTACTTTTACTTGAGTTCTCAGCCCACCAGTGTTGTGAGAAAAATGAAGAGAAGATGGATAGCTGGGATAAATTCCATGCTGAAGTGAAGAAAACTTTTGGTGACAATGACTTCAGATTTGCCTAGTGGAAGTTTGACCCTAATGCCACTTCTTAAATCGAAATACAAGACAGCTTACAAAACACATACTTTATGAAACATGTTCAGCTCTTGAGGTAAAGGATGTCACAACAGCAGAAAAATTCATGATGTGGCTCCAGAGAATTGAGGGAGGAGTAGAGAATAGAGTCAGAGTAATGAGATATGATTTGACTCCCAAATGTGGTACCAGTTGTAGTTGTGGAAGACCACCACAATCTTGCCTGTCTTATATGACAGGTAGTGCAATATGAGATTAAACATATTATGATAGCCAGAATGTCAGACTAAGAACACAAGAGGTAATGGCCATGTACACTGACCACATGCCAGCAAGTGATAGATTGTGTAAAATGTGACAGACCTGTGCACAAATTTAGGTGATAATGAGTTGAATGTGTCACGTGTTTTAGGATTTTGTGTTTTGTCTCCACTTCTACCTCAGGTCTTAGGTCACCGCACTTAGTATGTTAGCGATCGACTGTCTCCGCCCGTTACTCTTTTTATGATCCGCCGATCTTCTTTTCGGGACTTGCCTCTTAGTGGCTGTCCAGATCAGATGTCATTGTTTGTAATGATCTACCTTGCCTCACTTGCTCCATTGTACCATTCAGAGGAGTCATGTGTGTTTTGTAAACAAGAGCACAAGGTGAAGCCCCATTGGTCTCACATAGTCAGCGTATGGGTGCTGATGACTACATCGTTGAACCACTTCAAATGCGCACGTACGCACGCGCGCGCGCACACACACACGCACACACACACACACACACACACACACACACACACACACACACACACAGTGTGTTAAAGAAGTAGTATATCAGTCTTCAGCACCAGTCTCGCCACCAGTGAAATTTGTCAGCATGAATTGATTTGGTCAACTTGAACTAATACTATAGCCATCACATGACAACCCAGCACCTGACCAAAGCAGGTTCAACCGTTACTCCTGCCAAGGATAATGCACCGCTGAGAAACAGACATTTGGAGAGCAGGAGAAACAAGGCAGTTTGTATCCACTGTAGTCCACCTGGACACAGTGGATTGCAGGGGAAGAAGGCAAGTGTTTGGCAATTGTTACACCACCAGATGTCAACCATCACAACATTTCTCTTCATACCAGCAAGCTGTAAATGATTATAGTCAACTATGGAATGAACGCCATTGTCATACCGTTGTGTAGTTGTTCTCCAAAATGGTGTTGCCTTGTCCTGTCTTTGTCAGAGGTACCAGCCACTCTCCTAGCCACTGAATTTGAAAAACTAAGTGAATCGACCATCTATGGAGGTGAATCCACCACAGATAAAGATCCTCCATGGATGACAGTCAGTATGATATCACAAAATCTCATTGACATCTTCATCGACGACCAGCCTCTCTATGAGTTAGCCAATTCAGAGGTTTGTTTCTGTGTATTGTTGATTGCACTGTGGATCATCCTTCAATTAGCCAGCAATCATATAAATTGTTGCCAGATGAATGATGAATAACACAGGTGGAATGGAGAAAGTGGTGCAAAATGTCATCATTAAACGCTCAGTGTGTCCTTGGTTCTCTGCTATGGTTGCTATGGTCATAGTGAGAAATACACATGGCATATGACATTTGTGCATTGACTACTGGGAACTGAACTATATTAACAAGAAATACACACTATGTGATAGAAGTATCTGAACACCTGGCTGAAAATGAGTCACAAGTTTCTGGCACACTTCATCGATAATGCTGTAATTTAATATGGTGTTGGTCCACTCCTAGCCTTCATGACAGCTTCCATCCTAGGCATATGTTCAGTCATGTGCCGGAAGGTTTCGTGGGAAATGGCAACCAATTCTTCAAAGTGTGCTGCATTGAGGACTGGTATTAATGTTGCTCGGTGAGTCCTGGCACAAAGTCGGTGTCCCGAAACATCCCAAAGGTGTTCTATAGGATTCAGGTCAGGACTTTGTGCAGGCCAGTACATTACAGGTATGGTATTGTCTTGTAACCACTGTGCCACAGGTTGTGCATTATGAATAGGTGCTCAATCGTGTTGAAAGATGCAAACTCCATCCCCGAATTGCTCTTCAACAGTGGGAATCCAGAAGGTGCTTTAAAACATCAAGGGATGCAAGTCCCCTCCACATTGTGTACCGTAATTTGTCACTCCACTCAGTAATATTTCACTATTCAGTCATCAAATGTTTACGCTCCTTACACCAAGCGAGGAGTTGTCTGGCATTTACGGATATTACGTGTGGCTTATGAGCAGGCGCTCAACAACAAAATCGAAGTTTTCTCCCCTCCCGCCTAAGTGTCATAGTACTCGACTCTCTTCAACTGTCTGCGATCCCTGTCAGTCAACAGATGAGTTCGGCCTCTACATTTTTGTGCTGTACATGTTCCTACATGTTTCCACTTCACTATCACATCGGAAACAGTGGACCTAGGGATGTTTAGGAGTGTGGAAATCTCGAGTACAGACGTATGACACAAGTGACACCCAATCACCCTACCACGTTTGAAGTCCGTGAGTTCCATGGAGTGCCCCATTCTGCTCCGTCACAATGTCTAATTACTACTGAGGTTGCTGATATGGAATATCTGGCAGTAGGTGGCAGGACAATGCACTTAATATGAAACACGTATGTTTTTGGTGGTGTCTAGATACTTTTGATCACATAGTGTATTTCTCCATTGCCAGTTGTTGATGACCATCCAGATTGCTCAAAAGGAGCAAAGTATTTCTGAGTTAACGACATATAGACAGGCTATTGGAAAACTGAGGTTGATCAGGTTGACATGAGAAAGATTTCCATCAAAACTCCTGACAGTTTTTATCAGTTCAAAATTATGCCTTTTGGACAATATAATGCACCAACCACATTTGAATATATAATGGACATGATTCTTCAACACCTTATATGGGCAACATATTTGTGCTGTCTGGATGATACTGTCATTTTTGGAAGACATTTGAAGAACATCCGAGCCACCTGAGAACTGTGCTAAAGTGTATACACACTGAAAGCCTCCCCGAATCTGAAAGACTTCCTATCGTTCGCCTGAAAAAAAGGAAAAGAAAAAAAAATTGTCCAGTTAGTTAATGGCAATGGAGTCATCATGATCCAAAGAAAATAAAAGCAGGCACAAGTTTTTCCACCTTCTTGGCGCAACTGTGATGTGAGAAGTTCCTTCAGGATGTGCTTACCCTACCCACCCATGTCCATTGCAAGAACTGCTGCAGGGAGATGACAAATTTTTCTAGAGTGTGGTGCAAGAAAATCTTGACTTGTCCTTAAGGAAGCATGAACTTCACCTACCATCATAGCTTTTATAGTACACGTTGAGGAAGGTGCCGAATAGGTGATAGCTTATGCTTCCAGAGAATTCTCCTCCAAGTCTGAGATGACTACTCTCAAACCAAAAGAGTGCCCAGGAATTGTGGGGGTCATGAACAAGAGTATCTTTATTTATTTGCAAATTAGTCATGCCAGTAATGAACCAAGATTCTCTTTCCTAGATGATGAGCATAATGAATCAGTCAGATTGACTGGTTGTTTGTATGCTGAGGCTTCAGGAGTATGGTGTCACAGTGGTGTACAAAACCACATACAAACACAAGGATGCTGTGTGCCTTTCAAAGATTTTTTTAAAGTGGTGATCAGGTGTCAGACTGGTTTAATGGAGCATGCTATAAATTCGTTTCCTGTGGCGATCTCTTCATCTCAGAATAGCACTTGCACCTTAGAGCCTTAGTTATTTTTTAAATGTTTCTCAATCTCTATCTTCCGCTGCTGCTTTTACCTTCTGCAGCTCCCTCTAGTACCATGAAAGTTATCGCTTAATCTCATAACTCATGTCCTATTGTCCTACATATTCTTCTTGTTAGTGTTCTCCATACATTACATTCTTCAACTGTTCTGTTGAGAACCTCCTGATTTTTAACCTTATTAGCCCACCAAATTTTTTACATTCTTCTGTAAAACCACATTTCAGACACTCCGATTATCTTCTGTTCTGGCTTTTACACAGTCCGTGAGACACTATCGTACATAGCTGTGCTCCGAATGTGCATTCTCAGAAATTTCTTTCTCAAATTTAGGGCAGTGTGTGATACTAGTATACATCTTTTGGCCAGGAATACCCTCTTTGTCTGTCCCGGTCTGCTTGTTAGGTCCTCCTTGCTTTGCCCATCATGTGTCATTTTCCTTCTGAGGTATGAGAACTCCTTAACATAGTGATTATCAGTTTTGCATTGTATTCTCTTATCTGCAGCTTCTCATTACTTTGGTCTTTGTTTGGTTTACTCTCACTCCATAGTCAGTACTCATTGGACTGTTTAGTCTATTCAACAGATCCTGTAATTCATCAGCAAATCTTATCACTGATATTATGTCACCTTGTTCTCTTCCCCCTCCCCCCCCCCCCTCCACCCCTCCACCCTTCTTGTCTCTGTTTATTTGATGTATATACTGATCAGTAGATGTGAAACATTATGTCTCAATCTTACACTCATTTTAATCTGAGCACTGCTTTCTTTGTTTCCAGTTTTATTGTTCCCTCTTGGTTCTTACACAAATTGTGTATTACCCATCTTTTCCTATAACTTACTTGTAGTTTAAATGAAAATGGTTAGTCGTGGTGGATGGATAAATTGATTTCACAATTGTCTATTTTTCTCAGAATTTGGAACATCTTACACCATTTTACAGTGTCTTAACACTTTTTCTTTGTTGGCAGATCCAATGAATGTGCTTTGATTTTTCTTTGATATTGCTTTGATTGTCAAGCATGTCAGGGCTGCCCCCATTTTACCTTTCCCTTTCCTAAAGCTGAACTGATTGTCATGTAATAGATCCTCAGTTATCTTTTCCATTCTTCTGTATATTACTCTTGTTACTCTGATTGTCCAATAGATCCCACACAAATCTGCCCTTGGTGTCTTGGGAAATGGATATGTGTAGGTGATAATTTTCCCAAAAGGCTGATGGTATGCAACCAGGATCATAGACTCTACACACCAGGATGATAAGCAATTTTGTTGCCACTTCACCCAATGATTTTAGAAATTCTGATGGAATGTTATCTTTCCCTTCTGATTTATTTGATCTCAAGTCTTCCTAAGGTCTTCTAATTCTAACACTAATACTGGATCCCTTATCTCTTCCATATTGACTTCAATTTCTTGTTCTGTCATGTCATCACATAACTCCTCCCCCTCATAGAGCATTCTGTGTTCTCTTTCCACGTATGTCCACTCTCCTCTGTATTCAACAGTGGAATTCCCAATGCACTCTTAATGTTGCCACCCTGCCTTTTAATTTCAGTGGAGCTTGTTTTGACTTTTATATATGCTGTGACAGTCCTTATGATGATCATTTCTTTATGGATTTCTCCATATTTTTTGTGCAGCCATTTTGCGTTTGCTTCCTGGCACTTCCTATTTCTCTCATTCCTGAGTGATTCCAGAGCTCTGCAGCATACAACGTGGTGAAGCAGTTAACATCACTTGCTGGCATCTGGTGGATTGCGAGGCTGAACCTGACCACCAGCAATTACTTGAATTTACTATTTATTAATTCTAGTTCCCAAAATTTCTTATGTTTGCATATTCTGAAATTTTCAACAGTTTTGTAAATAGCAGCATTTCTGATCAATGATTTTTATTTCTATCCTATCCGTACATGGGTGTCCGTAATAAACTTGCTTACAGTGCAAAGTGATGTTCTTCATTGACAATGCTGCAAACATATTTCAACTTAATTGTGGTTACGAATTGACAATGTGCCACTGCTGAATTTATTAATGTATGGCAATGAGGGGAATAAAGGAAAAGCCTAGAAGAACATGCCTCATTTAAAAGTCTGGAAGTCAGTAGAAAAAGTTCAAATGATGTTGGTTTGTTGTGGTGGATTTCTGGGTGGTTGTAATTAAGGACATACAGAAAACAAGTAATGAATAAACTGCAGAAAGAAACAAATTATAATTCCCACATGAGAAAATAACATTCATTAATTGCGTACCATATTTACATTTCAGGTTAGAAACACTGCTCACTGTGGACAACCATCTGCATCCACAGACAGCCTGGAACTGCGCTAGAGATACTGTTCCACAGCTTATAGAAAAGTGTATTGTTTGCCAATGAGGTGTATGAATTATATTTCCTCAGCCACATTTGGTTGTTTCAACCATCATCAACTGGAGGAGAACATGATTAAATGTGTTGGTTTAGAAAAGCGTATTTCTCATAGAAGACACTTTCAAACACCAACTGTAGCATTGGCAAATTTAAAATGCATCATAATCAGATTTTGACACACTTGTAAAAAACTTATATAAATTAAACATGCACTCCTGACTATTTACTATCAGGATGACATATGTACTTCCTATAATTTTTTGTAAGAGTTTGTCAGACTTGTATTGTGTTGCATTTTCTGTTTTGCTAATGCTACATATGGTATGTGAAAGTGTCTTCTATGAGAAATCTGTGTTTCTAAACCAGCAGATGTTATAATTTTTTCATCCAATTGATGATGGTTGAAAGAACTGAAATGGGTGGAGTAAATAAAATTATACAGCATATTTTCCAAATAAACATGCTTCTATAAAATAACTTTCTGCTCTAGCCAGTTACCAACATAAATTGATTTTCCAATTGTCTACAGCACTTTTCAAATGGTAGACCATGGAATGTTCAGCTGTCATGACACAGGTTGTGCACTGCTTGAAGACTGCACAATTCATCCAGCATTCTCAGTGATTTCAACACTAACTTTTTGCACGATTTGTGGTGCAATTGTCCATCAGCTTCTCCCAGGAGTAACTCCCAAATCAGCAGTTAATTCTAGCTTTTGATTCATATTCTTGAACCCCAGTGTGGAAAGTGAACATCTCCGTATTCCTTCAATGGATCAATATTCATGAACAGCAGCAGCAGTATTGCCAGTGTTTTGGTAGAATGGCTTTTGAGAAAGACCTGCTGACATTGTGCAGACCCATATTGACCTTTTGCAACTGTAATGGACACTGATGCTGATGTTTCAACCCTATTGACATTCCAGTACCAGTGCCTAACAGCAAGTTATGACACCAACACTACTAACCGTGCAAATCCTGCAGCACACAGTCTGCACATCATTCGCATAAAGTTGGTCACCCATACGGTAAACAGTGTTATGCCTACATTGGCTTCAAATCTAAAGTGTAATTATTAGCAGCCTTTGTTTGTGCAGCCAAGAGAATGCTTCAGGAAGGAAATCTTGAGAATTATTTAAAGAATTAAAATGATGTGTAAGATAAAAATTGTTGTGAGAATTTTTTGTTACCATGTTCAGAGTTAAATAATAGAATATTAAGGCAGCATGGCAAATAAAAGAAAGAGTTCTTAAAAATGAATTTTACATAATTCGGTAGAAAGTACTAAGAACAAATTTCAGAGATATCTTCATTATTTATGTCTTTGCCTTTGTGTAAGTGTGTTTGTGCTGTGTTTCTGATGAAGATGTTATTGATAGGATATTAAATACAGGTCTTCCTTCCTTCAATTGCCTGTAGCCAGTTTTTAAATATACTAGGCAATGACATTGTGAAACACCTTAGTGTACTGTGAATATAGTTTGAACTTGTAAATTTGCACATTATGCTCATATATTGAGATGAAAGAAGGGCGAACCTTTAGGTATCCGAGTGGCTTTGAAGTTTTTCTCTGAAGTTATTGTGCCATTACAATGATTTTATCTTTTGTTTTTCTGTCATGAACATAAGCAATTTATGTGAAAGATTGGTGTGAACATCTCACCACCATATGTGGATTATTTCAGTAGTTAGAAAAATTGTTAAGGCTGTCAAGTACTTCTCTTCGGGGGACATAATTCTTGCTACCGATGCTAGAGAAAGTTGTTGCAGAAAGTAACACTCGTAGGTTTTAACTATTTGGCCAGGCTATTTATCTCTCTATATTTTTTAACATTATTTGTTTTGTTTTAATTATGTATAACACTTACCTGAAAATGCTATTGCTCTGATTACAGGAGCCAGTTCTTGAGACAAGATTACCGGATAGCGCTCAACCTTCAAAGGAAGACAGTAGTGCTGTAAGTATTGCAATTGTCGAATCAGTAGTTCAGATACTGTTAACTGATAGTTATTTCTCCATCTGCATTACATGCTTGAATACACATCTACATATGTACATATTCCACATGTCACTGATGTGGCACTTTCCGCAACAAAATGCAAATGGATATCTTGAAACTCCATCCGCTGTACTGTCCTTTCTTATAACGCTTTTGACAGAATGATGGTGACCCCTACACTGGAGCTCTTCAGGTGCCATTGCTGTAGATTTTAATTCATAATTTAAGCAGTGGCTTGAATCAAGCGTAAGACCCAGGTCATTTTCAGCACTATTCATGGGTGCCAACCCTAGTCGATGGTGATCATTTATTTGAATATCAAGAGTAGAAGTTAATTCAGTATTTGTCACTGTGACACTTTCTTCTAACTTTTGAAATATTAACTCATTATTTTGCTTCAAGCTATACAACATGGAATGTTGTGGAGAAGTTAGTGGCACTGGCTTGTGTACTCTGGGTTTTGTGTTCAGACTGACCACCAATAGTTAATGCTTATTTTATTATTTATCATTTCTGGAAGGTACTTAAAATTTCTTAAGTTTGTAATGTTTGCATATTGTGGAGTATTTGAAGTTTCTATTGAAAAGTTCAGTTCTATTCTCTCTGTACAATGGTGTCTACAATAAAAATTATTTGAGTGCTAGATGTTGTATGTCACTGACGATGAAACTTTTTGATTTGGACTTGATTGTGGTTATGATGTGGCACTGTTTGGTGGAGATGTTGAGGACTTCAAAACATGTATATTACTGGAATACAAGCAGTACATAATTCCCACATTCTGTATATTCAGGAAACCAATGGATTCGAAAAGAGTTTGAAATTGGGAATCTGTCAATGTTTCCCGGGAGTTCTGGTCAGTGCCTGACAAAATGGTTGAAGGAGCTCACCAAGTTAGCAAATACAACATGTGGGATGACACGATAAGCTAGGCAAATGTGTACTTTTACTTGAGTTCTCAGCCCACCAGTGTTGTGAGAAAAACGAAGAGAAGCTTGATAGCTGGGATAAATTCCATGCTGAACTGAAGAAAACTTTTGGTGACAATGACTTGCAGATTTGCCTAGTGGAAGTTTGCCCTAATGCCTCTTCTTAAATCGAAATACAAGACAGCTTACGAAACACATACTTTATGAAATGTGTTCAACTTTGTGTTTGTGCTGTGCTGTGTGTTTGTGCTGTGTTTCTGATGATGTTATTGATCGGATGTTAAATACAGGACTTCCTTCCTTCAATTGCCTGTAGCCAATGTTTATGTATACTAGGCAATGACATTGTGAAACACCTTAGTGTACTTAGGTATCCTAGAGGCTTGAAGTTTGTCTCTGATGTTATTTTGCCATTACAGTGATTTTATCTTTTATTTTTCTGTCATGAACATAAGCAATTTATGTGAAAGAGTGATGTGAACATCTCACCATCATATGTGGATTATGTTCAGTAGTTAGAGAGATTGTTAAGACTGTAGAGTACCTCCCTTCAGGGTACATAATTTCGTGCTACCGATGGTTGAGAAAGTTGTTGCAGAAAATAACACTCGTAGGTTTTAAGTATTTGACCAGGCTATTTGTCTTTGTATAATTTTAACATTTTTTGTTTTGTTTTAATTATGTATAACACTTACCTGAAAAGGTAATTGCTCTGATTACAGGAGTCAGTTCTTGAGACAAGAGTACCGGATAGCCCTCAAACTTCAAAGGCAGACAGTAGTTCTGTAAGTATTGCAATTGCCAAATCAGTATTTCAGAAACTGTTGACTGATAGTTATTTCTACATCTGCATTACGTGCTTGCATACATATACGTATGTACGTACTCCACATATCACTGATGTGCCACTTTCCGACACAAAGTGGCAAATGGGTATCTTGAAACTCCATCCACTGTACTGTCCCTTCTTATGAGGCTTTTGTCAGAATGATGGTGACCCTTACACTGGAGCTCTTCAGTTACCATTGCTGTAGATTTTAATTCATAATTTAACCAGTGACTTGAATCAAACGTAAGACCCAGGACATTTTCAGCAGTAGTCATGGGTGCCACCCCTAGTCGATGGTGATCATTTATTTGAATATCAAGAATGGAAGTTAATTCAGTATTTGTCACTGTGACACATGGTTCTAACTTTTAAAATATTAACTCATTATTTTGCTTCAAGCTATACAGCATGGAATGTTGTGCGGAGGTTAGTGGCACTGCCTTACATACTCTAGGTTTTGTGTTCAGACTGACCACCAATAGATAATGCTTATTTATTATATATCATTTCTGGAAGGTACTTGACATTTATTAAGTTTGTAGTGTTTGCGTATTGTGGAATATTTGATGTTTCTATCGAAGAGTTCAGTTCTATTCTCTCTGTACATTGGTGTCTACAATAAAAATTATTTTAGTGTTAGGTGTAGTATTTCACTGACAATGAAACTTTTCGATTTGGACTTGATTGTGGTTGTGATATGTCATTGTTTGGTGAAGATGTTGAGTACTTCAAAACATGTACATTACTGGAATATAAGCAGTACATAATTCCCATGGTCTGTATATTCAGGAAACCAATGGATTCCAAAAGAGCTGGAAGTCGGGTATCCATCAATGTTTCCTGGAACTTCTGGTCAGTGCCTGACAAATTGTTTGAAGGGGTTAACCAAGTTACAATACAACATGTGGGATGACATGATGAGGTTGGCAAATGTGTACTTTTACTTGAGTTCTCAGACCACCAGTGTCATGGGAAAAAACGAAGAGAAGCTTGATAGCTGGGATAAATTTCATGCTGAACTGAAGAAAACGTGGTGAAAATCACTAGCAGATTTGCCTAGTGGAAGTTTGACCCTAATGCCACTTCTTAAAGCAGAATACAAGAGAACTTATAAAACCCATACTTTATGAAGTATGTTCAGCTCTTGTGGTAAGGGATGTCACAACAGCAGAAAAATTCATGAAGTGGCGCCAGAGAATTGAGGGAAGAGAAGAGAAAAGAGTCGGAGGAATGAGATCTGATTTGACTCCCAAATGTTGTACCCGTTGTAGTTGTGGAAGACCACTATGATCTTGCCTGTCTTATATGACAGGTAGTGCAATATGAGATTAAACATATCATGATAGCCAGAATGTCAGACTAAGAACACAAGAGGTAATGGCCATGTACACTGACCACATGCCAGCAAGTGGTAGATTATGTAAAATGTGACAGACCTGTCCTCAAGTTTAGGTGATAAGAGTTGAATGTGTCACGTGTTTTATGATTTTGTGTTTTGCCTTCACATCTACATCAGCTCTTAGGTCATCATTTTCAGTATGTTAGACAGGGTGTATACGACCCGGGACAACCGGGAGATCCGGGAAAAACCCGGGAATTTTGTCATCCGGGAGAAAACCGGAAAAAATCCCGGGATATTTTCAGAATTCTGGGAATTTTTCATTGTTTTAGTTTTCAGTTAATTTTTTGTAATTTTGACTGGTAAGAACCGATACTCTAACAAAGGATATTACTGTATCCCATTACTGCAGAATAATACTTCAACAACAAAATGTAAACGAGAGAAAAAAACGAAAATAACTTAAATTGCAAAGGAAATGTGCACATATACAACGACGACACACAGTGTTTATGCAATCGTCTGCCAATTGAAAATGTGTCAAAGGCTTCAGGAAGATATGCAGTGCTTTGTAACGAGAAGTTGCTTAAAATGAGCAACTGTTTACCTTTGATTTGTTTTAGCAGTTATGAGCGGGCTCATGGACATGAGCAGTTGAGTCACGTTTAAGTAGTAGATTCTCCCGCTGCTGGCTACAGGAATGTGGCTGTGCAAGCAGTCGCAGCAAGCAGCTAGATGCTACCGGGAAAAGCGATTGCCAAATTCATATTCTTGGGGAAAAAACCTTGTTTTACAAAGTGCCTAGCATCCAGCGCACGTTTGTCTATCGATTATTCATATGATTTTGAAACGCTTCCCTGTTGGTTTTTGAACATTTTTGAACACATTTTGATTTCTGAATGAATCATAAGTTGACTTTTGAATCCATTCATAGTGTACATGATGTCTCTGTCAGGAGAATCCTTGTCGCATATAGAAATTAACTTTCCGCAGAGAAAAGGGGACGGGGCTATACGAGCTGAGGGAGTAAAGCCGAACGGATGAATGCCAATCACTGTCTGATTATGTGGTTGATTGGGCTTGCGAATGATCAGCATTGTTTATAATTACTAGCGAAATCCATAGATTCAGACTACCAGAATGGAAATAAACGACTGACAGGAATAACAGGTGAGAAAAATTACATATTATCTTCTCGGTGTATCCAAGAAAATGAAATTTTGACAGAAAAGTTTTGGCCAGATCGCTACACTAGTAAGGACCAGTTGTACAGTCTCTGGTTAGCAGCCGCTTAAGTTCTACTCTGGAAGTAACGCGGAAAACATGTTGTTCGAACACGTAATAATGCCTAACTGGAAAATAATCGTGGGATAACTAAACCTGTGATTCTGGCAGGGTTAGTTAAGTTAATTGGAGAACAAATTTTGACAATGGCAGGAATAGCTACAGAATTGGTGATGACAGATTGTTTGTTAGAATGTTACTATCAAAGTAAATATCCTTTTATGTAAGTTGAACTATGTGCAAGGATGTGCCATGAATTTATTAAATCACAGACCATTTGACTCTCATTTCAAAATCAACTCTTTGATGATGAGCCATTTAGAAGAATTTCGAACCCTGAAGTTTAGACATTTATGTCATTATTAAAAATTTTACTGGCACATTTGTGTGATGTATCTTAAAGTGTAACATGCGCAAAAAAGATCAACAGTATATGCGAAAGCTTAGCTCTCTTGCAGCTTATTGACCTTACAGACCAATATTATTATATGTTAAATCATTGCTTTTCTTGTAGCAACACTATGTAGATTAATTCAAACTATTAACTTTCCCTGTTCGTGTGTTTGTGCTACTTAATAGTGATGTTGCTGTTGGCTGACTACATCAAGTGTCCTATGCTCTGAATATCTGCTGTCATCGGCTGGCGAGATCATGTGACATAAGCTACGAACGGCTTACAAAAGTGCATCGAAATCTTGATCTCAATGATTTGGAAAGCAACATGCGGAGTCTGATGGAATTCCAATGTATACTTTCGTAATAGGAAAATACGCAGCGTATATGTTGCTGCACATCAAAAATATTTCTAAAACGTGTCTTTTTCCCTGAGTTTCGTTTTCTAAAGTGCTGTGAAATTGTACGCCCGTGTATAAAACCATAGCCATTCAAAGGATTGATAAGGGAAAATATACTGTCTCCCGGGAGAAAGTGTATTTTTAACCAGGAATTCCGGGGAAAATCTGGGAATTTTTTTTTTTTTTTCCCTTGTCCATGTATACACCCTGTTAGAGAATGTGTGGCTCCTCCCATTACTGCTTTTATAATCCACCGATCTTCTTTTCTGGACTTGCCTCTTAGTGGCTGTCCATATCAGATGTCATTGTTAGTAATGGTGTGCCTTGCCTCACTTGCTCCATTGCCCCATACAGAGGAGTCGTGTGTGTTGATGTAAACAAGAGCATAAGGGAGAAGCCCCATTGCTCTCACATAGTCAGCGTATGGGTGCTGATGACTACATTGTTGAACCACTTCAAATGTGCGAGCACAGCCGGCCGGTGTGGCCGTGCGGTTGAAGGCGCTTCAGTCTGGAACCGCGTGACCGCTACGGTCGCAGGTTCGAATCCTGCCTCGGGCATGGGTGTGTGTGATGTCCTTAGGTTAGTTAGGTTTAATTAGTTCTAAGTTCTAGGCGACTAATGACCTCAGAAGTTAAGTCGCATAGTGCTCAGAGTCATTTGAACCATTTTTGTGCGAGCGCACACACACACACACACACACACACACACACACACACACACACACACACACACACACACACACGCACACGGTGTGTTAAAGAAGTAGTATATCAGTCTTCAGCACCAGTCTCGGCCACCAGTGAAACTTGTCGGCATGAATTGATTTGGTCAACTTGAACTAATACTGTAGCCATCACATGACAACCCAGCACCTCACCAAAGCAGGTTCAACCATTCCTCCTGCCAAGGATAATGCACCGCTGAGCAACAGACGTTTGGAGAGCAGGGGAAAGTAGGCATTTTGTATCCACTGTAGTCCACCTGGACACAGTGTATACTGTTGCAGGGGAAGAAGGCAAGTGTTTGGCAATTGTTACACCACCAGATGTCAACCATCACAACAGTTCTTTTCATGCCAGCAGGTTGTAGATAGTTATAGTCCACTATGGGATGAAGGCCATTGTCATACCCTGTGTGAAGTTGTTCTCCAAAATGGTGTTGCCATGTCCTGTCTTTGTCAGAGGTACCAGCCACTCTCCTAGCCACTGAATTTGAAAAAAACTATGTGAAACGACTATCTATGGAGGTGAATCCACCACAGATAAAGATCCTCCATGGATGACAGTCACTAATATATCACAAAATCTCATTGAAATCTTCATCGACGGCCAGCCTGTCTAGGAGCTAGCCAATTCAGAGGTTTGTTTCTGTGTAATGTTGAATGCACTGGAGATCATCCTTCAATTAGCCAGCACTCCTATAGATGGTTAACAGATGAATGGCTCAGTGGTCAGACACTGGACTCGCATTCGGGAGGACGACGGTTCAATCCCGCGTCCGGCCATCCTGATTTAGGTTTTCCGTGATTTCCCTAAATCGCTCCAGGCAAAAGCCGGGATGGTTCCTTTGAAAGGGCACGGCCGACTTCCTTCCCATCCTTCCCTAATCTGATGAGACCGATGACCTCGCTGTCTGGTCTCGTTCCCCAAAACAACGGATGAATGATGAATAACCCAAGTGGAGTGGAGAAAGTGGTGCAAGATGTCATCATTAAACGCTCAGTGTGTCCTTGGTTCTCTGCTATGGTTGCTATGGTCCTAGTGAGAAACACACATGGCATATGATATTTGTGCATTGACTGTTGAGAACTGAACTATATAAACAAGAAATACACACTATGTGATCAGAAGTATCTGAACACCTGGCTGAAAATGAGTCAAAAGTTTCTGGCACACTCCATCGATAATGCTGGAATTCAATATGGTGTTAGCCCACCCCTAGCCTTGATGACAGCTTCCACCATAGGCATATGTTCAAACATGTGATGGAAGGTTTCATGGGAAATCGCAACCCATTCTTCAAAGTGTGCTGCACTGAGGAGAGGTATTAATGTTGCTCGGTGAAGCCTGGCACAAAGTCGGTGTTCCAAAACATCCCAAAGGTGTTCTATAGGATTCAGATTAGGACTCTGTGCAGGCCAATACATTACAGGTATGTTATTGTCTTGTAACTGTGGCGTCACCGCCAGACACCACACTTGCTAGGTGGTAGCTTAAATCGGCCGCGGTCCATTTAGTACATGTCGGACCCGCGTGTCGCCACTGTGTGATCGCAGACCTAGTGCCACCACAAGGCAGGTCTCGATATACGATAGAGCACTCGCCCAGTTGTACGACAACATTGCTAGCGACAATACGGATGAAGCCTTCCTCTCATTTGCCAAGAGACAGTTAGAATAGCCTTCTGCTAAGTCCATGGCTACGACCTAGCAAGGCGCCATTAGCCTTACCTAGTTTGAGAGTTATCGTATAAATGTCTCACGAAGAATGCTGTATTCGTTAAAGAATAAAAGTCAAGTATAAAGCAGCTACGTACTTTTCTTGCTACCATTCAATAGTTATCCTGTTCCAGACTTGACGCCAGTCGGCGTGTGTGTACGCGTGCCTTTCTTTCGGCTCCCTTCCCAGTGTGGCGTAGCAAGCTTGTTACGCCACAACAGTAACCACTGTGCCACAGGTTGTGCATTATGAGTAGGCGCTTAGTCGTGTTGAAAGATGCAATCTCCATCCCCGAATTGCCCTTCAACAGAGGGAATGCAGAAGGTGCTTCAAAACATCAATGTAGGCCTGTGCTGTGACCGTGCCATGAAAAACAACAAGGGATGCAAGCCCCCTCCATAAAAAACACATCCACACCATAATACCACCACCTCAGAGTTTTACTCTTGGCGCCACACACAGTGGCATTCGCCATACCCACACTCTACCATCGGATAGCCACATTGTGTATCGTAATTTGTCACTCCACTCTGTAATATTTCACTATTCAATCATCAAATGTTTATGCTCCTTACACCAAGCGGGGAGTTGTCTGGTATTTACGGACGTTATGTGTGGCTTATGAGCAGGCGCTCAACCACAAAATCGAAGTTTTCTCATCTCCCGCCTAAGTGTCATAGTACTCGACCCTCTTCAGCTGTCTGCGGTCCCTGTCAGTCAACACATGAGTTCAACCTCTACATTTTTGTGCTGTACATGTTCCTACATGTTTCCACTTCACTATCACATCGGAAACAGTGGACCTGGGGATATTTAGGAGTGTGGAAATCTCAAGTACAGACATATGACACAAGTGACACCCAATCACCCTACCATATTTGGAGTCCATGAGTTCCATGGAGTGCCCCACTCTGCTCTCTCATGATGTTTAATGACTACTGAGGTCACTGATGTGGAGTACCTGGCAGTAGGCGGCAGCACAATGCTCTTTACATGTAACACGTATGTTTTTGGTGGTGTCTAGATACTTTTGATCACATAGTGTAAATTTCGATTGCTGGTTGTTGATGGCAATCCAGATTGCTCGAAAGGAGCAAAGTATTTCTGAACTAAGGACATGTAGACAGGCTATTGGAAAACTGAGGTTGTTCAGGCTGTCTTGAGAAAGATTTCCATCAAAACTCCTGACAGTTTCTATGAGTTCAAAGTTATTCCTTTTGGACTTAATAATGCAGCAGCCACATTTGAATATATAATGGACAACCTTCTTCATTACCCTATATGGACAACATATTTGTGCTGTCTGGATGATACTGTCATTTTTGGAAGACAATTGAAGAACATCCAAGCCACCTGAGAACTGTGGTAAAGTGTATATTGAGATGAGAGAACAGAGAGCCTGTCCGAATCTTTGTAGCTTGAAGCTAGTCTCTGAAGTTTTTGTGCCATTACAATGATTTTATCTTTCATTTTTATTTTGTGAACATAAATAATTTAATGTGAGTGAGTGGTGTGAACACTCAGCATCACATGTGGATTATGTTCAGTAGTTAGAAAGATTGTTAAGACTGTTGAGTACTTCCCTTCGGGGGACAAGTTTTGCTACCGATGATAGAGAAAGTTGTTGCAGAAAATAAGATCTGTGGGTCTTAACTTTGGCCCATCTATTTATCTTTCTGTAGTTTTAACCTTTGTTTGTTTTGTTTTAATTATGTATTACTCTTACCTGAAAAGGTAATTTATTATCTCAAAATTGTTGCTTTTATGCAGTATTGTGAGTACTTCCTTCACTACTTGTCTGAAATACCCCCTCTACTACTCTGATTACAGGAGCCAGTTCTTGTAACAAGACTACCGGATAGGCCTCAACCTTCAAATGAAGACAGTAGTGCTGTAAGTAATGCAATTGCCAATTCAGTAGTTCAGAAACTGTTAACTAATTGTTATTTCTACATCTGCATTACATATACAATCTCCACATGCCACTGATGTGGCACTTTCCAACACAAAGTGAAAAGGGGTATCCTGAACATACATCCACAATACCGTCCTTTCTGACAAGGTTGTTCACAGGATAATGGTGACCCTTACACTGGATTTCTTCAGCAGCTTTTGCTGCTGGTTTTTGATACATAATTTAAGCAGTGGCTTGTATCAGACGTAAGACCCAGGAAATTTTCTGCGGTATTCATAGACGTCAATCCTAGACCATGGTGATCATTTATATGAATATCAAGAATAGAAGTTAATTCAGTATCAGTCGCTGTGACACTTTCTTCTAACATTTAAAAGGTTAACTGTTTATTTTGCTTCAAGCTCTATGGCATGTGGTGTTGTGTAGAGGTTAGGAGCACTGGTTTGCATGCTCTGAGTTGTCAATTCAAATTGATCGCCGATAGTTAATCCTCATTTATTATTTATCATTTCTGGAAGGTTCTTGAAATTTCTTATGTTTGTAATGTTTGCATGTTGTGGAATATTTGGTGTTTCTATGAAAGAGTTCACTTCTGTTCTCTCTGTACATTGGAGTATACAATAAAAATGCTGTCAGTGCTAAGAAGATGCAACTTTTGAATTTGGGCAGTGTGAAATTGTTTGGTGGAGATGTTGATTACTTCAAAATATGTGCATCACCAGAATGTAACCAGTACATTATTCCCATGGTCTATATATTCAGGAAACCAATTAATTCAAAAAGGACAGGAAGTCAGGCAGCCAACAATGTTTTCTGGATTTCTGGTCAGGGCATGACTAAGTCTGCAAATACAACATGTAGGATGACACGATGAGCTTGGCAAATGTGTACTTTTATTTGAGTTCTCAGTCCACCAGAGTCCCAAGAAGAATGAAGAGGAGTGTGATAGTTGGGATAAAGGCCGTGCCAAACCAAAGAAAACAGTTGGTGACAATTACCAGCAACTCTACGTAGTGGGAGAACAATTGCAAAGCAGGTGGCACTGGCATGCAGAAAGGACAGTGTTACAGAATATTATGGCCCTATGCCACATTGTAAATCTGAATATAAAAGAAGCTGACAAAACCTCACACTTTGCAGAAGGTGTGCTGTTCGTGCGGTAAAGGATGTGATAACAACAGAAGAGTTTATGAAGTGGTGTTAGAGAAATGAGGGAATGCAGAGAAAAGAGTCAGACGAATGAGTTATGTCTTGACTCGCAAATGTGGTAACTGTTGCATCTGTGGAAGACCCCATGATCTTGCCTCTCACATATACTCGGTAGTGAGAGAGTGGATTCAGCATTTTATGACAGCCAGAACTGTGAAACTAAGTACACAAGAGGGAGCAGCCATGTACCCTGACCCCATGTGAGGCCGATGTAGAGTATTTTAAAGCAGAAGTTTATCAATTTTTAGCACCAATCTGTGCCACCAGTCAAACATGTCAGTAAAAATTCACTTGGCCAACTTAAACTTAAGCCATAACCATCACATGACAACCCAACACCTGCCCAAAGCAAGTACAACCATCTCCTAAAGATGTATTCAACATCTATTACACCACCAGCTATCAACCATCACAACAGTTCTATTCATGTCATTAAGCTGTAGGTGATTATAGTGAACAGTGGGACAAATCCCATTATCATATCTTGGCTGAGATTGTTCCCCAACATTCCATAGCCACTCCCCATTGTCGTAGAGTGGAACCACCCACTCACCTAGTCCCTGAATTCAGGAAAACTAATTGAAACGAGCATCTGTGGAGGGGAATCCACCATAAGAGAGAACCCTCCATGTGTGACAGTCATTAAGATGTCAGGAAATGTGATGGAAGTCATCATTGACAGCCAACCTGTCTAGGAGCTAGGCAACTCAGAGGTTTGTTTCTCTGTAATGTTGAATGCTTCTCATTGCCAGCTAAAGAAGTTGTATTTTGTGATATGATTACAATTGTGTTTATACTTGTAAATGGGAAATATGCTCAGCCAAGAGAAACATGATTTGCAAGAATAACTATCACTATCGGAACACAGTCCTTCACATTTGTTGTGTCAACAGAATGTAGTCATAATATCATTCTTGGATGGTACTTCTTGCAGGCATGACGAAGCCATTCCAGCAAGTACATAATAAACATTGCTGTGGATGTGTGTTGTTGAAGCATTTTTATCCCACAATGATCAACAACAAGAGTTCCAGTCACCAGGCTAGATACTCACTTTTACTGTGAAGCTTTAGCCAATTGCAAAAAGGTACTCAGGCCCATAAAAGGAATCTACATGATAGTGATGATCATAAGTACTGCAGGTGTTCAATGAGAACTTAGTCTCACTAACTGTGATAAGCTGTCACAACTCATCCATAACAAGAGCAGCCAAAGCTGTCCCAGGTGGGTAGCCGAGTGCCATTGATGAAAAGAGTCATGCTGTTCTACGACTCTGGACAATGCAGGGGAGGAAGCTACTGTCGAATTACCTATGGGATCTGGCCTGAGGAAAGAACCGTGTCAGCAAGTGATAATAGTTTTGTGTTAGTTTTCGAGTGCTTTCAATTCCGGAGTGGAAAACAGACAGACATTATGTGCTAATGGTAAAACACCATTTTAAGACTGGGACTCGTCCTTCACTTAGCCAGCAGTCATATAGTGTATCGCCAGTTGAATGACAGATAACGCAGCTGGAGTGGAGAAGTTACTGCAACTTTTTATCACTAAACCTTCAGAGAGTCCTTGGTTCTCTCCCATGTGAATAGTGAAAAATACACATGGCACGTGGTGTTTCTGGATTGTGTACTAACCATTTAACTATATCAAGAAGAAATACAGCTGTCCATTCCAGCCATTGATGACAGCCTAGATTGCTGAAAAGTAGCAAAGTTTTTCTTAACTATCACATATAGACAGGCTATTGGGAATCTGAGGCTGTCAAGGCTGATTGGAGAAAGATTGCCCTCATAATTCCGGATGGTCTGTATGAGTTCAGAGTTGTGTATTTTGGTCTGTATAATCCTCTAGCCACAATTGAACATATGATGGACAACTTGTTTCAACACCTTATATGTACAATATGATTTTGCTCTCTGGAAGACATTTCAAGAACATGTGAGCCACCTGAGAACTGTGGTGAAGTATGTTCATACTGAACGTCTTCCCCTGAATCTGTTAAAATGTTGAGGCATTTAGTTAATGGCATTGAAGTCCATCCTGATCCACAGAAAATAAATGCAAGCACAGATTTTCCAACTTCTCGACATGACTGTAGCGGGAGAAGTTCCTTCAGGATGTGCTGACCCTACCAGTGATTCAGAAAGGACTTCTGCAACAAGGGATGTCCATTGCGTGAACTGCTGTAGGGAGATGCAGAATTTTCCTAGAATGAGGTGCAAGAAGATCTTTTCGTGTCCTTAAGGAGGCATGAACGTCACCTTCAGTCATAGCTTTTTCTGACAGGAATATCCAGAACTTCACACCAACACTAGCATTGATGGGTTAGGTAAATTTCTAGTACCTGATTAGAAAGGTGCCGAATGGGTGACAGCTTATGCTTCCAGAGTATTCTCCTCCAAGTCAGAGATGAACTAATCTCAAACCAAAGGACTGCCCTGAATTTGTTGCTGCCATGAACAAGGGCATCTTTATTTAGTAACCAGCCAAATCCGGCAGCACACAGTCTGCACATCATTCTTATAAATTTGGTTACCCATATGGTAAAGAGTGTTATGTCTGCACTGGCTTCAAATATGAAGTGTAATTATTAGCAGCCTTTGTTTGTACAGCCAAGAGAATGCTTCAGGCCAGAAATCTTGAGAGTTTATTTAGAAAATTGATGTGATGTGTAAAATAAAAAGTTATATGAGAATTTTCAGGTACCAAGTTTAGAGTTAAATAATAAAATATTAAGGCAGCATGGCAAATAAAAGAAAGAGTTCTTAAAAATGAATTTTACATAATTCGGTAGAAAGTACTAAGAACAAATTTCAGAGATATCTTCATTATTTATGTCTTTGCCTTTTTGTAAGTGTGTTTGTGCTGTGTTTCTGATGAAGATGTTATTGATGGGATATTAAATACAGGCCTTCTTTCCTTCAATTGCCTGTAGCCAATTTTTAAATATACTAGGCAATGACATTGTGAAACACCTTAGTGTACTGTGAATATAGTTTGAACTTGTAAATTTGCACATTACGCTCATATATTGAGATGAAAGAAGGGCGAACCTTTAGGTATCCGAGTGGCTTTAAGTTTTTCTCTGAAGTTATTGTGCCATTACAGTGATTTTATCTTTTATTTTTCTGTCATGAACTTAAGCAATTTATGTGAAAGAGTGGTGTGAACATCTCACCACCATATGTGGATTATTTCAGTAGTTAGAAAAATTGTTAAGGCTGTTGAGTACTTCTCTTCGGGGGACATAATTCTTGCTACCGATGCTAGAGAAAGTTGTTGCAGAAAGTAACACTCATAGGTTTTAACTATTTGGCCAGGCTATTTATCTCTCTATATTTTTTAACATTATTTGTTTTGTTTTAATTAAGTATAACACTTACCTGAAAAGGCAATTGCTCTGATTACAGGAGCCAGTTCTTGAGACAAGATTACCGGATAGCCCTCAACCTTCAAAGGAAGACAGTAGTGCTGTAAGTATTGCAATTGTCGAATCGGTAGTTCAGATACTGTTAACTGATAGTTATTTCTTCATCTGAATTACATGCTTGAATACATATCTATGTATGTACATACTCCACATGTCACTGATGTGGCACTTTCCGACAAAAAATGCAAATGGATATCTTGAAACTCCATCCGCTGTACTGTCCTTTCTTATAACGCTTTTGACAGAATGATGGTGACCCCTACACTGGAGCTCTTCAGGTGCCATTGCTGTAGATTTTAATTCATAATTTAAGCAGTGGCTTGAATCAAACGTAAGACCCAGGTCATTTTCAGCAGTAGTCATGGGTGCCACCCCTAGTCGATGGTGATCATTATTTGAATATCAAGAATAGAAGTTAATTCATTATTTGTCACTGTGACACATGGTTCTAACTTTTAAAATATTAACTCATTATTTTGCTTCAAGCAACAGCATGGAATGTTGTGCGGAGGTTAGTGGCACTGACTTACATACTCTGGGTTGTGTGTTCAGACTGACCACCAATAGGTAATGCTTATTTATTATTTATCATTTCTGGAAGGTACTTGACATTTCTTAAGTTTGTAATGATTGGAATATTTGAAGTTTCTATCGGAGAGGTCAGTTCTGTTCTCTCTGTACATTGGCGTCCACAATAAAAATTATTTTAGTGTTACGTGTTGTTTGTCACTGACGATGAAATTTTTTGATAAGGACTTGATTGTGGTTATGATGTGGCATTGTTTGGTGGAGATGTTGAGTACCTCAAAACATGTATATTACTGGAATATAAGCAGTACATAATTCCCACGTCTGTATATTCAGGAAACCAATGGATTCCAAAAAACCTGGAAGTTGGGCATCCATCAATGTTTCCTGGAACTTTCGGTCTGTGCCTGACAAATTGTTTGAAGGGGCTCACCAAGTTAGGAAGTACTACATGTGGGATTACACAATAAGTTGGACAAATGTGTACTTTTACTTGAGTGATCAGCCCACCAGTTTTCTGAGAACTGTGGTGTCACCGCCAGACACCACACTTGCTAGGTGGTAGCTTAAATTGGCCGCGGTCCATTTAGTACATGTCGGACCCGCGTGTCGCCACTGTGTGATCACAGACCGAGCGCCACCACAAGGCAGGTCTCGAGATACGATATAGCACTCGCCCCAGTTGTACGATGACTTTGCTAGCGACTACACTGACGAAGCCTTTCTCTCATTTGCTGAGAGACTGTTAGAATAGCCTTCAGCTAAGTCCATGGCTACGACCTAGCAAGGCGCCGTTAGCCTTACATAGTTGCATAGTTATCGTATGAAATGTCTCATCATGAATGCTGTATTCACATCAAAGAATAAAAGATTAGTATTCGAGGAGCTGCATACTTTTCTTATGAGAATTCACTACTTATCCTGTTCCAGAATTCACGCCCGTCTGCATTAGATTTCGGCCTCCTCTATCTACAAGGTGTTGGCACATTTGCCAACACATCAAGAACAATGAAGAGAAGCTTGATAGCTGGGATAAGTTCCATGCTGAATTGAAGAAAACATTTGGTGAAAATCACTAGCAGATTTGCCTAGTGGAAGTTTGACCGTAATGCCAATTGTTAAATCAGAATACAAGAGAGCTTACCAAACACATACTTTATGAAATGTGTTCAGCTCTTGAGGTAAAGGATGTAACAACAGCAGAAAAATTCATGAAGTGGCGCCAGAGAATTGAGGGAAGAGAAGAGAAAAGAGTCAGAGGAATGAGAGATGATTTGACTCCCGAATGTGGTACCCGTTGTAGTTGTGGAAGACCACTACGATCTTGCCTGTCTTATATGACAGGTAGTGCAAGAAGAGATTAAACATATCATGATAGCCAGAATGTCAGACTAAGAACACAAGAGGTAATGGCCATGTACACTGACCACATGCCAGCAAGTGGTAGATGATGTAAAATGTGACAGACCTGTCCTCAAATTTAGGTGATAATGAGTTGAATGAGGCATGTGTTTTACGATTTTGTGTTTTGTCTTCACTCTACCTCAGCTCTTAGGTCACCGCTTTCAGTATGTTAGAGACTGTCTGGCTCCTCCCATTACTCGTTTTATAATCCACCGATCTTCTTTTCTCGACTTGCCTCTTAGTGGCTGCCCATATCAGATGTCATTGTTAGTAATGGACTGCCTTGCCTCACTTGCTCCATTGCCCCATTCAGAGGAGTCCTGTGTGTTGATGTAAACAAGAGGACAAGGGAGAAGCTCCTTTGGTCTCACATAGTCAGCATATGGGTGCTGATGACAGCATCGTTGAACCGCTCCAAATCCACACACACACACACACACACACACACACACACACACACACACACAAACTCACCCACGCACGCACGCGCACACACACACACACACACACACACACACACACACACACACACACACACACACACAGTGTGTTAAAGAATAAGTTTCTCAGTCTTCAGCACCAGTCTCGCCACCAGTGAAATTTGTCAGCATGAATTGATTTGGTCAACTTGAACTAATACTATAGCCATCACATGACAACCCAGCACCTGACCAAAGCAGGTTCAACCGTTACTCCTGCCAAGGATAATGCACCGCTGAGAAACAGACATTTGGAGAGCAGGAGAAACAAGGCAGTTTGTATCCACTGTAGTCCACCTGGACACAGTGTATACTGTTGCAGGGGAAGAAGGCAAGTGTTTGGCAATTGTTACACCACCAGATGTCAACCATCACAACATTTCTCTTCATGCCAGCAAGCTGTAAATGATTACAGTCAACTATGGAATGAACGCCATTGTCATACCCTGTGTGAAGTTGTTCTCCAAAATGGTGTTGCCATGTCCTATCTTTGTCAGAGGTACCAGCCAGTCTCCTAGCCACTGAATTTGAAAAACTAAGTGAATCAACCATCTATGGAGGTGAATCCACCACAGATAAAGATCCTCCATGGATGACAGTCAGTATGATATCACAAAATCTCATTGACATCTTCATCGACGACCAGCCTCTCTATGAGCTAGCCAATTCAGAGGTTTGTTTCTGTGTATTGTTGATTGCACTGTGGATCATCCTTCAATTAGCCAGCAATCATATAAATTGTTGCCAGATGAATGATGAATAACACAGGTGGAATGGAGAAAGTGGTACAAAAGTGTCATCATTAAACGCTCAGTGTGTCCTTGGTTCTCTGCTATGGTTGCTATGGTCATAGTGAGAAACACACATGGCATATGACATTTGTGCATTGACTACTGAGAACTGAACTGTATTAACAAGAAATACACACTGTGTGATCAGAAGTATCTGAACACCTGGCTGAAAATGAGTCACAAGTTTCTGGCACACTTCATCAATAATGCTGGAATTTAATATGGTGTTGGTCCACTCCTAGCCTTCATGACAGCTTCCACCCTAGGCATATGTTCAGTCATGTGCCGGAAGGTTTCGTGGGAAATGGCAACCAATTCTTCAAAGTGTGCTGCATTGAGGACAGGTATTAATGTTGCTTGGTGAGTCCTGGCACAAAGTCGGTGTCCCGAAACATCCCAAAGGTGTTCTATAGGATTCAGGTCAGGACTTTGTGCAGGCCGGTACATTACAGGTATGTTATTGTCTTGTAACCACTGTGCCACAGGTTGTGCATTATGAATAGGCACTCAGTCGTGTTGCAAGATGCAATCTCCATCACCGAATTGCTCTTCAACAGAGGGAATGCAGAAGGTGCTTTAAAACATCAATGTAGGCCTGTGCCGTGATAGTGCCATGAAAAACAACAAGGGATGCAAGTCCCCTGCACATTGTGTACCGTAATTTGTCACTCCACTCAATAATATTTCACTATTCAATCATCAAATGTTTATGCTCCTTACACCAAGCGAGGAGTTGTCTGGCATTTACGGATATTATGTGTGGCTTATGACCAGGCGCACAACCACAAAATCGAAGTTTTCTCACCTCCCGCCTAAGTGTCATAGTACTCGACTCTCTTCAACTGTCTGCGATCCCTGTCAGTCAACAGATGAGTTCGGCCTCTACATTTTTGTGCTGTACATGTTCCTACATGTTTCCACTTCACTATCACATCGGAAACAGTGGACCTAGGGATGTTTAGGAGTGTGGAAATCTCGAGTACAGACGTATGACACAAGTGACACCCAATCACCCTACCACGTTTGAAGTCCGTGAGTTCCATGGAGTGCCCCATTCTGCTCCGTCACAATGTCTAATTACTACTGAGGTTGCTGATATGGAATATCTGGCAGTAGGTGGCAGGACAATGCACTTAATATGAAACACGTATGTTTTTGGTGGTGTCTAGATACTTTTGATCACATAGTGTATTTCTCCATTGCCAGTTGTTGATGACCATCCAGATTGCTCAAAAGGAGCAAAGTATTTCTGAGTTAACGACATATAGACAGGCTATTGGAAAACTGAGGTTGATCAGGTTGACATGAGAAAGATTTCCATCAAAACTCCTGACAGTTTTTATCAGTTCAAAATTATGCCTTTTGGACAATATAATGCACCAACCACATTTGAATATATAATGGACATCATTCTTCAACACCTTATTTGGGCAACATATTTGTGCTGTCTGGATGATACTGTCATTTTTGGAAGACATTTGAAGAACATCCGAGCCACCTGAGAACTGTGCTAAAGTGTATACACACTGAAAGCCTCCCCGAATCTGAAAGACTTCCTATCGTTCGCCTGAAAAAAAGGAAAAGAAAAAAAAATTTGTCCACTTAGTTAATGGCAATGGAGTCATCATGATCCAAAGAAAATAAAAGCAGGCACAAGTTTTTCCACCTTCTTGGCACAACTGTGATGTGAGAAGTTCCTTCAGGATGTGCTTACCCTACCCACCCATGTCCATTGCAAGAACTGCTGCAGGGAGATGACAAATTTTTCTAGAGTGTGGTGCAAGAAAATCTTGACTTGTCCTTAAGGAAGCATGAACTTCACCTACCATCATAGCTTTTATAGTACATGTTGAGGAAGGTGCCGAATAGGTGATAGCTTATGCTTCCAGAGAATTCTCCTCCAAGTCTGAGATGACTACTCTCAAACCAAAAGAGTGCCCAGGAATTGTGGGGGTCATGAACAAGAGTATCTTTATTTATTTGCAAATTAGTCATGCCAGTAATGAACCAAGATTCTCTTTTCTAGATGATGAGCATAATGAATCAGTCAGATTGACTGGTTGTTTGTATGCTGAGGCTTCAGGAGTATGGTGTCATAGTGGTGTACAAAACCACATACAAACACAAGGATGCTGTGTGCCTTTCAAAGATTTTTTTAAAGTGGTGATCAGATGTCAGACTGGTTTAATGGAGCATGCTATAAATTCGTTTCCTGTGGCGATCTCTTCATCTCAGAATAGCACTTGCACCTTAGAGCCTTAGTTATTTTTTAAATGCTTCTCAATCTCTATCTTCCGCTGCTGCTTTTACCTTCTGCAGCTCCCTCTAGTACCATGAAAGTTATCGCTTAATCTCATAACTCATGTCCTATTGTCCTACATATTCTTCTTGTTAGTGTTCTCCATACATTACATTCTTCAACTGTTCTGTTGAGAACCTCCTGATTTTTAACCTTATTAGCCCACCAAATTTTTTACATTCTTCTGTAAAACCACATTTCAGACACTCCGATTATCTTCTGTTCTGGCTTTTACACAGTCCGTGAGACACTATCGTACATAGCTGTGCTCCGAATGTGCATTCTCAGAAATTTCTTTCTCAAATTTAGGGCAGTGTGTGATACTAGTATACATCTTTTGGCCAGGAATACCCTCTTTGTCTGTCCCGGTCTGCTTGTTAGGTCCTCCTTGCTTTGCCCATCATGTGTCATTTTCCTTCTGAGGTATGAGAACTCCTTAACATAGTGATTATCAGTTTTGCATTGTATTCTCTTATCTGCAGCTTCTCATTACTTTGGTCTTTGTTTGGTTTACTCTCACTCCATAGTCAGTACTCATTGGACTGTTTAGTCTATTCAACAGATCCTGTAATTCATCAGCAAATCTTATCACTGACATTATGTCACCTTGTTCTCTCCCCCCCCACCCCCCACCCCCCACCCCCCCACCCTTCTTGTCTCTGTTTATTTGATGTATATACTGATCAGTAGATGTGAAACATTATGTCTCAATCTTACACTCGTTTTAATCTGAGCACTGCTTTCTTTGTTTCCAGTTTTATTGTTCCCTCTTGGTTCTTACACAGATTGTGTATTACCCATCTTTTCCTATAACTTGCTCCTAGTTTAAATGAAAATGGTTAGTTGTGGTGGATGGATAAATTGATTTCACAATTGTCTATTTTTCTCAGAATTTGGAACATCTTACACCATTTTACAGTGTCTTAACACTTTTTCTTTGTTGGCAGATCCAATGAATGTGCTTTGATTTTTCTTTGATATTGCTTTGATTGTCAAGCATGTCAGGGCTGCCCCCATTTTACCTTTCCCTTTCCTAAAGCTGAACTGATTGTCATGTAATAGATCCTCAGTTATCTTTTCCATTCTTCTGTATATTACTCTTGTTACTCTGATTGTCCAATAGATCCCACACAAATCTGCCCTTGGTGTCTTGGGAAATGGATATGTGTAGGTGATAATTTTCCCAAAAGGCTGATGGTATGCAACCAGGATCATAGACTCTACACACCAGGATGATAAGCAATTTTGTTGCCACTTCACCCAATGATTTTAGAAATTCTGATGGAATGTTATCTTTCCCTTCTGATTTATTTGATCTCAAGTCTTCCTAAGGTCTTCTAATTCTAACACTAATACTGGATCCCTTATCTCTTCCATATTGACTTCAATTTCTTGTTCTGTCATGTCATCACATAACTCCTCCCCCTCATAGAGCATTCTGTGTTCTCTTTCCACGTATGTCCTCTCTCCTCTGTATTCAACAGTGGAATTCCCAATGCACTCTTAATGTTGCCACCCTGCCTTTTAATTTCAGTGGAGCTTGTTTTGACTTTTATATATGCTGTGACAGTCCTTATGATGATCATTTCTTTATGGATTTCTCCATATTTTTTGTGCAGCCATTTTGCGTTTGCTTCCTGGCACTTCCTATTTCTCTCATTCCTGAGTGATTCCAGAGCTCTGCAGCATACAACGTGGTGAAGCAGTTAACATCACTTGCTGGCATCTGGTGGATTGCGAGGCTGAACCTGACCACCAGCAATTACTTGAATTTACTATTTATTAATTCTAGTTCCCAAAATTTCTTATGTTTGCATATTCTGAAATTTTCAACAGTTTTGTAAATAGCAGCATTTCTGATCAATGATTTTTATTTCTATCCTATCCGTACATGGGTGTCCGTAATAAACTTGCTTACAGTGCAAAGTGATGTTCTTCATTGACAATGCTGCAAACATATTTCAACTTAATTGTGGTTACGAATTGACAATGTGCCACTGCTGAATTTATTAATGTATGGCAATGAGGGGAATAAAGGAAAAGCCTAGAAGAACATGCCTCATTTAAAAGTCTGGAAGTCAGTAGAAAAAGTTCAAATGATGTTGGTTTGTTGTGGTGGATTTCTGGGTGGTTGTAATTAAGGACATATAGAAAACAAGTAATGAATAAACTGCAGAAAGAAACAAATTATAATTCCCACATGAGAAAATAACATTCATTAATTGCGTACCATATTTACATTTCAGGTTAGAAACACTGCTCACTGTGGACAACCATCTGCATCCACAGACAGCCTGGAACTGCGCTAGAGATACTGTTCCACAGCTTATAGAAAAGTGTATTGTTTGCCAATGAGGTGTATGAATTATATTTCCTCAGCCACATTTGGTTGTTTCAACCATCATCAACTGGAGGAGAACATGATTAAATGTGTTGGTTTAGAAAAGCGTATTTCTCATAGAAGACACTTTCAAACACCAACTGTAGCATTGGCAAATTTAAAATGCATCATAATCAGATTTTGACACACTTGTAAAAAACTTATATAAATTAAACATGCACTCCTGACTATTTACTATCAGGATGACATATGTACTTCCTATAATTTTTTGTAAGAGTTTGTCAGACTTGTATTGTGTTGCATTTTCTGTTTTGCTAATGCTACATATGGTATGTGAAAGTGTCTTCTATGAGAAATCTGTGTTTCTAAACCAGCAGATGTTATAATTTTTTCATCCAATTGATGATGGTTGAAAGAACTGAAATGGGTGGAGTAAATAAAATTATACAGCATATTTTCCAAATAAACATGCTTCTATAAAATAACTTTCTGCTCTAGCCAGTTACCAACATAAATTGATTTTCCAATTGTCTACAGCACTTTTCAAATGGTAGACCATGGAATGTTCAGCTGTCATGACACAGGTTGTGCACTGCTTGAAGACTGCACAATTCATCCAGCATTCTCAGTGATTTCAACACTAACTTTTTGCACGATTTGTGGTGCAATTGTCCATCAGCTTCTCCCAGGAGTAACTCCCAAATCAGCAGTTAATTCTAGCTTTTGATTCATATTCTTGAACCCCAGTGTGGAAAGTGAACATCTCCGTATTCCTTCAATGGATCAATATTCATGAACAGCAGCAGCAGTATTGCCAGTGTTTTGGTAGAATGGCTTTTGAGAAAGACCTGCTGACATTGTGCAGACCCATATTGACCTTTTGCAACTGTAATGGACACTGATGCTGATGTTTCAACCCTATTGACATTCCAGTACCAGTGCCTAACAGCAAGTTATGACACCAACACTACTAACCGTGCAAATCCTGCAGCACACAGTCTGCACATCATTCTCATAAAGTTGGTCACCCATACGGTAAACAGTGTTATGCCTACATTGGCTTCAAATCTAAAGTGTAATTATTAGCAGCCTTTGTTTGTGCAGCCAAGAGAATGCTTCAGGAAGGAAATCTTGAGAATTATTTAAAGAATTAAAATGATGTGTAAGATAAAAATTGTTGTGAGAATTTTTTGTTACCATGTTCAGAGTTAAATAATAGAATATTAAGGCAGCATGGCAAATAAAAGAAAGAGTTCTTAAAAATGAATTTTACATAATTCGGTAGAAAGTACTAAGAACAAATTTCAGAGATATCTTCATTATTTATGTCTTTGCCTTTGTGTAAGTGTGTTTGTGCTGTGTTTCTGATGAAGATGTTATTGATAGGATATTAAATACAGGCCTTCCTTCCTTCAATTGCCTGTAGCCAATTTTTAAATATACTAGGCAATGACATTGTGAAACACCTTAGTGTACTGTGAATATAGTTTATACTTGTAAATTTGCACATTACGCTCATATATTGAGATGAAAGAAGGGTGAACCTTTAGGTATCCGAGTGGCTTTGAAGTTTTTCTCTGAAGTTATTGTGCCATTACAATGATTTTATCTTTTGTTTTTCTGTCATGAACATAAGCAATTTATGTGAAAGATTGGTGTGAACATCTCACCACCATATGTGGATTATTTCAGTAGTTAGAAAAATTGTTAAGGCTGTCAAGTACTTCTCTTCGGGGGACATAATTCTTGCTACCAATGCTAGAGAAAGTTGTTGCAGAAAGTAACACTCGTAGGTTTTAACTATTTGGCCAGGCTATTTATCTCTCTATATTTTTTAACATTATTTGTTTTGTTTTAATTATGTATAACACTTACCTGAAAATGCTATTGCTCTGATTACAGGAGCCAGTTCTTGAGACAAGATTACCGGATAGCCCTCAACCTTCAAAGGAAGACAGTAGTGCTGTAAGTATTGCAATTGTCGAATCAGTAGTTCAGATACTGTTAACTGATAGTTATTTCTCCATCTGCATTACATGCTTGAATACACATCTACGTATGTACATATTCCACATGTCACTGATGTGGCACTTTCCGACGCAAAATGCAAATGGATATCTTGAAACTCCATCCGCTGTACTGTCCTTTCTTATAACGCTTTTGACAGAATGATGGTGACCCCTACACTGGAGCTCTTCAGGTGCCATTGCTGTAGATTTTAATTCATAATTTAAGCAGTGGCTTGAATCAAACGTAAGACCCAGGTCATTTTCTGCACTATTCATGGGTGCCACCCCTATCCGATGGTGATCATTTATTTGAATATCAAGAGTAGAAGTTAATTCAGTATTTGTCTATGTGACACTTTCTTCTAACTTTTGAAATATTAACTCATTATTTTGCTTCAAGCTATACAGCATGGAATGTTGTGGAGAAGTTAGTGGCACTGGCTTGTGTACTCTGGGTTTTATGTTCAGACTGACCACCAATAGTTAATGCTTATTTTATTATTTATCATTTCTGGAAGGTACTTGAAATTTCTTAAGTTTGTAATGTTTGCATATTGTGGAGTATTTGAAGTTTCTATTGAAAAGTTCAGTTCTATTCTCTCTGTACAATGGTGTCTACAATAAAAATTATTTGAGTGCTAGATGTTGTATGTCACTGACGATGAAACATTTTGATTTGGACTTGATTGTGGTTATGATGTGGCACTGTTTGGTGGAGATGTTGAGGACTTCAAAACATGTATATTACTGGAATACAAGCAGTACATAATTCCCACATTCTGTATATTCAGGAAACCAATGGATTCGAAAAGAGTTTGAAATTGGGAATCTGTCAATGTTTCCCGGGAGTTCTGGTCAGTGCCTGACAAAATGGTTGAAGGAGCTCACCAAGTTAGCAAATACAACATGTGGGATGACACGATAAGCTAGGCAAATGTGTACTTTTACTTGAGTTCTCAGCCCACCAGTGTTGTGAGAAAAACGAAGAGAAGCTTGATAGCTGGGATAAATTCCATGCTGAACTGAAGAAAACTTTTGGTGACAATGACTTGCAGATTTGCCTAGTGGAAGTTTGCCCTAATGCCTCTTCTTAAATCGAAATACAAGACAGCTTACGAAACACATACTTTATGAAATGTGTTCAACTTTGTGTTTGTGCTGTGCTGTGTGTTTGTGCTGTGTTTCTGATGATGTTATTGATCGAATATTAAATACAGGACTTCCTTCCTTCAATTGCCTGTAGCCAATGTTTATGTATACTAGGCAATGACATTGTGAAACACCTTAGTGTACTTAGGTATCCTAGAGGCTTGAAGTTTGTCTCTGATGTTATTTTGCCATTACAGTGATTTTATCTTTTATTTTTCTGTCATGAACATAAGCAATTTATGTGAAAGAGTGATGTGAACATCTCACCATCATATGTGGATTATGTTCAGTAGTTAGAGAGATTGTTAAGACTGTAGAGTACCTCCCTTCAGGGTACATAATTCGTGCTACCGATGGTTGAGAAAGTTGTTGCAGAAAATAACACTCGTAGGTTTTAAGTATTTGACCAGGCTATTTGTCTTTGTATAATTTTAACATTTTTTGTTTTGTTTTAATTATGTATAACACTTACCTGAAAAGGTAATTGCTCTGATTACAGGAGTCAGTTCTTGAGACAAGAGTAACAGATAGCCCTCAAACTTCAAAGGAAGACAGTAGTGCTGTAAGTATTGCAATTGCCAAATCAGTATTTCAGAAACTGTTGACTGATAGTTATTTCTACATCTGCATTATGTGCTTGCATACATATACGAATGTACATACTCCACACATCACTGATGTGCCACTTTCCGACACAAAGTGGCAAATGGGTATCTTGAAACTCAATCCACTGTACCATCCTTTCTTATGAGGATTTTGACAGAATGATGGTGACCCTTACACTGGATCTCTTCAGGTGCCTTTGCTGTAGATTTTCATTCATAATTTAAGCAGTGACTTGAATCAAACGTAAGACCCAGGACATTTTCAGCAGTAGTCATGGGTGCCACCCCTAGTCGATGGTGATCATTTATTTGAATATCAAGAATAGAAGCTAATTCAGTATTTGTCACTGTGACACATGGTTCTAACTTTTAAAATATTAACTCATTATTTTGCTTCAAGCTATACAGCATGGAATGTTGTGCGGAGGTTAGTGGCACTGCCTTACATACTCTAGGTTTTGTGTTCAGACTGACCACCAATAGATAATGCTTATTTATTATATATCATTTCTGGAAGGTACTTGACATTTATTAAGTTTGTAGTGTTTGCGTATTGTGGAATATTTGATGTTTCTATCGAAGAGTTCAGTTCTATTCTCTCTGTACATTGGTGTCTACAATAAAAATTATTTTAGTGTTAGGTGTAGTATTTCACTGACAATGAAACTATTTGATTTGGACTTGATTGTGGTTATGATATGGCATTGTTTGGTGGAGATATTGAGTACTTCAAAACATGTACATTACTGGAATATAAGCAGTACATAATTCCCATGGTCTGTATATTCAGGAAACCAATGGATTCCAAAAGAGCTAGAAGTCGGGTATCCATCAATGTTTCCTGGAACTTCTGGTCAGTGCCTGACAAATTGTTTGAAGGGGTTAACCAAGTTAGCAAATACAACATGTGGGATGACATGATGAGCTTGGCAAATGTGTACTTTTACTTGAGTTCTCAGACCACCAGTGTCATGGGAAAAAACGAAGAGAAGCTTGATAGCTGGGATAAATTTCATGCTGAACTGAAGAAAACGTGGTGAAAATCACTAGCAGATTTGCCTAGTGGAAGTTTGACCCTAATGCCACTTCTTAAAGCGGAATACAAGAGAACTTATAAAACCCATACTTTATGAAATATGTTCAGCTCTTGTGGTAAAGGATGTCACAACAGCAGAAAAATTCATGAAGTGGCGCCAGAGAATTGAGGGAAGAGAAGAGAAAAGAGTCAGAGGAATGAGATCTGATTTGACTCCCAAATGTTGTACCCGTTGTAGTTGTGGAAGACCACTATGATCTTGCCTGTCTTATATGACAGGTAGTGCAATATGAGATTAAACATATCATGATAGCCAGAATGTCAGACTAAGAACACAAGAGGTAATGGCCATGTACACTGACCACATGCCAGCAAGTGGTAGATTATGTAAAATGTGACAGACCTGTCCTCAAATTTAGGTGATACGAGTTGAATGTGTCACGTGTTTTATGATTTTGTGTTTTGCCTTCACATCTACATCAGCTCTTAGGTCATCATTTTCAGTATGTTAGACAGGGTGTATACGACCCGGGACAACCGGGAGATCCGGGAAAAACCCGGGAATTTTGTCATCCGGGAGAAAACCGGAAAAAATCCCGGGATATTTTCAGAATTCTGGGAATTTTTCATTGTTTTAGTTTTCAGTTAATTTTTTGTAATTTTGACTGGTAAGAACCGATACTCTAACAAAGGATATTACTGTATCCCATTACTGCAGAATAATACTTCAACAACAAAATGTAAACGAGAGAAAAAAACGAAAATAACTTAAATTGCAAAGGAAATGTGCACATATACAACGACGACACACAGTGTTTATGCAAGCGTCTGCCAATTGAAAATGTGTCAAAGACTTCAGGAAGATATGCAGTGCTTTGTAATGAGAAGTTGCTTAAAATGAGCGACTGTTTACCTTTGATTTGTTTTAGCAGTTATGAGCGGGCTCATGGACATGAGCAGTTGAGTCACGTTTAAGTAGTAGATTCTCCCGCTGCTGGCTACAGGAATGTGGCTGTGCAAGCAGTCGCAGCAAGCAGCTAGATGCTACCGGGAAAAGCGATTGCCAAATTCATATTCTTGAGGAAGAAACCTTGTTTCACAAAGCGCCTAGCATCCAGCGCACGTTTGTCTATCGATTATTCATAAGATTTTGAAATGCTTCCCTGTTGGTTTTTGAACATTTTTGAACACATTTTGATTTCTGAATGAATCATAAGTTGACTTTTGAATCCATGCATAGTGTACGTGATGTCTCTGTCAGGAGAATCCTTGTCGCATATAGAAAAAAACTTTCCGCAGAGAAAAGGGGACGGGGCTATACGAGGTGAGGGAGGAAAGCCGAGCGGATGAATGCCAATCACTGTCTGATTATGTGGTTGATTGGGCTTGCGAATGATCAGCATTGTTTATAATTACTAGCGAAATCCATAGATTCAGACTACCAGAATGGAAATAAACGACTGACAGGAATAACAGGTGAGAAAGATTACATATTATCTTCTCGGTGGATCCAAGAAAATGAAATTTTGACAGAAAAGTTTTGGCCAGATCGCTACACCAGTAAGGACCAGTTGTACAGTCCCTGGCTAGCAGCCGCTTAAGTTCTATTCTGGAAGTAACGCGGAAAACGTGTTGTTCGAACACGTAATAATGCCTAACTGGAAAATAATCGTGGGATAACTAAACCTGTGATTCTGGCAGGGTTAGTTAAGTTAATTGGAGAACAAATTTTGACAATGGCAGGAATAGCTACAGAATTGGTGATGACAGATTGTTTGTTAGAATGAGGACGGAGAAGAAAAGGGGACATCACACAAATTATGGAAGAATAAGACGATTCCAAATTTATATAAAAATTTCGTAACACTACTTTTCGATCTCATGCTTGAGAAGCTGGTGCGTATGAATGAAATGTGAAACTATTTCGTAACATAAAGCTTTTTGCTTGTAGGAGGCCTAATAGGCATTTGATATTGATACTTCGTGAATGGCCATTTGTGCCAAAACAGTCTCATTTATTTGGTGTGTTACAAAAGGCCTATTTTGTTTTATCTACAGACAGTGACAAAATAGATGTAATGAGATCGAGAAACCACACCAGTCTTGGGTATTGTTTGTATTAAGGCTATTTCAGTGTTAGATAATGACACTTCGATTTTTCATGTAGCAAAACGTTTGATGAACTTTGATGACATAATAAAAAATTGGTTCAAATGACTCTGAGCACTATGGGACTTAACATCTGAGGTCATCAGTCCCCTCGAACTTAGAGCTACTTAAACCTAACTAACCTAAGGACATCACACACATTCATGCCCGAGGCAGGATTCGAACCTGCGACCATAGCGGTCGCGCAGTTCCAGATTGAAGTGCGTAGAACCGCTCGGCCAAATTAGCCGGCGACGACGTAATAGATACTTTCACAGAAAGGAAAGCATGCCATGAAAAGTTGCAGCAAGATTAGAGAGGAAAAAAAGGTTTGAAGAAATGTGTAATTTCTTGCTTATCTCTTGTCAGTATTGGTTTTATATATCCTATATTTAATTTTATGTCACACAAAACAGCAAGTTATTAACTAATAGGCAATAAAGAGTTCAGGTTTTCTGAAGAGTTCTTGTTCTCTCGATTACAAATAATCCCATCCGTTATCAGTTTCGAGATTTTTTTTTAAAGAGGGGCTGGCTGTCAAACCGGCCGACTGGGAGCAGGAGAGGCACCACAGGACATTTCAAATTCCACTCTCCTAAATATAGTTTGGATGTGCGGTAGAAAAATGCTTTATGAAGAGGCGTGGCACTGCACTTTGGCATACTTAAGACCAACTAATATGTCTTACATTTCCTCGAATACATATGTTTTATGTTTCAGACTTTTCCGAAAGATGTACGCTTCAAAATGAATATATTTTGAAAATTCGATTTTTTTTAGTGTTAACCCGGTTCGCAAATATCGTAGATCCGTTGCTGATGCGCAGAGCAGTCTGAGTTATAATGGGTAGACTCCACGTAACCCGTGTTTACATTTAATGATTATGCTGTTTCCCCTTCGTTTACTCTCACGTCAAATGAAAACAAAACAGATATATGTGGTCAGGAGCTATCAAGTGAATTAAAACACATTCACATAATTACGGAAGGCTAAAATATGTCATTAGTTGCTGGCCAGTGTGGCCGTGCGGTTATAGGCGCTTCAGTCTGGAACCGCGTGACCGCTACAGTCGCAGGTTCGAATCCTGCCTCGAGCATGGATGTGTGTGATGTCCTTAGGTTAGTTAGGTTTAAGTAGTTCTAAGTTCTAGGGGACTGATGACCACAGATGTTAAGTCCAATAGTGCTCAGAGCCATTTGAACCATTTTATGTCGTTAGTTTTAGATTTGATTTCATTTCCACCTTTCTGACAGTCTAATCGCCTTGCGGAACAATGAAGGTATTTTTGTCTGTTTGCTAAAAAAACTCGACTTTTGTTAACCTTTTCTGCAGAGGCAGTCAATGTATTTGAAATAAAATGTTTAATGTCACAGTACTGGCTAGTTTCAATTGTTCGCTGCATTTCAAGTGCACGTTTTCATTTTCTAGCACATATGGCATTATGCCAAAATGAAGAACCAAACATGATATAATACAGTACTTGTGCTCCAAGAAAATTTACATCCCGAAAACCACACTGAAAAGCTTAATATCAGGTTGAGGTCTACTTCATTGGGAATTTGGGCATATGAATGTGCACTTTAAGTATGCACTTTAAATGTGCACGAAATTCGGATGCTCTTGCAGTATTCTCTGATATCTTGTTTCTTTTATGACATAATGTATGATCTTTCAATGTTTTACACATAAGTACATACGGGCTTCCTACGTCATGATAGCTACCCAAGCGCGGTGTCGCCTGTTATCTGCGCTCCCTGGCAACTGCTGAAACAAACCTATTTCTAACAGGTCGCGGGAAAATATTGTGAATAGTGGTTTGAAAAGCATTACTTTCAAAGTAAATATCCTTTTATGTAAGTTGAACTATGTGCAAGCATGTGCCATGAATTTATTAAATCACAGAGCATTTGACTCTCATTTAAAAATCAACTCTTTGATGATGAGCCATTTAGAAGAATTTCGAACCCTGAAGTTTAGACATTTATGTCATTATTAAAAATTTTACTGGCACATTTGTGTGATGTATCTTAAAGTGTAACATGCACAAAAAAGATCAACAGTATATGCGAAAGCTTAGCTTCTCTTGCAGCGTATTGACCTTGCAGACCAATATTATTATATGTTAAAGCATTGCTTTTCTTGTAGCAACACTATGTAGATTAATTCAAACTATTAACTTTCCCTGTTTGTGTGTTTGTGCTACTTAATAGTGATGTTGCTGTTGGCTGACTACATCAAGTGTCCTATGCTCTGAATATTTGCTGTCATCGGCTGGCGAGATCACGTGACGTAAGCTACGAACGGCTTACAAAAGCGCATCGAAATCTTGATCTCAATGATTCGGAAAGTAACATGCGGAGTCTGATGGAATTCCAATGTATACTTTCGTAATACGAAAATACACAGCGAACATGTTGCTGCACATCAAAAATATTTCTAAAACATGTCTTTTTCCCTGAGTTTCGTTTTCTAAAGTGCTGTGAAACTGTACGCCCGTGTATAAAACCATAACCATTCAAAGGATTGATAAGGGAAAATATACTGTCACCCGGGAGAAAGTGTATTTTTAATCAGGAATTCCGGGAAAAATCTGGGAATTTATTTCCTTGTCCATGTATACACCCTGTTAGAGAATGTGTGGCTCCTCCCATTACTGCTTTTATAATCCACCGATCTTCTTTTCTGGACTTGCCTCTTAGTGGCTGTCCATATCAGATGTCATTGTTAGTAATGGTGTGCCTTGCCTCACTTGCTCCATTGCCCCATACAGAGGAGTCGTGTGTGTTGATGTAAACAAGAGCACAAGGGAGAAGCCCCATTGCTCTCACATAGTCAGCGTATGGGTGCTGATGACTACATTGTTGAACCACTTCAAATGTGCGAGCACAGCCGGCCGGTGTGGCCGTGCGGTTGAAGGCGCTTCAGTCTGGAACCGCGTGACCGCTACGGTCGCAGGTTCGAATCCTGCCTCGGGCATGGGTGTGTGTGATGTCCTTAGGTTAGTTAGGTTTAATTAGTTCTAAGTTCTAGGTGACTGATGACCTCAGAAGTTAAGTCGCATAGTGCTCAGAGTCATTTGAACCATTTTTGTGCGAGCACACACACACACACACACACACACACACACACACACACACACACACACACACGGTGTGTTAAAGAAGTAGTATATCAGTCTTCAGCACCAGTCTCGGCCACCAGTGAAACTTGTCGGCATGAATTGATTTGGTCAACTTGAACTAATACTGTAGCCATCACATGACAACCCAGCACCTCACCAAAGCAGGTTCAACCATTCCTCCTGCCAAGGAGAATGCACCGCTGAGCAACAGACATTTGGAGAGCAGGGGAAAGTAGGCATTTTGTATCCACTGTAGTCCACCTGGACACAGTGTATACTGTTGCAGGGGAAGAAGGCAAGTGTTTGGCAATTGTTACACCACCAGATGTCAACCATCACAACAGTTCTTTTCATGCCAGCAGGTTGTAGATAGTTATAGTCCACTATGGGATGAAGGCCATTGTCATACCCTGTGTGAAGTTGTTCTCCAAAATGGTGTTGCCATGTCCTGTCTTTGTCAGAGGTACCAGCCACTCTCCTAGCCACTGAATTTGAAAAAAACTATGTGAATCGACTATCTATGGAGGTGAATCCACCACAGATAAAGATCCTCCATGGATGACAGTCACTAATATATCACAAAATCTCATTGAAATCTTCATCGACGGCCAGCCTGTCTAGGAGCTAGCCAATTCAGAGGTTTGTTTCTGTGTAATGTTGAATGCACTGGAGATCATTCTTCAGGTAGCCAGCACTCATATAGATGGTTAACAGATGAATGACTCAGTGGTTAGACACTGGACTCGCATTCAGGAGGACGACGGTTCAATCCCGCGTCCGGCCATCCTGATTTAGGTTTTCCGTGATTTCCCTAAATCGCTCCAGGCAAAAGCCGGGATGGTTCCTTTGAAAGGGCACGGCCAACTTCCTTCCCCATCCTTCCCTAATCTGATGCGACCGATGACCTCGCTGTCTGGTCTCGTTCCCCAAAACAACAGATGAATGATGAATAGCCCAGGTGGAGTGGAGAAAGTGGTGCAAGATGTCATCATTAAACGCTCAGTGTGTCGTTGGTTCTCTGCTATGGTTGCTATGGTCCTAGTGAGAAACACACATGGCATATGATATTTGTGCATTGACTGTTGAGAACTGGACTATATAAACAAGAAATACACACTATGTGATCAGAAGTATTTGAACACCTAGCTGAAAATGAGTTAAAAGTTTCTGGCACACTCCATCGATAATGCTGGAATTCAATATGGTGTTAGCCCACCCCTAGCCTTGATGACAGCTTCCACCATAGGCATACGTTCAAACATGTGATGGAAGGTTTCGTGGGAAATCGCAACCCATTCTTCAAAGTGTGCTGCACTGAGGAGAGGTATTAATGTTGCTCGGTGAAGCCTGGCACAAAGTCGGTGTTCCAAAACATCCCAAAGGTGTTCTATAGGATTCAGGTTAGGACTCTGTGCAGGCCAATACATTACAGGTATGTTATTGTCTTGTAACCACTGTGCCACAGGTTGTGCGTTATGAGTAGGCGCTTAGTCGTGTTGAAAGATGCAATCTCCATCACCGAATTGCTCTTCAACAGAGGGAATGCAGAAGGTGCTTTAAAACATCAATGTAGGCCTGTGCTGTGACTGTGCCATGAAAAACAACAAGGGATGCAAGTCCCCTGCACATTGTGTACCGTAATTTGTCACTCCACTCAATAATATTTCACTATTCAATCATCAAATGTTTATGCTCCTTACACCAAGCAAGAAGTTGTCTGGTATTTACCGACATCGTGTGTGGCTTATGAGCAGCCGCTCGGTCACGAAATCCAAGTTTTCTCATCTGCCTAACTATTATAGTACTCGACTCTCTCCAACTGTCTGCAGTCCCTGTCAGTCAGTAGATGAGGTCCGCCTCTACATTTTTGTGCTGTACATGTCCCTTCACGTTTCCACTTCACTATCTCATCGGAAACAGTGGGCCTAGGGATGTTTAGGAGTGTGGAAATTTCGAGTACAGACATATGACACAAGTAACACCCAATCACCCTACCACATTCAAAGTCCATGAGTTCTGTGGAGCGCCCCATTCTGCTTTCCCACAATGTCTAATGACTACTGAGGGTACTGATATGGAGTACGTGGAAGTACTTTTGGTGGTGGCTGGATGCTTTTGATCACATAGTGTATTTCTCCATTGTCAGTTGTTGATGACAATCCAGATTGCTCGAAAGGAGCAAAGTATTTCTGAACTAATGACATATAGACAGGCTATTGGAAAACTGAATTTGATCAGGCTGACATGAGAAAGATTTCCATCAAAACTCCTGACAATTTCTATGAGTTCAAAGTTATGCCTTTTGGACTATATAATGCACCAGCCAAATTAGAATATACAGGGTGGTCTATTGATAGTGACTATGCCAAATATCTCACGAAATAAGCATCAAATGATAAAACTACAATGACCGAAACTTGTCCAGTTTGAAGGGGGTAACCACATGGCGCTATGGTTGGCCCGCTAGATGGGGCTGCCATAGGTCAAACGGATATCAACTGCGTTTTTCTAAAAAGGAACCCCCATTTTTTATTACATGTTTGTGTAGTGCATAAAGAAATGTGAATGTTTTAGTTAGACCACTTTTTTTGCTTTGTGATAGATGGCGCTGTAATAGTCACAAACGTATAAGTACATGGTATCACGTAACATTCCGCCAGTACGGACGCTATTTGCTTCTTGATACATTACCCGTGTTAAAATGGACTGCTTACCAATTGTGGAAAAGTTCGATATTGTGTTGATGTATGGCTATTGTGATCGAAATGGCCAACAGGCATGTGCTATGTACGTTATTTGGTATCCTGGATGACATCATCCAAGTGTCCAGACCGTTTGCTGAATAGTTACGTTATTTAAGGGAACAGGAAGTGTTCAGGCACTTGTGAAACATCAACCATGACCTGCAACAAGTGATGATGCTGAAGTAGGTGTTTCAGCTGCTGTCGCGGCTAATCCGCACATCAGTAGCAGACAAATTGCGCGAGAATCGGGAATCTCAAAAATGTCGTCGTTGAGAATGCTACATCAACATCGATTGCACCCATACCATATTTCTATGCACCAGGAATTTCATGACGAAGACTGAACATTGTGTACAGTTCTGCCACTGGGCACAAGAGAAATTGCGGGACATAGACAGATTTTTTGCACGTGTTCTATTTAGTGATGAAGCATCATTCACCAACAGTGGTAATGTAAACCGACATAATGTGCGCTATTGGGGAACAGAAAATTCACAATGGCCGCGACAAGTGGAACATCAGTGACCTTGGCCAGTCAATGTATGGTGCGGCATTATGGGAGGAAGGATAATTGGCCTCCATTTTATCGATGGCAATCTAATTGGTGCAATGTATGCTGATTTCCTATGTAATGTTCTACCGATGTTACTACAAGATGTTTCACTGCACGACAGAATGGCGATGTACTTCCAACATGGTGGATGTCCAGCACATAGCTCGCGTGCCATTGAAGCAGTATTGAATAGCATATTTCAAGACAGGTGGATTGGTCGTTGAAGCACCATACCATGACCTGCATGTTCACCAGATCTGACGTCCCAGGATTTGTTTCTGTGGGGAACGTTGAAGGATATTTGCTGTCGTGATCCACCAACAACGCCTGACAACATGCATCAGCGCATTGTCAATGCATTTGCGAACACTACAGAAGGCAAACTACTTGCTGTTGAGAGGAATGTCATTACACGTGTTGCCAAATGGATTGAGGTTGACGGACATCATTTGAGCATTTATTGCATTAATGTAGTATTTACAGGTAATCACGCTGTGACCACATGCGTTCTCAGAAATAATAAGTTCACAAAGGTGCATGTATCACATTGAAACAACCTAAATAAAATGTTGAAACGTACCTACATTCTGTATTTTAATTAAAAAAACCTACCTGTTACCAACTGTTCGTGTAAAATTGTGAGCCATATCTTTGTGACTATTACAGCACCATCTATCACAAAGCAAAAAAAGTAGTCCAACTAAAACATTCATTTATCTTCACATACTACATGAATATGTAATAAAAAAAGGGGGGGGGGGTTCCTATTTTAAGAAATGCAGCTGATATCCGTATGACCTATGGCAGCGCCATCTAGCGGGCCAACCATAGCGCCATCTTGTTTCCCCCTTCAAGTTAGACAAGTTGTGTTCTTTGTAGTGTTTTCATTTGATGCTTATTTCGTGAGATATTTGGCCCGGTCACTATCAATGGACCACCCTGTATTATGGAGAACCTTCTTCAACAAGTTATATGGACAACATATTTGTGCTGTCTGAATGATACAGTCATTTTTGGAAGACATTTGAAGAACATCCGAGCCACCTGAAAATTGTGCTAAAGTGTATTCACATTGAAGGCCTCCCTCTTTCTGAGACTTCCTAATGGTCAGAAAAAAATAAGAAATGAACAAAAGGAAGAAAAGAAAAGAAAAAAAAAAACGTTGGAGCATTTAGTTAATGGCAATGGAGTCAACCTGATCCATGGAAAATAAAACCAGGCACAAGTTTTTCCACCTTCTTGGCACAACTGTGGTGTGAGAAGTTCCTTTAGGATGTGCTTAACCTACCCACACATGTCCAATTCATGAACTGCTGCAGGGAGATGCCAAATTTTCCTAGAATGTGGTGCAAGAAAATCTTGACTTTTCCTTAAGGAGGCATGAACGTCACCTTCAGCCATAGCTTTTTATGACAGGAATACTGATCCAGAACTTCACACCAACACTAGCATTGATGGGTTAGGTAAATTTCTAGTACATGTTCAGGGAGGTGCCGAATAGGTGATAGCTTACACTTCCAGGGTTTCTCCTCCAAGTCTGAGATGAACTACTCTTAAGTCAAAAGAGTGCCCTGAAATTGTTGGGGCCATGAACAAGTGCAGCTTCATTTGTTTACAAATTACTCATGCTGATGATGAACCAAGATTCTCTTTTCTAGATGACGAGCATGATGAATCAGTCAGGTTGACTGGCTGTATGTATGCTGACGCTTCAGGAGTATGGTGTCACAGTGGTGTACAAAACCACATACAAACACAAGGATGCTGAGTGCCTTTAAAGGACTTCTTTTTTGAGTGGTGATCAGACGTCAGACTTTTTTGATGGAGCATGATATGAATTCCTTTCCTGTGGTGATCTCTTCACCTCAGAATAGCACTTACACCTTATACCCTCAGTTATTTGTTGAATGTTTCTAAATCTCTATCTTCCGCTGCTGTTTTTCCTTCTGCAGCTCCCTCTAGTACCATGAAAGTTATTGCCTAATCTTGTAACTCATGTCCTATTGTCCTACATATTCTTCTTGTTAGTGTTCTCCATACATTACATTCTTCAACTGTTCTGTGGAGAACCTCCTGATTTTTTACCTTATTAGCCAACCAAGTTTTTTACATTCTTCTATAAAACCACATTTCAAACACTTCGATTATCTTCTGTTCCGGCTTTTACACAGTCCGTGAGACACTATCGTACATAGCTGTGCTCCGAATGTGCATTCTCAGAAATTTCTTTCTCAAATTTAGGGCAGTGTGTGATACTAGTATACATCTTTTGGCCAGGAATACCCTCTTTGTCTGTCCCGGTCTGCTTGTTAGGTCCTCCTTGCTTTGCCCATCATGTGTCATTTTCCTTCTGAGGTATGAGAACTCCTTAACATAGTGATTATCAGTTTTGCATTGTATTCTCTTATCTGCAGCTTCTCATTACTTTGGTCTTTGTTTGGTTTACTCTCACTCCATAGTCAGTACTCATTGGACTGTTTAGTCTATTCAACAGATCCTGTAATTCATCAGCAAATCTTATCACTGACATTATGTCACCTTGTTCTCTTTATACGTTCTGTGGGGGCTTGGTAACCAGCTACAATGGGGCGGCTGGGATGATTGGGTTTGTGGATTATCCTTAATAAAAGTCCTTAATCTTTCCTCTCCCACATCCACACCGGCTGTTCAGAGCATTATCCTACAGGCCAACCGTAAATTAGAACAGCATGTCACCCTCCACCTAAAAAAACTATCCAATCTCCTGGTTTCTCACCTCCGGAAAGGCAACTCACTCACCCTTCACAACCTTTCCAGCAAACCTCAACCTCCTCTCATTGCACACAAACCCAGTCTCTCCCATCTACTCAATCTCCCACTTCCAGCTCCACTCCCTCCAAAACCTCAAAATTCCGATCAACACAATCTGGAACCACAACACGCTAATTCGGTAGTTAACCTTTCCTCCAAACCTCTCTCCCAATCCGAAACCTCTGTCCTATCCAAAGGCCTCACCTTCAGCCCCACTCCCAGATTCAACCAAACAGCCCTCGTCAAAGATTTACTGTCCTACACTCGTACTCTCTGCTGGAAGTATCACTTTGCCACGAAGAAAAATGATCCTAATCCTACTCCTAATGATCCGACTCCTCAAGACACCATCCAAATTGAACCCTGCCTGGAACAGTTCCGTCCTCCGTCACAGCGGGACCCACCTGCTCTTCCTCAAAATCACCCTCTCCAAACCTTCCAGGAATTTCTGACCTCCAGCCTTGCATCTCAATCCTTCTTAAAAAACCTTAATCCTACACCCAACATCACCACTGCTGAAGCCCAGGCTATCCGTGATCTGAAGGCTGACCGATCCATCGTCATTCTTCCGGTGGACAAGGGTTCCACGACCGTGGTACTTGATCGTCGGGAGTATGTGGCTGAGGGACTGCGTCAGCTTTCAGACAACACCACATACAAAGTTTGCCAAGGTAACCCCATTCCCGATGTCCAGGCAGAGCTTCAAGGAATCCTCAGAACCTTAGGCCCCCTGCAAAACCTTTCACCTGACTCCATCAACCTCCTGACCCCACCGACACCCCGCACCCCTACCTTCTACCTTCTTCCTAAAATCCACAAACCCAATCATCCCGGCCACCCCATTGTAGCTGGTTACCAAGCCCCCACAGAACGTATCTCTGCCTACGTAGATCAACACCTTCAACCCATTACATGCAGTCTCCCATCCTTCATCAAGGACACCAACCACTTCCTTGAATGCCTGGAATCCTTACCCAATCTGTTACCCCCGGAAACCATCCTTGTAACCATTGATGCCACATCCTTATACACAAATATTCCACACGTCCAGGGCCTCGCTGCGATGGAGCATTTCCTTTCACGCCGATCACCTGCCACCCTACCTAAAACCTCTTTCCTCATTACCTTAGCCAGCTTCATCCTGACCCACAACTTCTTCACTTTTGAAGACCAGACATACCAACAATTAAAGGGAACAGCCATGGGTACCAGGATGGCCCCCTCGTACGCCAACCTATTCATGGGTCGCTTAGAGGAAGCCTTCTTGGTTACCCAAGTCTGCCAACCCAAAGTTTGGTACAGATTTATTGATGACATCTTCATGATCTGGACTCACAGTGAAGAAGAACTCCAGAATTTCCTCTCCAACCTCAACTCCTTTGGTTCCATCAGATTCACCTGGTCCTACTCCAAATCCCATGCCACTTTCCTTGACGTTGACCTCCACCTGTCCAATGGCCAACTTCACACGTCCGTCCACATCAAACCCACCAACAAGCAGCAGTACCTCCATTATGACAGCTGCCACCCATTCCACATCAAACGGTCCCTTCCCTACAGCCTAAGTCTTCGTGGCAAATGAATCTGCTCCAGTCCGGAATCCCTGAATCATTACACCAACAACCTGAAAACAGCTTTCGCATCCCGCAACTACCCTCCCGACCTGGTACAGAAGCAAATAACCAGAGCCACTTCCTCGTCCCCTCAAACCCAGAATCCCCCACAGAAGAACCACAAAAGTGCCCCACTTGTGACAGGATACTTTCCGGGACTGGACCAGACTCTGAATGTGGCTCTCCAGCAGGGATACGACTTCCTCAAATCCTGCCCTGAAATGAGATCCATCCTTCATGAAATCCTCCCCACTCCGCCAAGAGTGTCTTTCCGCCGTCCACCTAACCTTCGTAACCTGTTAGTTCATCCCTATGAAATCCCCAAACCACCTTCCCTACCCTCTGGCTCCTATCCTTGTAACCGCCCCCGATGGAAAACCTGTCCCATGCACCCTCCCACCACCACCTACTCCAGTCCTGTAACCCGGAAGCTGTACACAATCAAAGGCAGAGCCACGTGTGAAAGCACCCACGTGATTTACCAACTGACCTGCCTACACTGTGATGCATTCTATGTGGGAATGACCAGCAACAAACTGTCCATTCGCATGAATGGACACAGGCAGACAGTGTTTGTTGGTAATGAGGATCACCCTGTGGCTAAACATGCCTTGGTGCACAGCCAGCACATCTTGGCACAGTGTTACACTGTCCGGGTTATCTGGATACTTCCCACCAACACCAACCTATCCGAACTCCGGAGATGGGAACTTGCCCTTCAGTATATCCTCTCTTCTCGTCATCTGCCAGGCCTCAATCTCCGCTAATTTCAAGTTGCCGCCACTCATACCTCACCTGTCTTTCAACAACTTCTTTGCCTCTACACTTCTGCCTCGACTGACATCTCTGCCCAAACTCTTTGTCTTTAAATATGTCTGCTTGTGTCTGTATGTGTGGATGGATATGTGCGTGTGTGCGAGTGTGTACCTGTCCTTTTTTCCCCCTAAGGTAAGTCTTTCCGCTCCCGGGATTGGAATGACTCCTTACCCTCTCCCTTAAAACCCACTTCCTTTCGTCTTCCCCTCTCCTTCCCTCTTTTCTGATGAGGCAACAGTTTGTTGCGAAAGCTTGAGTTTTGTGTGTATGTTTGTGTTTGTTTGTTTGTTTGTGTGTCTATCGACCTGCCAGCGCTTTTGTTCGGTAAGTCACCTCATCTTTGTTTTTTATATATATATATATATATATATATATATATATATATATATATATATATATATATATATATAGCATTTTTTTCCAAATAAACATGCTTCTGTATAAATATTGTGCTATTGTAGCCAGTTACCTACATAAACTAATTTCACAATTGTCTACAGCACCTTTCAAATTGTAGGCCATGGAATCTTCAGTTGTCATGACACAGCTTATGCACTGCTTGGAGACTCCACAATTCATCCAGCATTCTCAGTGATTTCAACACTAACATCTTCAACAATTTGTGGTGTAATTGGCCATCAGCTTCTCCCAGGAGTAACTCCCAAATCACCAATTAATTCGAGCTTTTGAATTATGTTCATGAAAAGCAAATATCTCCGTATTCCTTCAATGGATCAATACTCATGAACAGCAGCAGCAGTATTGCCACTGTTTTCGTAGAGTCGCTTCTGAGAAAGCCTTCCTGACATTGTTCAGACCCATGATGACTGACTGCAACTATAAAGCACACTGATGATTATGTTTCAACCCTGTTGACATTCCAGTGCCAGTGCCTAACAGCAAGTTATGACACCTGCACTACTAACCGTGCAAATCCTGCAGCACACAGTCGGCACATCGTTCTTATAAAGTTGGGCACCCATATGGTAAATAGTGTTATGTCTACTCTGGCTTGTAAGTGAAAGTGTAATTATTAGCACCCAGTGTTTGTACAGTCATGAGAATGCTTCAGGCAGGAAATCTTGAGAGTTTATTTAAAAAATTCAAGTGATGTGTAAGATTAATTTTTTGTGAGAATTTACTGCTACCAAGTTTAGAGTTAAATAATAAAATATTAATGCAACTAGGAAATTAAAAGAAAGAGTTCTTAAAATGAATTTTACGTAATTGGATAGAAAGTACTAGACACAAATTTAAAAGATATTTTGTTATTTAGGTCTTTGTGTTTTTGTTAGCGTGTTTGTCCTCTGTCTCTGATGAAGATGTTATTAATAGGATATTAAGTACAGACCTTCCTTCCTTCAGTTGCCAGTAGCCAATTTTAAATATTCTGGGCAATTACATGTCAAGCACCTTAGTGTACTGTGAATATAACTTGTACTTGTAGATTTGCATGTTACACATATATATTGAGATGAGAGTACAGAGAGGCTTTAGGAATCTTAGTTTGTCTCTGAAGTTTTTGTGCCATTACAATGATTTTGTCTTTCATATTTCTGTCATGAACATAAGCAATTTAATGTGAATGAGTGGTGTGAACACTCAGCATCACATTTGGATTATGTTCAGTAGTTAGAAAGATTGTTAAGGCTGTCGTGTACTTCCCTTCGGGGGGACAAGTCTTGCTACTGATGATAGAGAAAGTTGTTGCAGAAAATAACAGCTGTGGGTCTTAACTTTGGCCCATCTATTTTTCTTTCTCTAATTTTAACATTCGTTTGTTTTGTTTTAATTATGTATTACTCTTACCTGGAAAGGTAATTGATTATCCCAAAATTGTTGCTTTTATGCAGTATTGTGAGTACTTCCCTCACTACTTGTCTGAAATATCCCATCTACTTCTCCAATTACAGGAGTCAGTTCCTGTGACAAGACTACCGGATAGCCCTCAACCTTCAAAGGAAGACAGTAATGCTGTAAGTAATACAACTGCCAATTCAGTAGTTCAGAAACTGTTAACTAATTGTCATTTCTATATCTGCATTACATATACATTCTCCAGACGCCACTGATGTGGCACTTTGTGACACAAAGTGGCAAGGGGGATCCTGAACATACACCTACAGTACCGTCCTTTCTGACAAGGTTGTTCACAGAATAATGGTGACCCTTACACTGGAGTTCTTCAGCAGCTTTTGCTGCTGGTTTTTGATACATAATTTAAGCAGTGGCTTGTATCAAACGTAAGACCCAGGAAATTTTCAGCAGTATTCATAGACGTCAATCCTAGCCATGGTGATCATTTATATGAATATCAAGAATAGAAGGTAATTCAGTATCAGTCGCTGTGACACTTTCTTCTAACATTTAAAAGATTAACTGTTCATTTTGCTTCAAGCTATATGGCATGTGGTGTTGTGTAGAGGTTAGGAGCACTGGTTTGCATGCTCTGAGTTGTCAATTCAAATTGATCGCCGATAGTTAATCCTCATTTATTATTTATCATTTCTGGAAGGTTCTTGAAATTTCTTATGTTTGTAATGTTTGCATATTGTGGAATATTTGGTGTTTCTATGAAAGAGTTCACTTCTGTTCTCTCTGCACATTGGAGTATACAATATAAATGCTGTCAGTGTTAGGTGTTACATTTTACTGAAGATGCAACTTTTGAATTTGGGCAGTGTGACATTGTTTGGTGGAGATGTCGATTACTTCAAAATATGTACATCACCAGGATGTAAGCAGTACATCATACCCATGGTCTATATATTCAGGAAACCAATCGATTCCAAAAGAACAGGAAGTCAGGCATCCAACAATGTTTTCTGGATTTCTAGTTAGGTCATGACTAAATAGTTGAAGGGGCTCACTAAATCTGCAAATACAACAAGTGGGATGACACCATGAGCTTGGCAAATGTGTACTTCTACTTGAGTTCAGAGTCCCAAGAAGAATGAAGAGGAGTGTGGTAGTTGGGATAAAGGCCATGCCAAACTGAAGAAAACAGTTGGTGACAATTACCAGCAACTCTACCTAGTGGGAGAACAATTGCAAAGCAGGTGGCACTGGCATGCAAAAACGACAGTCTTACATACAGAAAATTATGGCCCTTTGCTACATTGTAAATATGAATATAAAAGAAGCTGACAAAACCACACACTTCGCAGAAGGTGTGCTGTTCTTGTGATAAAGGATGTGATACCAACAGAAGAATTTATGAAGTGGTGTTAGAGAATTGAGGGAATGCAGAGAAAAAGAGTCAGACAAATCAATTATGTCTTGACTCGCGAATGTGGTAACTGTTGCAGCTGTGGAAGACCCCCACGATCTTGCCTCTCATATATACTCGGTAGTGAGAGTGGATTCAGCATTTTATGACAGCCAGAACTGTGAAACTAAGTACACAAGAGGTAGCAGCCATATACCCTGTCCCCATGTGAGGCCGATGTAGAGTATTTTAAAACAGAAGTTTATCAATTTTTAGTACCAATCTGTGCCACCACTCAAACATGTCAGTAAGAATTGACTCGGCCAACTTAAACTTAAGTCATAGTCATGACATGACAACCCAGCACCCGACAATAGCAAGTACAATCATCTCCTTAGCTAAGTATGATGTCCTGCAAAAGAACTGACATTTGGAGAACAGACGATACAAGACAGTTTGTTTCCATTGTTTCCGCACTGTACACGTGGTATGCTTCTTGAGAGAGAAAAATACATATTCAACAACTATTACACCACCAACTATCAACCATCACAACAGTTCTATTCACATCATTAAGCCGTAGATGATTATAGTGAACAGTGGGACGAAGCCCATTATCATATCTTGGGTGAGATTGTTCCCCAACATTCCATAGCCACTCCCAGTTGTTGTAGAGTGGTACCAGCCACTCACCTAGTCACTGAATTCAGGAAAACTAATTGAAACGAGCATCTGTGGAGGTGAATCCACCATAAGAGGGAACCCTCTATGGATAACAGTCACTAAGATGTCAGGAAATGTGATGGAAGTCATCATCGATGACCAACCTATCTAGGAGCTACGCAACTCAGAGGTTTGTTTCTCTGTAATGTTGAATGCTTCTCATTGCCAGCTGAAGAAGTTGTATTCTGTGATATGAATGCAATTGCGTTGATACTTGTAAATGGGAAATATGCCCAGCTAAGAGAAACATGTTTTGCAAGAATAACTATCACTGACGGAACACAGTCCTTCACGTTTGTTGTGTCAACAGAATGTAGTCATAATATCATTCTTGGATGGTACTTCTTGCAGGCATCATGAAGCTATTCCAACAAGTACATAATAAACATTGATGTGGGTGTGTGTTGTTGAAGCATTTTTATCCCACAATGATCAACAACAAGAGTTCCAGTCACCAGACTAGATACTCACTTTTACTGTGAAGCCTTAGCCAATTGCAAAAAGGTACTCAGGTCCAAAAAAGGAATCTACATGATGGTGATGATCATAAGTACTGCAGGTGTTCAACGAGAACTTAGTCTCACTAACTGTGATGAGCTGCCACAACTCATCCCTAACAGGAGCATCTGAAGGTGTCCCAGGTGGACAGCTGAGTGTTGTTGACAAAAAGAGTCATGCTGTTCTACCACTCTGGACAATGCAGGGGAGGAAGCTACCGTCGAATTACCTATGGGATCTGGCATGAGGAAAGAACAGTGTCAGCGAGTGATAATAGTTTTGTGTTAGTTTTCGAGTGCTTTCAATTCCGGAGTGGAAAACAGACAGGCATAATGTGCTAATGGTAAAACACCATTTTAAGACTGGGACTCGTCCTTCACTTATCCAGCAGTCATATAGTGTGTCGCCAGTTGAATGACAGATAACGCAGCTGGAATGGAGAAGGTACTGCAACATTTTATCACTAAACCTTCAGAGAGTCCTTGGTTCTCTCCCATGTGAGTAGTGAAAAATACACCTGGCACATGGTGTTCCTGCATTGTGTACTAACCATTGAACTATATCAAGAAGAAATACAGCTATCCATTCCATCCTTAAGGAGGCATGAACGTCATCTTCAGTCATAGCGCTTTTTGACAAGAATGCAGATCCAGAACTTCACACCAACACTAACATTATGGGTTAGGTGAATTTCTACTACATCTACAGGTAGGTGCTGAAAAGGTGATAGCTTATGCATCCAGAGTTCGCTCCTACAAGACTGAGATGAACCACTCTTCAACCAAAAGAGTGACCTGAAATTGTTTGGGCTATGAATAAGTGCAGCTTTACTTATTTGCGAATTACTTGTGCTGGTGATCAATCAAGATTCTCTTTTCTAGATGACTAACATGATGAATCAGTAGGGTTGACTGGCTAGATGGATGCTGAGGCTTCAGGAGTATGGCGTCACAGTGGTGTACAAATACAGATACAAACATGAGGATGCTGAGTGCATTTCAAGGATTTTTATTAAAGTGGTGATCTGGTTTTGATGCAGCATGCTATGAATTCCTTTTCTGTGGCTATTTCTTCATCTCAGAATAGCACTTGTACCTTACATTGAATGTGTCTCAATCTCCATCTTCCAGTGCAGTATTTACCCTCTACAGCTCCCTCTAGTACCATGAAAGTTATTGGCCGATGTGATAACTCATGTCCTACCATCCTGTCCCTTCTTCTTGTTAGTGTTTTCGATATGTTCCATTCTTGATCAATTCTGTGGAGCACCTTCTCATTCCTTACCGTATCAGTCGACCAAATTTTCAAGTTCTGTAAAAATACATCCCAGACACTTTGATTCTCTTGTGTTCTAGCTTTCGCTCAGTCTATAATTCACTACTATATAAAAATATGCTCCGAATATACATTCTCAGAAATTTCTTCCTCAAATTAAGATCAATGTGCGATACAGGTATACTTCTTTTGACCAGGAATACCCTCTTTGTCTCTGCTAGTCCGCTTGTTAGGTCCTCCTTGCTTCTTCTGACGTGTTATTTTCCTTCCGAGGTAGGAGAATTCCTTAACATAGTGATCACCAGTTTTGATGTTAACAAGCTTTTTATTCTCATATTGCAACTTCCCACTACTTTTGCTCCTCTTTGGTTTACTCTAAGTCCATGTTGAGTACGTATTGGAATGTTTATTCTATTCAACAGATCCTGTAATTCATCAGCAAATCTTATCGCTGATATCATTTCACCCTGAATCTTATACACAATCTTGTACCAGTTGTGTATATTTGTCATTGCTTACTTGGTGTACGAACTGATTGGTAGAGATGAAAGGTTACATCTCAACCTTACTCTCTTTTTAATCCAAGCAGTTTGCTCTTGGTATCCAGTCTTATTCTTCCCTCTTGGTTCTCATACATACTGTGTATTACCATTCTTTCCCTATAGCTTGCTCCTATTTTTCTCAGAATTTCAAACATCTTAAATCATTTTACTCTGCTGCACACTTTTTCTGTGTTGACAAATCCAGTGAATGCGCTTTGATTTTTGTTGAATCTTGCTTTGATTATCAAGTGAGTCAGGACTGCCCTCAGTTTGTCTTTGCCTTTCCTAATACCACAAATTAATTGTCATGTAATAGATCCTCAGTTTTCTTTTCCATTCTTCTGTATGTTATTCTTGACAGCAACTTGCATGCATGAATTGTTACTCTGATTGTCCAACAGATATCACACGAATCTGCCCTTGAAATGGAAACGTGTGGGTGATAATTTTTCCATGAGACTGATGGTATGTCACCAGGATCGTAGATTCGACGCAGCAGGTTGAATAGCAATTTTGTTGCCATTTCCCCCAATGATTTTACAGATTCTGATGGAATGTTATCTTTCCCTTGTGATTTATTTGATATCAAGTCTTCCAAAGGTCTTAAGAATTCTAACACTAATACTGGATCCCTTGCCTCTTCCATATTGACTTCAATTTCTTGTTCTCTCATGTCATCAGACAACTCCTCCCCCTCATAGAGGCATTCTGTGTACTCTTCCGACCTGTCTCCTCTTCCCTCTGTATTCAACAGTGGAATTCCCATTGCACTCTTAATGTTGCCACCCTTCCTTTTAATTTCAGTGGAGCTTGTTTTGACTTTTATATATGCTGAGACAGTCCTTCTGATGATCATTTTTTTATCGATTTCTTCATATTTTTTGTTCAGCCATTTTGCGTTTGCTTCCCGACACTTCCTGTTTCTCTCATTCCTGAGTGATTCTACAGCTCTGCAGCATACAACAAGGTGTAGCAGTTAACATCACTGGCTGGCCTCTGGTTGACTGCGAGGCTGAACCTGACCACCAGCAATTACTTGAATTTACTATTTATTAATTCTAGTTCCCAACATTTCTTATGTTTGCATATTCTGAAATATTCAACAGTTTTGTAAATAGCAGCATTTCTGATTGATGATTTTATTTCTATCCTATCTGTACATGGGTGTCCGTAATAAACTTGCTTACAGTGCAAAGTGATGTTCTTCATTGACAATGCTGCAATCATATTTCAACTTAATTGTGGTTACGAATTGACAATGTGCCACTGCTGAATTTATTAATGTATGGCAATGAGGGGAATAAAGGAAAAGCCTAGAAGAACATGTCTTATTTAAAAGATTGGAAGTCAGTAGAATAAGTTCAAATGAAAATGGTTTGTCGTGATGGATGTTCTCAGGGTGGTTATAATTAAGGACATGCAGGAAACAAATAATGAGCAAACCGTTGAAACACATTTTAATTCCCACATGAGAAAATAACATTCATTAATTGCGTTCCATATTAACGTTTCACGTTAGAAACACTGCTCACTGATGACAACCATCTGCATCCACAGACAGCCTGGAACTCTACTAGAGATTCTGTTTCACAGTTTATAGAAAAGTGTATTGTTTGCCATTGAGGTGTATAAATTATATTTATTGAGCCACTTATGGTTGTTCACCCAAGATCAACAGGAGGAGAAAATGATTATATCTGTTGGTTTAGAAAAGTGTATTTCTCATAGAAGACACTTTCATACCCACATACTAACTCACATACTAACTGTAGCATTGGCTAATTTAAAATGCATTATAATCAGATGTTGACACACTTGTAAAAAGCTTATATAAATTACACATGCATTCCTGACTATTAACTATTAGGATTACATATATAGTTTCTATAAGTTTTTAAGATTTTGTCTCAATCTCATTGTGTAGCATTTTCTGCTTTGATACATGTGATATATGTAAGTGTGTTCTATGAGAAATATACATTTCTAAACCAACAGATCATATAATTTTTTCATACAGTTGATGATGCTTGACACAACTGAAATTGATGGAATAAATAAAATTATACAGCATATTTTCCAGATAAACATGCTTCTGTGAAATATTTTCCTGCTATAGCCAGTTACCAACATAAATTGATTTTCCAATTGTCTGCAGCACTTTTCAAATGGTAGACCATGGAATCTTCAGCTGTCATGACACAGCTTCTGCAGTGCTTGAAGACTGCACAATTCATCCAGCATTTTCAGTGATTTCAACACTAACTCCTTGAACGATTTGTGGTGCAGTTGTCCATCAGCTTCTCTGAGGAGTAACTCCCAAATCACCAATTAATTCTAGCTTTTGATTCATGTTCTTGAACTCCAGTGTGGAAAGCAAACATCTCTGTATTCCTTCACTGGATCAATACACATGAACAGCAGCAGCAGTATAGCCACTGTTTTGGTAGAATGGCTTCTGAGAAAGCCCTGCTGGCATTGTTCAGAACCATGTTGACTGACTGCAACTATAAAGCACACTGATGATTATGTTCCAACCCTGTTGACATTCCAGTGCCAGTGCCTAACAGCAAGTTATGACACCAACACTACTAACCATGCAAATCCTGCAGCACACAGTCGGCACATCAGTCTTATAAAGTTGGGTACCCATATGGTAAACAGTGTTATGTCTACACTGGTTTGAAATTTAAAGTGTAGTTATTAGCACCTTGTGTTTGTACAGTCAAGAGAATGCTTCAGGCAGGAAATCTTGGGAGTTTATTTAAAAAATTCAAGTGATGTGTAAGATTAATTTTTTTGTGAAAATTTACTACTACCAAGTTTAGAGTTAAATAATACAATATTAATGCAACTAGGCAATTAAAAGAAAGATTTCTTAAAATGAATTTTACATAATTGGGTAGAAAGTACTAGACACAAATTTTGTTATTTAGGTCTTTGTGTTTTTGTTACCGTGTTAGTCCTGTGTTTCTGATGAAGATGTTATTGATAGGATATTAAATACAGGCCTTCCTTCCTTCAATTGTCTGTAGCCAATTTTTAAATACACTAGGCAATGACATGTCAGGCACCTTAGTGTACTGTGAATATAGTTTATACTTGTAAATTTACACATTACGCTCATATATTGAGATGAAAGAAGAGAGAACCTTTAGGTATCCGAGTGGCTTAAAGTTTGTCTGTGGAGTAATTGTGCCATTATAGTGATTTTATCTTTCATATTTCTGTCGTGAACATAAGCAATTTTATGTGCATGAGTGGTGTGAACATCTCACCACCATATGTGGATTATGTTCAGTAGTTAGAAAGATTGTTAAGGCTGTCGAGTACTTCCCTTCAGGGGACATAATTCTTGCTACTGATGGTAGAGAAAGTTGTTTCAGAGAATAACACCTGTAGGTTTTAACTATTTGGCCAGGCTATTTATGTGTCTATAATTTTAACATTTTTTGTTTTGTTTTAATTATGTATAACACTTACCAGAAAAGGTAATTACTCTGATTACAGGAGTCAGTTCTTGAGACAAGAGTACCGGATAGCCCTCAACCTTCAAAGGAAGACAGTAGTGCTGTAAGTATTGCAATTGTCGAATCAGTAGTTCAGATACTGTTAACTGATAGTTATTTCTGCATCTGCATTACATGCTTGAATGCCGGCCGAAGTGGCCGTGCGGTTAAGGCGCTGCAGTCTGGAACCGCAAGACCGCTACGGTCGCAGGTTCGAATCCTGCCTCGGGCATGGATGTTTGTGATGTCCTTAGGTTAGTTAGGTTTAACTAGTTCTAAGTTCTAGGGGACTAATGACCTCAGCAGTTGAGTCTCATAGTGCTCAGAGCCATTTGAACCATTTGAACATGCTTGAATACATATCTATGTATGTACATACTCAAATGTCAATGATACGGCACTCTCTGACACAAAGTGCAAATGGATATCTGTCCTTCCTTATAATGCTAATGATGGTGGCCCTTACACTGGAGCACTTCAGGTGCCATTGCTGTAGATTTTAATTCATAATTTAAGCAGCGGCTTGGATTAAACATAAGACCCAGGTCAATTTCAGCAGTAGTCATGGGTGCCACCCCTAGTCCATGGTGATCATTTATTTGAATATCAAGAATAGAAGTTAATTCAGTATTTTTCTGTGTGACCCTTTCTTCTAACTTTTAAAATATTAACTCATTATTTTACTTCAAGCTATACAGCATGGAATGTTGTGCAGAGGTTAGTGGCACTGTCTTGCATACTCTGGGTTTTGTGTTCAGACTGACCACCAATAGTTAATGCTTATTTTATTATTTATCATATCTGGAAGGTACTTGACATTTATTAAGTTTGTAATCTTTGCATGTTGTGGGATATTTGAAATTTTTTATCGAAGAGTTCAGTTCTGTTCTCTCTGTACATTGTTGTCTACAATTAAAATTATTTTAGTGTTAGGTGTCGTATGTCACTGACGATGAAACTTTTTGATTTGGACTTAATTGTGGTTATGATATGGCACTGTGTGGTGGAGATGTTGAGTACTTCAAAACATGTACATTACTGGAATATAAGCAATACATAATTCCCATGGTCTGTATATTCAGGAAACCAATGGATTCCAAAACAGCTGGAAGTCGGGCATCCATCAATGTTTCCTGCAACTTTCGGTCTGTGCCTGACAAATTGTTTGAAGGGGCTCACCAAGTTAGCAAGTACTACATGTGGGATGACACAATAAGTTGGGCAAATGTGTACTTTTACTTGAGTGATCAGCCCACCAGTGTTCTGAGAACAACAAAGAGAAGCTTCATAGCTGGGATAAATTCCATGCTGAATTGAAGAAAACATTTGGTCGAAATTACTAGCAGATTTGCCTAGTGGAGGTTTGACCCTAATGCCACTTCTTAAACCGGAATACAAGAGAGCTTACAAAATACATACTTTATGAAATGTGTTCAGCTCTTGTGGTAAATGATGTCACAACAGCAGAATAATTCATTAAGTGGCACCAGAGAATTGAGGGAAGGCAATAGAAAAGAGTCAGAGGAATGAGACATGATGTGAATCCTGAATGTGGTACCCATTGTGGTTGTGGAAGACCAATACGATCTTGCCTGTCTTATATGACAGGTCGACCAAGAAGAGATTAAACATATCATGACAGCCAGAATGTCAGACTAAGAACACAAGAGGCAGTGGCCATGTACACTGACCGCATTCCAGCAAGTGATACATTATGTAAAATGTAACATACCTGTCCTCAAATTTAGGTGATAATGAGTTGAACGTGTCATGTGTATTACGATTTTGTGTTTTGTCTTCACTTCTACCTCAGCCCATAGGTAACCGCTTTCATTATGTTTGAGAATGACTGGCTCCTGCCGTTACTGTTGTTATGACCCACCAATCTTCTTTTCTGGACTTTCATCTAGTGGCTGTCCAGATCAGATGTCATTGTTTGTAATGGTCTGCCTTGCCTCACTTGCTCCATTGCCCCGTTCAGAGAAATTGTGTGTGTTCATGTGAACAAGAGCACAAGGGAGAAGCCCCATTGGCTCACATAGTCAGCATATGGGTGCTGATGACTGCATTGTTGAACCGCTTCAAATGCGCGCGCGCGCACACACACACACACACACACACACACACACACACACACACACACACACACAGTGTGTTAAAGAAGTAGTTTATCAGTCTTCAGCACCAGTCTCTGGCACCAGTGAAACGTGTCAGCATGAATTGATTTTGTCAACTTGAACTAATACTGGAGGCATCACATGACAACCCAGCACCTGACCAAAGCAGGTGCAACCATTCCTTCTGCCAAGGATAACGCACCGCTGAGCAACAGACATTTGGAGAGCAGAGGAAACAAGACATTTTTATCCACTGTAGTCTGCCTGGACACAGTGTATACTGTTGCAGGGGAAGAAGGCAAGTGTTTGGCAATTGTTACACCATCAGATGTCAACCATTACAACAGTTCTCTTCATGCCAGCAGGTTGTAGGTGATTATAGTCCACTATGGGATGAAGGCCATTGTCATACCCTGTGTGAAGTTGTTCTCCAAAATGGTGTTGCCATGTCCTGTCTTCGTCAGAGGTACCAGCCACTCTCCTAGCCACTGAATTTGAAAAAAAGTATGTGAATCGCCTATCTATGGAAGTGAATCTGCCACAGATAAAGATCCTCCACAGATGACAGTCACTAAGATATCACAAAATCTCATTGCCATCTTCATCGACGGCCAGCCTGTCTATGAGCTAGCCAATTCAGAGGAGTGTTTCTGTGTAGTGTTGAATCCACTGCGGATCATCCTTCAATTAGCCAGCACTCATATAGATTGTTGCCGGATGAATGATGAATAACCCAGGTGGAGTGGAGAAAGTGGTGCAAGATGTCATCATTACACACTCAGTGTGTCCTTGGTTCTCTCCTATGGTTATAGTGAGAAACACACATGGTGTATGACATTTGTGAATTGACAACTAAGAACTGAACTATATAAACAAGAAATACACACTATGTGATCAAAAGTATCTGAACACCTGGCTGAAAATGACTTACAAGTTCCTGGTGCCCTCCATTGGTAATTGTGGAATTCAATTAGGTGTTGGCCCACCCTTAGCCTTGATTACAGCTTCCACTCGAGGCGTACGTTCTGTCAGGTGCTGGAAGGTTTCTTGGAGAATGGCAACCCATTCTTCACAGAGTACTGCACTGAGGAGAGGTATCGATGTCGGTCAGTGAGGCCTGGCATGAAGTTGGCATTCCAAAACATCCCAAAGGTGTTTTATAGGATTCAGGTCAGACTGTGTGCAGGCCAATCCATTACAGGCATGTTATTGTCGTGTAACCACTCTGCCACAGGTTGTGTATTATGAATTGGTGATCGATCATGCTGAAAGTTGCAATCGCCATCCCTGAATTGCTCTTCAACAGTGGGAAGCAAGAAGGTACTTAAAAGACCAATGTAGGCCTGTGCTGTGATAGTGCCATGAGAAACAACAAGGGATGCAAGCCCCCTCCATAAGAAACATGACCACACCATAACACCACCACCTCCGATTTTAATGTTGACACTACACACATTGGCAGGTGATGTTCACTGGGCATTCGCCAAACCCACACGCTACCATCGGATCACCACATTGTGCAATTTGTCACTTCACACAATGTTATTCCACTCTTAAATCATCCAATGTTTACGCTCCTTACACCAAACGAGGCAATGTTTGGCATTTACCGGCATCATGTGTGGCTTATGAGCAGCTGCTCTACCATGAAATCCATGTTTTCTCACCTCCCGCCTAACTGTCATAGTACTCGACCCTCTTCAACTGTCGGCGATCTCTGTCAGCCCAATGGTGAGGTTTGGCTTGTACATTTTTGTGTTGTACATGTCCCTTCACGTTTCCGCTTCACTATCCCATCAGAAACAGTGGACCTAGGGATGTTTAGGAGTGTGGAAATCTCGTGTACAGATGTATCGCACAAGTGACACTCAATCACCCTACCATGTTCGAAGTCCATGAATTCTGCGGAGTGCGCCACTCTGCTCTCTCATGATGTCTAACGACTACTGAGGTTACTGATATGGAGTACCTGGCAGTAGGTGGCAGCACAATGCACGTAATATGAACACATATGTTTTTGGGGGTGTCCGGATACTTTTGATCACATAGTGTATTTCTCCATTTGCCAGTTGTTGATGGGAATCCAGTTTTCTAGTAAGGAGCAAACTGTTTCTTCACTAAGGACATATAGTCAGGCTATTGGGAAATGGAGGTTGGTCAGGCTGACTTGAGAAAGATTTCCATCAAACTCCTGACAGTCTCAATGGGTTCAAAGTTATGCAGTTTGCACTATATAATGCACCAGCCATGTTTGAATATATAATGGAGTACCTTCTTCAAAACCTTATACGGACAACATATTTGTGCTGTCTGGATGATATTGTCATTTTTGGAAGACATTTGAAGAACATCCAGAGAACTGTGCTTAAGTGTGTTCACACTGAAGTCCTCCATGAATCTGAAAGATTTCCTGTTTGTTACCTAAAAAATAATAATAATATTGGGCCATTTATTTAATGGCAATGGAGCCCATCCTGTTCCAAAGAAAATAAAAGCAAGCACAGATTTTCCATCTTCTCAGCATGACTGTGGTGTGAGAAGTTCCTTCAGAATGTGGTGATCCTACCAGTGATTTGGAAAGGACTTCTGGAACAAGGTATGCCCATTGCATGAACTGCTGTTGGGAGATGCTAAATTTTCCTAGAATGAGGCACAATGAGATCTTTCCTGTCCCTAAGGAGGCATGAATGTCATCTTCAGTCATAGCACTTTTTGACAAGAATGCTGATCCACAACTTCATACCCACACTAACAGTTAGGGGTTAGGTGAATTTCTACTACATCTACAGGTAGGTGCTGAAATGGAGATAGCTTATGCTTCCAGAGTACTCTCCTCCAAGTGTCAGATGAAGTACTCTCAAACCAAAACATTGCCCTGAAATTGTTGGGGCAGTGAACAAGTGCATTTTTATTTATTTGCAAATTACTCATGCCGGTGATGAACCAAGATTCTCTTTTCTAGAAGACGAGCATGATGAATCAGCCATGTTGACTGGCTGTATGTATGCTGAGGCTTCAGGAATATGGTGTCCCAGTGGTGTACAGAATCAGATGCAAACATAAGGATGCTGAGTGCCTTTTGTTGTGACTGGCAATTCGGTATTTTTCACAAACACAACTTTTGTTGATGTAAGTCCACAAGGTTGATAACTGAACAACCAACAAAAGGTGTCAATAAGGATGCCAGTAAAAGTCTCCTAATTGAGGCAAACGTAAGTTCACTTCTAGTTTTCCACAAAGGTTTGTGGTAAACACACACACTCTAGTAATAGTCCAATTCAGAGACGAAGACATAATATTCCACAGTTGAAGTACACGAGGTCGGCATCCGGAGTGAACTGAACTTTGGTGCTGGTTCTAGCCCCTAAATAGCTGTCTCCAGGTTTTGGCGTAGTGATACTTCCTGCAGGCGGTAACTCGAGCACCCCCTGCAGGAAGTAGTGCTCGTAATGTCTGTTTCCATTATCTTGTATGTAAATAGCCCGTGTTTACCATGGTGCTTTTGGTATGCCTTGGACATAGACAATGTCATCCTCTGTGGTGTAATATGGGTTGCCGGCCCTCAGGGGCTACCTTTGCTCCGCTGTAACACCCCTGCCCCCTTGGAAAAGCTGATGCGGCACAGGTGACCGCAGGGGAAAGAGTATCAGTATATCCCTGTGCCGTAGGCTGATCTGCAGCTAAGCCCTCCTGAAGGAGGCGGTGGAACCTGGCTGCCGGAGAGAAGGGCGCCTCCTTCCACGCGAGGTGGCTGGAATGCCACAGCGGTGGTGGTTGTGAGGTGGCGACGGGCTGGGCAAGCAGCATGGGGACGTCCGCGTCGTCAAACCGAGGCGGCGCCGAAGAGGTGCCAGGAAGTAGGTTCAGGGGAAGGTCCTGGAGCTGTCCCGGGTGGAGAGTCTGCGGTGGCCCGGGGCTAGCAGCCGGTGCCTGCTGGCTATCTCTGGGACGATCATCCACCAACTGAGGAGAGGGCATCAACATAGGCCCCAAGGAAGGGACCGGCAATGGGAGAGAGACAGGAGCCCGTGTTTGGGGATGCGGCTGCTTGAGGAAACAAGGACACATTTGGTTGCGGTGCCGCAAGACCACCTTGTCAGCTAGGCATATGCCGAACAGTTGTCAACCATGGGGCCAAATAATGACCCCCAGAAGCCAGCTGGTCCGGGGTCCAAAACCGCAAGCCCACACCTTGGAGCTGGAGGCATACCGTGAAGCACCTGGCAGGGTGCGAGGTCCAACCTGTGGCAGGAGGAGATGTAGTCGGGTCTCAGGCTGGCGACCATGGAGCAGTTCGGCTGGACTCTTGTCACCCACCGGCGTCGCCCTGTAGGTACTTCTTCATTTGAGTTTTAAAAGTGCGAACAAGGCGCTCTGCCTCTCCATCGGATTGAGGATGGAAAGGAGGGGTAAAGACATGGTGGATACCATTATCGTGACAGAATTTGGCATACTCGTGACTGTGAAATTGCGGGCCGTTGTCTGATACCAAGGTGACGGAAAGGCTTTCAGTGGAAAATATTTTTGACAGGGCCATGATAGTATTCTCTGTGGTGTTAGTGGAGCGGCGGATAATGAAAGGGAAGTTGGAGTAGGCATCTGCGATGAGAAACCACTAAGCGCCAAGAAAGGGTCCCGCAAAATCCACATGGATGCTTTCCCATGCAAGGGAAGCAGTCGGCCAGGACTGGAGGGATCCGCGCGGGTGGGATGTGCCTGGGTACACTGCTGACAACCCCGAACCATGTGCTCCACGTCTGCTGTCATGTCTGCTCAGAAGACATGACGACATGTGAGCGTTTTTGTCTGGGCAATACCCCAGTGACCTTGATGTAAGACGTGGGTAGTCCAGGACCGCAGGGAAGTTGGTACGATGACTCATGGAGTGGCGTTATTTTCCACATGGAGAAGCACCCAGTTGATGGCCACAAGTTCATGGCAGATGGAGAAGAAGAATCGGAGGTCAGCCTGGGCACGAGGCGGAGTAAGCATCGGACAGCCGCGGTGAACATAGCAGTGCACCAGTTGGAGGAGCGGATCTGCGGTCGTCGCTGCGGCCACCATATCAGCTGTGACTGGGCTGTGACTGGGAATGCAGTTAACACATCCTGTATATCGTCGTCAACCTGAATAATTAGGAGGTCCAACGAATCGAATGCCGAATCCTGGCCAGAGGGGAGCAGAGACAAGGCATTGGCGTTGGCATGCTGGGAGGTGGGCCAGAATTGGATCGTGTATGTGAAACGTGAAAGGAATATGGCCCATAGCTGCAGGAGGTGGGAAGTCTTCATGGGTCACTGGGCTGACAGTGAAAATAAGGCCACAAAAAGACCTACACTTATATAAATTATACACTTACACTACACTTATATAAATTCCACATGCATTCCTGACTGTTAACTATCAGGATTACATATGTAGTTTCTATAAGTTTTTAAGAGTTTGTCAGAATCTGATTATGTTGCATTTTCTGTTTTACCAATGCTACATACGGTGTATGTAAGTGTGTTCTATGAGAAATATACATATCTAAACCAACAGACGTTATAATTTTTTCATCCAGTTGATGATGATTGAAAGAACTGAAATGGGTGGAGTAAATAAAATTATACAGCATATTTTCCAAACAATGATGCTTCTGTATAAATATCTTGCTCCTGTAGCCAGGTACCTACATAAATTGATTTCACAGTTGTCTGCAGCACTTTTCAAATGGTAGACCATGGAATATGCAGCTGTCATGACACTAATTGTGCACTGCTTGAAGATTGAACATTTCATCCAGCATTCTCAGTGATTTCAACACTAACTTCTTGAACAATTTGTGATGCAATTGTCCATCAGCTTCTCGCAGTAGTAACTCCCAAATCACCGGTTAATTCGAGCTTTTGAATTGTGTTCTTGAACCCCATTGTGGAAAGCAAACATCTCCGTATTCCTTCACTGGATCAATTCTCATAAACAGCAGCAGCAGTATCGCCACTGTTTCGGTAGAACGGCTTTTGAGTAATACCTGTTGACATTGTGCAGACCCATGTTGACTGTCTGCAACTGTAAAGCACACTGATGATTATGTTTCAACCCTGTTGACATTCCAGTGCCAGTGCCTAACAGCAAGCTATGACACCAACACTACTAACCAACAAATCCTGCAGAACGCAGTCTGCACATTATTTGTATGAAGTTAGGTAAATAGTGTTATGTCACCTCTGGCTTGAAAGTGGCAGTGTAATCATTAGCAGCCTTTGTTTGTACAGCCGAGAGAATGCTTCAGGCAGGAAATCTTGAGAGTTTATTTTAAAAAATTCAAATGATGTGTAAGATAAAAAAATTTTTGTGTATTTACTGCTACCAGGTTTAGAGTTAAATAATAAATTATTAATGCAGCAATGCAAATAAAAGAAAGAGTTCTTAAAAATGAATTTTACATAATTAAGTTGAAAGTGGTAGAAGCAAATTTCAAAGATATCTTAGTTATTTTCATCCTTGTATTTTTGTAAGCATGTTTGTGCTGTGTTTCTAATGAAAATGTTATTGATAGGATGTTAAATACAGGCCTGCCTTCCTTCAATTGCCTGTAGCCAGTTTTTAAATACACTAGGCAATGACATGTCAGGCACCTTAGTGTACTGTGAATATAGTTTATGCTTGTAAATTTACACATTACACTCATATATTGAGATGAAAGAAGAGAGAACCTTTAGGGATCCTAGTGGCTTGAAGTTTGTCTCTGAAGTTATTGTGCCATTACAGTGTTTTTATCTTTCATATTTCTGTCGTGAACATAAGCAATTTTATGTGCATGAGTGGTGTGAACATCTCACCATCACATGTGGATTATGTTCAGTAGTTAGAAAGATTGTTAAGGCTGTCGAGTACTTCCCTTCGGGGGGGACAAGTGTTGCTGCCGATGACAGAGAAAGTTGATGCAGAAAATAACAGCCGTGGGTCTTATCTTTGGCCCATCTATTTATCTTTCTGTAATTTTAACCTTTTTTGTTTTGTTTTAATTATGTATTACTCTTACCTGAAAAGGTAATTTATTATCTCAAAATTGTTACTTTTATGCAGTATTGTGAGTACTTCCTTCACTACTTGTCTGAAATACCCCCTCTACTACTCTGATTACAGGAGTCAGTTCTTGTGACAAGACTACCGGATAGCCCTCAACTTTCAAATGAAGACAGTAGTGCTGTAAGTAATGCAATTGTCAATTCAGTAGTTCAGAAACTGTTAACTAATTGTTATTTCTACATCTGCATTACATATACATTCTGCACATGCCACTGATGTGGCACTTTGCGACACAAAGTGGAAAGGGGTATCCTGAACATACATCCACCGTACCGTCCTTTCTAAACAAGGTTGTTCACAGAATAATGGTGACTCTTACACTGGAGTTCTTCAGCAGCATTTGCTGCTGATTTTTGATACATAATTTAAGCAGTGACTTGTATCAAACGTAAGACCCAGGAAATTTTCAGCAGTATTCATAGACGTCAATCCTAGACCATGGTGTTCATTTATATGAATATCAAGAATAGAAGTTAATTCAGTATCAGTCGCTGTGACACTTTCGTCAAACATTTAAAATATCAACTCTTTATTGTGCTTCAAGTTATACGGCATGTGGTGTTGTGTAGAGGTTAGGAGCACTGGTTTGCATGCTCTGAGTTGTCAATTCAAACTGATCGCCAGTAGTTAATCCTCATTCATTATTTATCATTTCTGGAAGGTTCTTGAAATTTCTTAAGTTAGTAATGTTTGCATATTGTGGAATATTTGAAGTTTCTATGAAAACGTTCACTTCTGTTCTTTCTGTACATTGAAGTATACAATAAAAATGCTGCCAGTGCTAGGTGTTACATTTTACTGAAGATGCAACTTTTGTATTTGGGCAGTGTGACATTGTTTGGCGGAGATGTCGCAGTACATCATTCCCATGGTCTATATATTCAGGAAACCAATCGATTCCAAAAGAACAGGAAGTCAGGCATCCAACAATGTTTTCTGGATTTCTGGTCAGGGCATGTCTAAATGGTTGAAGGGGCTCACTAAGTCTGCAAATACAGCATGTAGGATGACACGATGAGCTTGACAAATGTGTACTATAGTTGGGTGGCTCAGCCCACCTGTGTCCCAAGAAGAATGAGGAGGAATATGATAGTTGGGATAAAAGCCATGCCAAACTGAAGAAAACAGTTGGTGGCAATTACCATCACCTCTGCCTAGTGGGAGAACAATTGCAAAGCTGGTGACACTGGTGTGCAGAAACAACAGTCTTACATACAGAATATTATGGCCTTGTGCCACATTGTAAATCTGAATATAAAAGAAGCTGACAAAACCTCACACTTTGCAGAAAGTGTGCTGTTCTTGTGATAAAGTATGTGATAACAACAGAATAATTCATGAAGTGGTGCTAGAGAATTGAGGGAATGCAGAGAAAAAAAGTCAGACGAATGAGTTATGTCTTGACTCGCGAATGTGGTAACTGTTGCAGCTGTGGAAGACCCCCACGATCTTGCCTCTCATGTATACTCGGTAGTGAGAGAGTGGATTCAGCATTTTATGACAACCAGAACTGTGAAACTAAGTACAAAAGAGGTAGCAGCCATGTACCCTGACCCCATGTGAGGCCAATGTAGAGTATTTTAAAGCAGACGTTTATCAATTTCTAGTACCAATTTGTGCCACCAGTCAAACATGTCAGTAAGAATTCACTTGGCCAACTTAAACTTAAGCCATAACCATCACATGACAACCCAACCTATTCACATAATTAAACTGTAGGTGATGATAGTGAACAGTGGGACAAATATATTGGGTGAGATGGTTCCGCAACATTCCTTAGCCACTCCCCATTGTGGTAGAGTGGTACCAGACACTCACCTAGTCACTGAAATCAGGAAAACTAATTGAAACGAGCATCTGTGGAGGTGAATCCACCATAAGAGGGAACCCACCATGGATAACAGTCACTAAGATGTCAGGAAATGTGATGGAAGTCATCATCGATGGCCAACCTATCTAGGAGCTAGGCAACTCAGAGGTTTGTTTCTCTGTAATGTTGAGTGCTTCTCATTGCCAGCTGAAGAAGTTGTATTCTGTGATATGAATGCAATTGTGTTGATACTTGTAAATGGGAAATATGCCCAGCTAAGAGAAACATGTTTTGCAAGAATAACTATCACTGACGGAACACAGTCCTTCACATTTGTTGTGTCAACAGAATGTAGTCATAATATCATTCTTGGATGGTACTTCTTGCAGGCATCATGAAGCTATTCCAACAAGTACATAATAAACATTGATGTGGGTGTGTGTTGTTGAAGCATTTTTATCCCACAATGATCAACAACAAGAGTTCCAGTCACCAGGCTAGATACTCACTTTTACTGTGAAGCCTTAGCCAATTGCAAAAAGGTACTCAGGTCCAAAAAAGGAATCTACATGATGGTGACGATCATAAGTACTGCAGGTGTTCAACGAGAACTTAGTCTCACTAACTGTGATGAGCTGCCACAACTCATCCCTAACAGGAGCAGCTGAAGGTGTCCCAGGTGGACAGCTGAGTGTTGTTGACAAAAAGAGTCATACTGTTCTACCACTCTGGACAATGCAGGGGAGGAAGCTACCGTCGAATTACCTATGGGATCTCTCCTGAGGAAAGAACAGTGTCAGAGAGGGATAATCATTTTGTGTTAGTTTTCGAATGCTTTCAAATCCAGAGTGGTATACAGACAGACATTATGGTAAAACACCATTTTAAGACTGAGACTCATCCTTCAATTAGCCAGCAGTCATATAGTGTGTTGCTGCCTGAATGATGAATAATGCAGCTGGAATTGCGAAGGTACTGCAACATTTTATCGCTAAACCTTCAGAGAGTCCTTGGTTCTCTCCCATGTGAATAGTGAAAAATATACCTAGCTCATGGTGTTCCTGCATTGTGTAGTAACCATTGAACTGTGCCAAGAAGAATAATAGCTATCCATTCCAGCTGTTGACAGCAGCCTAGATTGCTCAAAAGAAGCAAAGGTTCCTTTTTTTTTTTTTTACTAGGACATATGGACAGGCTGTTGGAAAAGTGAGGCTGACAAGGCCGATTGAAGAAAGTTTGCTCTCATAATTCCTGATGGTCTGTATGAGTTCAAAGTTATGCATTTAGGTCTGTGTAATCCCTTAGCCCCACTTGAACATATGATGGACAACTTTCTTCGGCACCTTATATGGACAACATGTTTTTGTTCGCTGGAAGACATTTCAAGAACATGTGAGCCACCTGAGAACTATGCAGAAGAATGTTCATACTGAACGCCTCCCCCTGAATGTGAAAAATTCTTGAGTCATTTAGTTAATGGCAATGGAGTCTATCCTGATCCAAAGAAAATAAAAGCAAGCACAGATTTTCCACCTTCTCAACATGACTGTACTGTGAGAAGTTCCTTCAGGATGTGCTGATCCTACCAGTGATTCAGAAAGGACTTCTGGAACAATGCATGCCGATTGCATGAACTGCTGCAGGGAGATCCTAAATTTTCCTAGAATGGGTCGCAAGAAGATCTTTCCTTGTCTTTAAGGATGCATGAACGTCATCTTCAGTCATTTTTATGACAAGAATGCTGATCCAGAACGTCACAACAACACCAACAGTTATGGGTTAGGTGAATCTCTACTACATCGTCAGGTAGTTGCTGAAAAGGTTATAGCTTATGCATCCAGAGTACTCTCCTCCAAGTCTGAGATGATCTCCTCTCCAACCGAAAAAATGCCCTGAAATTTTTTGGGCCATGATCTAGTGCAGCTTTATTTATTTGCAAATTACTCATGCTGGTGATGAATCAAGATTCTCATATTTAGATGACTATCATCATGAATCAGTTGGGTTGTCTGGCTAGATGGACGCCGAGGCTTCAGGAGTATGGCATCACAGTGATTGACAAAAACAGATACAAACACAAGGATGCATTTTGAAGTACCTGTTTGGTCACATGACACACGTCCAAGCAATAGTCAGGTTTACCGGTATGTAGCAGTACCTTGACAGTGATCATCACAGCAGTGGTGACAATGACCATCACAGCAGTGGTGATGGATTCTCTGAGCTGTTCCAGTGTTCTTGGCAGTGTGAGTACCTAAACACAGTCTTTAATGAGCCCCTTTAGGAAAAATTTACAAGGCATTAGGTCAAGCAACCTGGAGGGTGGTAGGCGAGGAACAGAGCCACATCATCTTCACCATTTTGCCAAGTCCATCACTCTGGAAGTTTGTTGTTTACCTAGCAATGAATATCAATGCTTTAATGAAAGGGTGCTCTGTCTTGTTGTGAGATGAAATTTTTGTAATCAGCAATCATTTTACCAGATAAATGGAAGGTTGCTTCACCACTGAACTTCAACTTGAAGGCAAAACTCTATTTTTGCTTTAATGCCATTTTGTCAAGGCACTGCATTCCTAATGCCAGCTGGTGGGTGCAATGCAAACTCAGTGAGTTTACAGTTCTATTTACGCATCACGTCAGTCATATTTGTACATGTAATGCTTCGAAAAAATGTAACTTTGAAAAGGAATGGATCATTTATAGTAACCATGCATTTAGTAGCCTTGTAACTGGATACTAATTCAGTGTTTTTTATCAGTGGAGAGATCATCATCAGATTTTTGATTACAGGCCACATGTCTTGTGGATAATGCAGTGTCTAATGCAGTGCTGTCCATTGCCACCTACATCCTAATGCCATTGATGTTTTGCCAATTCCTCCTTGTTTACGGGCAGCTTTCCACTCGAAGGTCAAGAGGGTACCCTGAACCTCTAGCTACTCTTCCACCCTCCTACACAAGGTCATTTATATAATGAGGTGAATCCTGAAACTTAAATTCTTCTGCTTCCATTACTGCTGCTGTTTATTCATGACTTAAGCAGTGGCCTCAGTTGCACCAAGACCTACAATGATTTGAGTAATAATCATAGTCACCACTGCTAGACCTTGATGGTCATTTACATATGTGTAAAGAATAAAAGTTAATGCTGTATTCTTCTCCAGGACACACCAAACTGCACCTCCTTTTAACTGTTAAAATATTAACCGTTCACATGCAGCCCCTGAGTTTCTTAATGTAAGGCACTGAGCTGAGTTACTGATAAGCCTTGAAGCACATGCCTTATTTAAAAGATTGAGAGCTCAACAACAAAATTCAAATGATGTGGCTTGTGATCAGGAAGTGTTCATACAGCTAAGAGCAAATCTCCATGGTTTCATTAAGATATTCAAGAGATGTGTAAGATAAATTTGTTGTAAGAGTTAAATCATAAAATATTAAATGCAGCAAAGCAAATAAAAAGATGCTCTTAAAAATGAATTTTACGTAATTAAGTAGAAAGTACTAGAATCAAATTTCAGAGTTATCTTAGTTACCTATGTCTTTGTCTTTTTCTAAGCAAGTTTGTGTCATGTTTCTAGTGAAGATGTAATTAGCTAATTTTTAAATATACTAGGCATTGACCTGTCAAGCACCTTATAGTTCTCATGTTTATAGTTCGTACTTGTAAATTTGCATGGTATGATCATGTACTGAGATGAGAGAAGAGAGATCTTTTGGGATCTCAATGGGTTAAATTTTGTTTCTGAAGCTATTGTGCTAGCACAATAATTTTACCTTGTATTTTCTATCATCAATGTAAGCAATGTATGTAAAAGAGTGATGCGAACATCTCACCATCACATGTGGATTATGTACAGTAGGTAGAAAGATAAGTTAAGGTTTGCCGATACATCCCTTCATGAGATGTAATTCCTGTTACTGATGATAGAGAAAATTATTTTAGAAAATAATACCTTAGGTATTTAACTATTTGGCCAATCTGTTTATGTCTCTGTAATTTTATCCATTTTCTTTTGTTTTATACAATTACTTTGGCAGTTGAATACCTCAGAATTTCCCTTTTCTGCACTATTGAATGAAGTATTTACTTTCCTTACTACTTGGTTTAAATACCCTCTTTACTTCTCTAATTATAGGTGTCAGTTCCTCAGACAAGAGTATTGGGCAGCCCTTTACCTCCAGACAGAGCTAATAATGTAAGTATTGTCACAGCTGATTTAGTAGCTCTGAAACTGTTGGCTGACTGTTTCTTCAGGGACAGGAAGTCTTCTTAGATTGCTGCAGCTTAGTTTGGTAAAACAAGTGGTACATGCTTTGTACATAGTAACTGCTGCAAATTGTTAGTTAATCCTTTTATGGTTTCTTTTAGAAGAGGCATTTTTGCTGGCATGAACATTTTAAGTTTTTTGTATAATTCATATTGGATTACTGATAGTACAGTATAATGTTGCAGTTCATTTGTAAAAAATTTGCAGCATGGGCAATGATTTTCTCAATAATAATACAAAAAAGAATAATAACATTAAAATGAAATTTTTTTAGTTTATGTACCGTGTTGTATCCAGCTCAAATTTCCAGTTTGTCTGGCATAAATTCATCCACTGAGTAATAACATTTCAGTTTCTGTGCCTCATATAGCTTTGTTTTAAATGGACCTAAATTCATCTGCATCAACTTCCCCTTTTAATTTATTATAAGTGTTGATTCATGTGTATTAAGGTCCCTGTGCTTACAGTTTGAGGTGATTGTAACATGTGCCATGGTACTCCATAGACCAAATAATATTTTTAATAATTATAATACATACATAATTATAATACATCATAATGTAGCTGTGTTCTGTTTTAATTTGTTGTCTAGAAGATTGTTTCTTTGTTTAATTACTTTAGCATAACTTCAAAGTGGGGAAACTGAGAAGTTGTTCAGTTTCAGTGTAACATAACAGTGTAGTAAGTGATTCCATTCTGGATTTAATAGTTCTGGTGGCAGTTCGTGTCAGAAAGTTGTTCTCCTTATTCTGTGAAATTAAGTAAAAGATATGGACAGGGACAGTATTTGTAGTGAGTTAAATAAAGAGTATTTTTGAAAATATGATTGGTTAATGATTTCATTAGGAGTAACATTTTAGAACTTTTTAAGTCTACAGCACTGAATTATATTGTCTGGTGCTTAATCAATATAAAAAATTTTCTGTATAAGAAGTTAGTGATGGAGCAAGCACTGGAGTGTAGTCTGTAATATATGTGTGTAATTACATATCACATCCTCAGTTTACTTTGAAATCCTTTTATTGTATATTGCAGATCTGCTGTGACGTTTTGTCGCTACCAACCATTATACTATATTCCTTGTTGTGAGCAGTGTCCTCTTCTTGTTTAATTTCAGGATGCAGATATCTGCGTAGGAAATCAGATAAGTTCTCCAGTTTCAGCTGAAGATAACAATGTTGTAAGTACAGTCAATATTGATTTAGTAGATATACAGGTAAGCGGTTATAGTTTTGATGTCAACTGATGTTAATTAACTGTCCAAACTTGATACCACCAAGCCTTGCATTTCATGTTGTATAGAATTAAAAAGTGAATCAGTCTAGACTAAATTTGTTGAGCTGACTAAATGGTATTGTTGTAAATATAAGTGACCAGAGAAGATATCAAATGTAACATATTGGTAAGTTGTTAAATGCATTTGTGTAGAACAATTACATTGTCTGAGTTATATTTTAAAGTATTTAATTAGTATGAGATTTTTATCTATGTGAAAAAAGTTTTTTCTAGCTTGAACAAAGATGTGTATGGTAAAATCCAAGTTGTTCCACATGGAACTTCTCATGCAGGGACTGTCTGGGAATGAGAAACCTTTGGTCAGGGAGTCAACACTTTGTGCCCAGTATTAGTGGGTATACTCCAATTAAAATTACTGTACAGATTATAGTGGGGGCAGGGAGTAGCATTGCCAGCATATGGCTCACACTGCACATACGTACAAAAGAGGTAGAAGAGTGGACATGTGATGGCTGGCCACTACCACCCGTCTTGCTGAAACCTAAATCACAAAGTAATTTTAATAGGAGAATAGTGAATTAACCACAACTAAGGAAATGTGGTAGTAAGAGAATCAAGCCAATAGAAAAATTGAACCTAAATAAAAAATACTAACATATTATTTTGTTTGTAGAACACTATGTTCCTCTTTATATGAAAGTGATAAAATCTTTTGCTAAACCCAACGTTTCCATAAGTTGCAAAATGCTAATCCATGGTGGATTATGAATCTGGGACCTTTCTCTTTTTTTGGCACTTTCGTGACAGAAAAAGCTATTAATGAAGAAAACATTGTTCATAAACTTGATGTCATCTGTATTTATTTGTAGCTTAGGTAACTTCTACATGTGTGTCATGGTTCCATAATGTAGTACATGTTCTTGAGCAGAGAGCAGTTTTGTAAATCAATCACTTGCATTTCCAGGTATGCAATGCAAGGTTCAAATAAAAAATGGAATGGTAAATGATTTTCATTTATTTTCTAGGCTACACAGGTCCTGAATACATGTCTCAGTACTATGACCAAGCTACACAATGTTTTCTCAATAAACCAGGAAACATGTATCTGGAGGTAACTGTAGTGAAGACAGACATTTGACAAAAGTCCAGTTTACTCTACCAGGCTGTCTTTAAAAAAGTTACAGCTCATGCATGAATTCATCTGTAGATCCCTCACTGGAAGTGTCATATTTAGATTATTTAATTACACCTGTATCAGTGAGAGAAGGTGCAAATGTGGAGCACAAAGGTCATGTGGTGGGCAGCCAACAGTATGCACCTATCCACTGGGCAAGTTGGGGGTACCCATGCCCCATGAGGCAGAGTTGGAACAACTGTCTGTGAAACTATCAATAATATAATACAGTACATAAATGTAAATTGATATTCAGCTGATGTAAAATACCACTTTCACAATCTCCATTTACATTCTAATACTTCCTGCCACATGTTACGGACGTTCTGGGAGAACAGTAAACCACAGATACTCTGTAATCATTTCCATTCTTTGGTGTGGATTAATTTTTTGTAATTACAGGAATGTGGTCTTCAGTCAAGAATAGATGACAGCCCTCCAGCTGCAAAGGAAGATAACACAGTTGTTGTCGTAAGTACTGTCATTGTAGATTTAATGGTCTGATACAGTACAGAACACTGTTCACAATTTCACTGGTAAATAATACACTTTTGTACTAAATTCTTTATATGTAGAACATGTAGTACATATTTTGTAGAATTTTAAAATTGAAAAAAATCAATTTACTTGTGATGAGTTAACCCTTTAATATGTTAGTCTCTGTGAATGAACTTATCCTACTGGTGGTAGTTTAAACAGCTTACTGGTATAGGAACTTAACATTTTATTTAAATTGCCACAGTACAGGAATTAAGTGTCACAAATTAATGAAATTTTCAGGCTATTTTAACAATAGTGCAATGCAGGAAGCCTAGCAACAGACCAGGGAGCCCAGTATATGTGCTCAAGGAAGTTGCTGCTGCTTGACCTAGGTGATGTGGGTTGGAGTCTCATCCGTGTGTTCTTTGTAGATTTGTTTCTATGCAGGCAACAATGTCTTAGTGTTGCCACTGTTGATTCCCACACTTTGATGAGCTGAAATCCTCTGTTTTTTTTTTTTTCATTACATTATTTGGAACACATATTTTGGCCATTTTATGATGACAGTGTTCCAGTAGGTCGAGGCAGATGTGAGAATCTTGGCCTCTCCATAGTTAATTCCGTGAAGCTTATCTAGACAGCAGCCAGAAACAACAGATTCTTTGGCTGATCTCTCCTAGCATTGTGTTTATGTTAATCACAACTGTATTTAGAAGTGCAACATTGTGTGGGCTAGAGAAGTGAATACAGCAAGAATGTACTGATGAGGACTCTAAGCCATCTTGGGCAGACTGTTCTTAAAGTTGCCCAAGTTCATACATTAGCAGCCAGGCTTCCTGCACTGTGCAGTGTGGCATTCCCATATCACACAGTGTGGTATTTGTTGCTCATTTCTCCAGCAAGGCCTGTGGAAGTCAGCATCTCCTGTGATGACATTAAAGCCCCTTACCACCTCATGGTCCGTGCACTTTTCTGGCTAGCTAGCATGAAAATTAACTCATCATTACAGTTCCCCACAGTTGCATCTGAATATCATGAGCACCTTCATTGTTGAAATACTGTGGATTCAACAACAGCATCTGACAGAATGCTAAAAATCCTTTCGAGTAGTTAGTACATTAAGGAAGCTTCATAGCAACATATTATTACTCCATATTAATTTCTTATCTGTATGAGAGAATTTTTCTTTGGTGTAGACATTGAAATGCAAAGTTTTATTTGTATGGAAGAACTACAATTGTAGTGTGTAATATTCAGTTAATGGGTACCTAATGTACCAGGTGGTTATAATTAAACTTTCCCTATCTAACACATTACCGTACAAGTACCAGACTTGGTAGCATTAATGTCCAGAGTATGGAGTGCATGATTTCCCTGCATCGCAGTGCCACCATCTAGTTCCAACTATGACCACCAGGTGCCGTGAGCAGTCATCGTGATTCACAATCTCACACACCTGACCAGTTGCAGTGCACTTGTTGACGTGTCAACTTGAGCTGGGACAAAAGGAGCAGGGTATTATTGGTGAAGCTCTATTATCAAAAGAAAAGTAATCCTGCAGCTGCACTTTGAGAATATCAGTGGCTGAAAGAATTACAGAAGGGTCCTATTTCTCCACCTTCTGTGGGGAGCATGATGAAGAAATCTGAATCAACTTGAGAACTGGGCGTCGCTCTCGGAAGAAGCCGAAGACCAGTTGCACCACAGTTGGTTGATGTAATAGCTGTTGCTATGGCAGACAATACTGCATGCATTTCCTGATCATCAGGCAGTGTGCATGCTGTGTCATGGCAGTTGAACATCATGTAGTCGACTGTATGGAAGGTGCTTTGAGCCATTCTCAAATGGTATCTGTACAAGATCCATATTGTACAGCAGCTTGCACCACAGGACGCACTACAATGTGTTGACATCGCCCTCCACTTTCTCACAAGGATTGAAGTTAATGAAGGTGGCCCTGGTCAATCCTATGGACAGACAAAGCTCATATTTCCCTGATGGGTGAGTTGAGCTCACAGAATTGCTGAGTGTGGGCATCTTCACCTCCAATCACTTTGTATGAAGTTCCTCTGTATGGTGAACGTGTCACCCTATGGTGTGGCTTCCCAGCTACGTTCATCATTGGCCCATTCTTTTTTGAACAGGTTGGTGCTCATGGTCCAAAGACATACAGTGTGACTGGCTAGCATTACTGCTATATTCTTCGCCAGCATGTAATACCCGCCCTATAGGAGAGAGACACATTGGACTCGACAGTTTTCATGCAAAATGGGACCCCACTGCACAACGCTCGTGAAGTTCACCTGCTTCTCTGAAACACATTTTAAAATGATTGAATTGTCAGCCAATTGTTTCTAAATGCTTGGCCTACACGATCATCTGGTCCCACTGCTGGTTATTTCTGGTTGTGTAGCTACCTGAATGACAGGGTTTACTAGGGCAACATTCATACATCCATTGACCTGAAGTGCAGTATGTCAAGACAGGTAGCCTTCATACCCATGTACATGCTTTGTTCTGCTGTGCAGAATGCAATCCTCACTTTCAGACTCTTCTAGACACTGATGGGCGCCATATTGAGCCCTTTTTGTATCAGTAATGGTACCAGTATGTAATGGTATGATGTACCATTGCGGCACATTAAAAATGTTTCAATTGAATTGATTCTGCATTATTTCCTTTCCTCATGTCCTTGACATTAATGTTACGAAGTTTGGTACTCTTACGGCAATTAATTTCTGTGTTATAATGTGATAAATAGAGCAAGTGTAATTACAACCAGCCAGTATTACTAGATTTCCTGTATTCCTCTTTCGTGATTTAATATTTGCCACTGTATGTAGCAATTTTTGTCACTGCCATGCAATTCAACATAGTTTATCTGTATTAATTTGTAATTTCTTATCTGAATAAACCACCTCATTTACTTAATTACAGGAATCGAGTCTTCAAACAGGAAAACTGAGAAGCTCTGTAGTTACAAAAGATGATAACAATGTTGTAAGTATTGCCATTACTACTTAAAGAGCTCTGATGTAAAATAGTTGGCATTTTATTTTTATTTCATTTATTTATCAGGTTTCATGGGACTATGTGATCCAAAGCTACATTGTCACGGAATGGGTCAGTACATAGTTTATAGACTACAGATCAGAAAATTTGTAAACAAAATAATAATAAAGCATGAAAAGTTTGGGAGAGAGTATACAAATAATTAACTCCTTACAGAGAAAATTTCTCAAGTACTGTGCGGGACTGGTGTTTGAAATGGATTGAATGTGCTACAAGTAATCCTTTCAGCTTACTATATACACAGCATAATTTGACCCTTTTCCAGAAATGAAGGGATCAGTGTAAGTTGAAAGACTTTGGGCCAGTGTGGAATGTTTGTGCCCATTGCCAGCCTTAAGTACTAAACAATACAGCACACCATCGTAGTGTTGTAAGCGTTGTGAATGCAATTTTTATTCCAGTGTGCTGCCTGCCATGTGAGAAAAAGACAGGGCTTTTTTCCCCCTCCCAGTGCAGCAGCCCATGAATTAGTTTGCGATTGCATGGTTATGCTCCAACATCTCCTGCAAAAGTCCCATTTGCATTGTATGTATAATATATTTGAAGACTTGGTGCAATTTCAGTGGCAACAAATGTTTAATAAATGTCATAACCTTCGTATTTCATGTAGAATTAAAAAGAGAAATGTGTGGATTTTTTCCATAACCTAATGTGAGTTGCATATAATGTGTTTACATAATTCTGAATGATCAATCTAAATACTACTAGGAGCATTATGCTAATAGTTTTGTTTAGTTATGCAGAATTGTGTTGTTAACTGATTAAGCCCTGCTAAATTTTTTTATCTATATGAGTGAAGCTTTTTGTAGCATAATTGTTGAAGTACATTGTATAACCTGTAAGTGGAATTAGTGATATTATTCTGTACATCAACTTCAGTTGATGGAAACATTATATTTTGTATCACTTTCAGCATCTCGATTTTTGCATTGAATTACTTGCCACTCTGTATAGCAGACTGTCATTAACATGCAAGACACCATAGTTTATATTTGGACATTTGCTATTTCTTATTTGAAAACCGATTTTTGTTTAATTACAGGAATCTGGACTTTCTATGCAAAAACTGAAAGGACCTGTAGTTTCAAGACAAGGTAGTGTTGTAAGTATCCTCATTATGATACTGATTCTCTAGATCTGGTATAGATTAGTAGTTGTAATTTTTGTGACATAAAATCTTCATTAAATGTCAGTACTTATTGCTGAGAAACTTGTATTTCATATTGAACTGAACAGTGAGTGAATCAGAATTACATCTTCAGTGAGTTTGAAAAGAATATATGAAGTGCATTTTTAAAGTACCATTTTCAAATATGGCCCCTTGCACTCTGTGGTTGCCGTACAGCACATCCTTGCAAAGTACCTTTAGCTGTTGGCTATTCACAAATGCCACAATGATCATTTATTTATGAGTGTTTCAAATGGCTGAGCTGATTAAAAATGTCTGCAATTGTGAAGTGCACACTGTTATTTGTTTCTTAAATGCAGGAGATACGATAGTTGCCGAAATTCATTGGCAGATTAATGAAATGTATATAGAAAATGCTATTAGTGCTGGAATGGTTAGAAAAAAGACAATGAGAAACAAAATGGGCGACCATTGTTCAGAACTGGTGGCCTGGTGCAGAATGTCAATAAACAAATTTGAGAATACAGACACTATAGAATTTCATCATTTCTCACACCTTACATCAGATTTCAAAAACTTTTCTGTATGAAATAGTGAAAAAAAAGTCTACAGTATCGGAAGGTGTACACAAGCGGCAGATTTCCATGAGGATTGGTTTCAGAAGTAACGGTACTGTAAGAACCTTAAAATAAGAGGAACTTATGACAGAAAGTTGATCATTGGCTGGGTTTTCTTATGAAAATAAAGTTGTTATAGTTGTTATAATATTGTTTTTGTTTTTTATTTTATTTTAAAATGCCATTTACTTTAAAAATGTGGCTTGTACTTACACATGAGTGACTGATTAAATCCTTATAATCCAAAGGAGTAAATGTTATACAGTTGCATAGAACTGTAAATTGTTTGTTTTGTGTTGTAATGTGCTTACTCAATTTTTTTATAACTGAATTCATTGTTTATTGTCATAGAGCTTCAGCAAAATATACTGTAGTGAAAGATACAGTTTATCTACCAGTGTGGCTAGACTCTACAGCAACATGACTATGGGTGATAAGTGACTTGTAAATATCATTAACAGAAAGACTGTGTAGGAAATTTTTGTATAAAAGTTTAGGTTATTATGTCAATTTCAATCTGATCCTTAGAGCAAAGCATTTACCAGCAGATATGAAGATTTGCTAAATTATCAGTTCTATGTGCAAGTAGTAGCCAGTATCTAAGTTTTGCCAATTTAGTGTACAAATATTTTATCTTTCTAGTGTCTGAAATAGACTTTTGAGATTTAACTGCTGGATTATTGTTTCACAGCTTGTTTTACTGAGGAATATGGAGTAGTAACAGCTCACTTTTTGTTTGTATATGCCAACGTCATATAAACAAAGTATTATTATTAAGTGCAATGAGTGTGATAACAGCCCCAAATATTCCTGTTGATCCACTGAACAAGGACTGTTTTTTAATTGTGAAAATTTATCTACCTTGTGAAATTGATGTGTCATATTTAATGTGTTAAAAATAATAATTTGAACATTCATTAACAATATTGTTACATTCCATTGTTTAATCTGAACATTTGGTACAGCTAAAAGTTAGTACCTCTGCACTAGGGATGTTTTGTTGCAGATAGAATGAAGACCATTCCTGGAAAGTGTTTACTATGTAACTTGAGAAACACGGAATTCCTTTCTTTAAATTTTTGGGTTATCAGGGAAATTGTAAACTTGTAACAGTATTACTCCACTGTGTGTTAACAAAGCCACATCAGTTGACTCTGTGATGTGAATAGCCTCTTCCTTCAATGCAAGTGGTCTGTACTATGTATTTATTGTTCAACTATTTTTTTCATGTAAGCAGTGCTTGCTAGGGTTTGCTTACAACAGGGCAGGCTGTGGCGTACCAAACTACATGTGAGCCAAATGTGCAGATCACATGTAGGCAGAGGGTTGGCTTGCAAATAATTGCTGGGTACTGCAGACTTGCTATGAAATGACATTACAGTGCCATGCAGGAAGAATTTAAAGATTTAATTGTCATTCAAAGAGCAAAAAATTACAGCATTCAACAAATGGAATTCAGTGTTCTGTATATCAATAGGCATGTTGTGCTAAATTATATGCATGGAACACCTGAAGAAATTGTTACTACAAATAGTAACTTTTCCAAAGTTGCACACATTATTCCACTGTCAGTTGCAACAGTTTATGATGGAACTGACCAAAGACTTAATGTATTACTGAAAAGTAGGTTGGTTATGTTAAGGGGCATGCCTGGAACAATTTTTTTGATTTAAAACCTGCTTTTGTTGAATTTATGAAGGAAAAGAGAGAACAGGAAGAAAAATTAGAACATCTGGAATGTATTTCAGATTTCACATTTTAAGTAAACTTGACTGCACATTGTCCACAGTCAGACATTGCAAGGTAAAAAATAACTTATTTCTTATTTTATGGGGTTGCAATTAAAAAAAAATGTAGAATGAAGAAATTCTGACACACACACACACACACACACACACACACACACACACACACACACACACACACACACTCCAGTTCCTTAAGCTCACTTGAAATATGAGATTCAAAGAATTCATAGTGACCTTGAAAGAATTGCAGAGATAGTTGTCTAAATGTTTTAAGGACACTGCCAAGCTTACAGCTGGTTTTGAACTGTTTTTCAAGACTGTGTGCTGTTGTAGTTGAAAATGCCCCTGTTCAGGTGCTGATGTAACTGATTTATCTACAATGTAGTTCTTGTTTGAAAGCCAAATCCTTTTACATTAAAACTGCCCACAATGTATACATTGTTTTCCTTGGGTAGGGTTTCCAAGTATCCATCATGAGGATAGAAGAGTACTACAATGTTTCAATCAATATGTGTGTGAAAGACCTTTTTTGATTTTGAAACTAAATAAGTGACAATTATATGACAACCTGATTGCAAAAATCTCTGAAATTTTGTTTCTGTCTGACAGTTTATACAAGATAAAAATTATATTGTCTTCGGCACACCAAAAATAATTAAATAATACTGAAAAGTTTTTGTTTGTGATCTATGCTGTTGAGAAATATGAAATACGAAACAAAGTCATATGCAGTGCTATTGCAGTGCCATCTAAATACAGTGCATTTCCAGGTTTTCCCCTCTTCCCCCTCATCATGCTCAGACAGTGTTCTTTGGTGGTGGGCAAGATATGCAGCCATGATGAGCACTATGGCACTTGTGCTAGGGTATGGGTCCTCAGCTGAATTACTGTTATAAATTATCCTCTTGTAAGTCCCTAGGTAAAATGTTTGCAGTTCAGATTGTGTTGTCAACCTGATTGTGTGTTGCAAAGTTCACCCAGATTCTTTGAGGTAAATAGCAATACCATCTTTTATGTGATATGAATTCAAATTCTTCATTCTGTGCCATAAAATATGATTACGAATAAGACACTACAGTTTTACTCTTACGAATGTCTTAGTTAGCTTGCTTCATTTCAGCTCTCTTGCTGTGTTCCTGAAAGCTGGAACCCAAATAGAATCCTTGTAGTAAAGCTGAGAAAAACTGAAGTGAGTGATTACTATAAAGGAATTGTGAGTACCATAAAACTACTGTAATAATTTCAAAGTAATCCAGCATCTGACATAATGCTATTAACATCAGAACTGATTTCAGGATGATCTAAGTTTCAGGTGGTTGTGTGTCATATGGTATCATATTTGCTTAACTGATGCCATTTGACAGACTACCACTTGAGAATCGGGCGAGATCCTGGAACTGGTTGTTGGATTAAAAATAAATGTATGAAGTGACTGAGGTGCTTTTATTAAAACAGTAATTCTATTAACTAAACTGTAAATTGTATTAGTATATACCTGTGAAATAAATGTGTATCGAGAACTTTGAAATAAATGTGTGCTACTATACAGAGGAAACAAGAAACTGCAGTTGTAGGTGGACAAGTGTAGGCTACAGTTTGTAGTGCAGACAGTTTAAGGACATGTTGCTTGTATATGCAAGGGTACCTGTATACATTTGAATTTCATGACTTATTCATCCTTTATTGTACATGTTATGAGATTTCTGTAAAATGGGATCGAAAAATAGGCACAGTTGGTGATTGTTATGTAGCAAATAGATGTACATTAGCATGAAATGAGAGAAAAGTACTTTTAATATTTTCTTGTCTTCATGCTTAAACTGCACACTGACACAATGAACATTATTTTGGGTTGCATAAATACCTGTGATAGAAATTGTATCAAGTGTTGTTATTTACTGCACTAATTCTATAAGTTCTGTGTATACTGATTATGGGAACATTGTACACTTTTTCTGCACCTTATTTTGAAACAAACATCAGTATCTGCAGATTTATTGAATGATTCCAGAATCTCCACCCCTTCTCCTATGTGGAGAAAGCTTTTTTCTGCGACAAAGGACACTGTCATCATTCTTACACACTGTAGGGGTGAGATTAAAAGTGTTGGGTTTTCCATGATAGTGTTGAGATTGGAAGATATGCTTACTTTCTTGCATGCAGTAATCAAACAGATGAAGATATTCTCAGGATGCTGCATATGAAACCCCATCCCAAGGTCACACGACCCCCTCCTTCCTCTTTCTCCTTGCTGTTTCTCTATCTTCATCTTCCTCCCATGTTGTTCTTTTCTGAACTTCTTCACTCATCCAACCAGTTTGTAAATCTTCAGTTTTTCATCTCTTTGCTGTCTAATCAGTTTTGCCCCTGTCACTCCCTCCGTTTTCATCCTGCATATCTTGCATACAGTTTTGCCTTCAATACTGCCATCTCCTTCCCACTGTCCCATTGTTACCAAAAATGATGTGTTTCTTAGTGATCTTTAATGCAGTGCAGTGCAGTAATATTCACATAAACATTCTCACTCTTGGCTTTTACCACTAGGAAGACATTTGCATGTCGTTCTATGTCCTGTGCTGTGACTGGCTGTTTCAGTCTCATTGAGCATAAGCTTCTTGTTGTTTTTTGCCATATTACTTCTCACATAGGCCCATATATTCTCATTTGGATTTAAATGAGCATGATACGGAGGAAGCCGGATAAAACTATGTCCCTTAGTATCAGTCAGTTTGTCGACCTGATAGCATGAAGTTTCTGGCTCTAACAGCACTACAAGTCCATTAACTTCACCTTATACATGCTAGGTTCAACTTTATCCTGTGGAACATTTCTTTGCACCTAGAGCAAAATATCCGCTTTCCTCCGCTGCATTGTTGTAGCTTTACTGAACACAACACAGTGGTATGGCATGTTGTCAATTGCTATTATCGAATTCAGAAGAATATTTTGCAGCAGAACATTATTTTCACAGTGGTGAATTTGTTCTTGGTCTACCACTTTCATTGTAAAGCTCATGTTCAGATGTGTTGCACTCTTATTGCCAGGCCAACACAAAACACTTGGTCACTATACCTGATGACTGCAGAGCACTTCAGTGTCAGAAAATACCATTTTACAAAAAGAGCCAATATATGTAGATGCATCTAACACATGACACCACAGGGTACTGTTTATCCACAGCGTGGCAACAGGGGCATGTTAGTAACGAAACTGCTGGCAGCATAGTAGGGAAAACCAGCTCACCGTTGGTGTTATGTGGGGGATGCTGTTGGTGTTAAGTGGGGGATGGCATCATGTCCCCTCCAGTGAGCCAAACGTCAAAAGTCAATTTTAAACACACTATATGTCCTCCATACAGGAGTTTGTGTAACAGTCAAATGATGGTATGTCTGTAGAACCACCCTCTGTGGATAATTTTTTTTTTAAAGAAAACACAAGATTTAAAACTTCAGCTCTCCTTTTGCTGTCTTCTATTGCTATGTCAGAGTGGTCAAGGAGTGACTGAAACAAACCATCAATTTGCTGATCAATCTTATGCAGGATCAGAATTTTCTAAAGTCCTAGCCATGCCTTTCTCTAATGTATGGTGTTGGAAGTTGTATGCTTCATGTGTGAATCTTTTTGAAGACACAGAAAAATCTCTACTAACATTTGCCTGTCAATAGTTCTGCATTCTTTCTTGAACCATGAATGCAGCAGTCTCTATTGTCTCAGATTTTCCAAATTTTGTTATTAAATCATGGTGGGTATTCTTCATCCTTAATCCACTTACTCAGTACACGTTCCCAGAACGCAATTTACAATCAGTTTAAATTTTGATCATAATATTGGAACTGAGTAATGTTCATTTATTGCCTAAGCAGCATGCTAACAACTGAATGGCTTCTGTTTCAAACATAAAAAGTCTCCTGGCCTTCGTAGTGCATTAAGTTTCGTAAGTCATCTGTATGATATCGTGATCACTAATCTCTATCTCCTTACTGACAGTTGATTAGGTCAGGCTTGTTTGCAGTGGCATGTGGTGATCGTTCAAATAGCTGAAGCACAAAATATTATATTTTTAATTATATTATTATTATGTGAATTATATTTATATTATTAATAATTTATTTATTTTGGTATTTTAAGTAAACTATTCTAAATAAAGTGGCCAGCTCATCTTGATAACACTCACAACTGGTAATATTTTAAATTAATGAATAAATATTAAAGATTGAAATTGTAATTGGTAAGAGTTTAAATTGATAGAATAGGTATTGAAGTAATTATATCCAGTATCAATTTATACTGCTACAAGCAAAATTTTTGTTGAAAATAACTAGCTCCTGGCTTTAATCTCTACCTTAATGCTTTGGTAGACCATCTCTGCAAGATCATTAGGATCGAAAGTCCATTCTTCTCTCATAGGAAGCAAATTTGGTAACTACTTCCTCAAAGAAATGTTTCTTCTTTTTGAGTTCTCGTAGTAGGTGAGCTTCAACTGAAAGTTGGGAATGTCTCTCTTCTCCAGTTGAAGTTACAGAGTAGCCATTGATCCTCTTCACAGCTGAGAACAACTTTTTTACTGAATACACACTCACTGGAATTGTATACCATAGTTAAAGTAACATATTAAATTGCTGAAAAGTTTTGTTTGGCATTGAATTAGTGCTCAGTAGTTTTGCAGGTTCACTCATGGTTGTATTTCTAAACTCTTCAGTACTGTACTCTACAGTCAGCTTATTTTTCTACTGAATGGCCCAAAGAACTTTCCATATGCACCTAAGGGCGTTATAAGCTGCTTTCAGGGAACTGGTTAAAGTATTGTCCACAGTTTTAAAGCAACAATAAATTTAAAAACCTTCAAATCTTAAACAAAAGTGGGTATTAGTGTTATCAAACACTTTGTAAGAGATTCATTTATAGTTGATATTTTTCCCTTTTGAATGTTCTACTTGAGACATAGTTCCTTGCAAAACTTGTTCACAGTCATCAAGTAGAATGACTATGGAGTGGCGGGTTTCTTGGATTTTATTTTCACAGTACAAAACATCACTTGCCTGGTTCTGCAGGACATTATAAAGCATGCCATTGAAGATAAATATTCTGTTGGATGTATTCTAGAGAAAAAAACAAATTTGAAATTGTCTAAAAATGGCAAAAATACCTTAATTGGTGGTAAAATAGCTGAATCAATTTCTTGAGGTTCTAGCATGGCACTAAACCCACTACAATGTAAAGTTCTGCTTCTGTACTCAGCATTCATCAATCTTTATGTGGAATTACATTGCAGTGGACAGACATGTGGAAGACAACACAGAAAAATCATCCAAAAATTTAATACATTTACAAGATCTTGGGGGAAAAACTGCAAGTACATCAAGCAAATTAAAAAAATATTTAAGACTTTAGTATTTGTCTGGTGCTTTGAGACAAAACAAGGTTTAGAACATGAGTATTACGTATATTACAGAACACCAAGAATCTTTCCTTTATCTCTCCTTCATGTGATAATACATGACAGTAGAAAACTGTGCTTTATTAGACACATCTGAGGTTTTGTAAACAGTGATGGCAACAAAAGGAACATCCACAATTTCCCACTTTATAGCTGATAAAACGATCTAACCTACAGCTTATATTGGATTGTTTTAAATTTGATTAGAAATTCCTTTAAACATAGCAGAGGTTTCTACATGCTCTTCCAAATGAGGATTGTACTCTGCAGTTTACTTCAGCAATTCCACATAATTTCCCTGGTTAATAGAAATTGTTGTTCCATCATGTCAGAAGGCCAACTCTTTTTTTCTCAGAAAAACTCTGCATTAATTTCCTTTTAAGGATATCCCTGTTTGCCTTGCTTTTAATTGTGTAGAGATATTTCATTTTTTAGCTGGTCAGCAAATGTAGTTTCTGTTCTTCTTTCCCTGAAAGCAGCAATAGCTACAGATGATTCTAGATGTTTAACAGACCAAACAATGGACAATACCAGCTAAATACGACATTTGGATCACTGCTACTAGTTAACCAGTAACATTTGGTATAAATATTACATTGAAAATGTCTAGTTCATTTATTAGTATTTTGAACCAAGTTCGGTAGTTCTGATGTTGACTGCCCATTTTTAACTATCTCCTTCTTTTTTGAGAAAGAATTTGCACAAAATGGTTTAGACAAGAGCTCTTTTGTAGTACACACAGACATATTTCTATATTATTACTAGTTACTACCAGACACCTTGACAGTCTTTCATACAGATTCGGCAAACTCATAAACTGAGCATTGCAATACTATACTATTATTGATACACTCCATTACCCTGTATTATATGCCCATGCAAGCTAACATGCTTGTGGCTGAAAAACATGTACATGGCCCATGAGCCAATAGAGGTGCATCCATGAGTCTCTCATAGCCTGAAACTGGCTCCAGTTGTGACAGAAAAGTGCACACTATGCACGACCAACAGAGCTGCACACGAAACTCTCTCACTGCACATCTAAGCTACATGGGCATTGCTTTGTCTCAGCTCACAATGCTCTGTCAATAATGTAGTGTAACAATTGTATTAGTTCTATGTGTTTCAAGGAACTGTAAGGGTTTTATGTAGATACATTGGAATAAATGTATGATTATAAGAATATAATATATTGTTACAGTTATTGTTACCGAAGCAGTGCTTCAGTTGCTTCCCTGAATGCACACCACTGCCTGTTTGTATTTACAAGGTATAAAATATTTCCCTTTCGTCTGGATTTTAGAACTAGCTATTTGAGACAGTTTTGGAGAATGTTTTCAGAACTGTGTCACAAGACTGCCTGTCCATACCACCTGCATTGAATCCATAGACATCCCAATCTATACTTGTTAGGTTAAAGCCACATTCAGCTAATATTGGATGATTGGGGTACTTCCGGGTGACATAGCATAGGCTTCCTTTGAATCATTTTTCGACTATTACAGCTGAATTAGGTGGCTGAAAAATATATAAAGATTTTAGTTCACCTAAGCTAGTTACTTGCATCTTCATAACTTTGCAGTCAGACTCGATTTAGATCTCAATAGACAACATTTTTGTGAAGTACAATGAACACTCCCTGTCTTGTGGCATATAACCCATTCTTTCAATATACGTTCCGCCCTCATTAAATATGTGGGAGTATTCCACTTTGCATTTCATCCATCTCTCTATCCCAAGTATAATTTGAGCATGACAGTTGTCCTGAAGGATGGTGAATTCGTGGCCTTTGTTATGATGCATCAGCAATTGCTTTTAAAATTGTGACATACGAAGTGTCTTTACTTTGTACGTGATCTGATTTCACTATCTGCATATCATGTGGTATGCATTCATCAGAGGGCCTCAAACTATTGACTAATCTAAAAAACCCTTGTGCTCACTCCACAAGTGCTCTGCAACCCCCCAAGTTGCTGCTTCCTCTGTGTAGTGCACTCCTGACCTAATCGGGGGAATCATACTGTTCTCCACCTCTAAATGTAGATCCAGAAATCTACAGCCACAACCATTACAGAATCACTGGAGGATCTTCATGAGATCCTTCAGAAGGCCCCAAACAAAATCACCCCAATCAACTCGGGGTATGATACCGCAAATAGGAAGCTCTGCTTGCATCTGCAAGCAAGACCAGTAATCATCATCACTACCACCAGTTGCCCACACGAACTGAAGATGGCCTCAAGACCCATGTGACAGGCATCACGTTTTGCATGTTAGGTGCATTGTGCTACCACCTACTGCCAAGTACTCCATATCAGCGACCTAAGTAGTCATAAGACATCATGAGATGCATTACATATTGAGTAAATTATTCCCATTGTCTTGCATATTATCTAATGGCATTCTAGCATTTTTAGTGTAACCATCTGGGATTGAATAACAACAATATGAAAGGGATAGAGTGCTACTTACCATGTAGAGGAGATGTTGATTGGCAGCGGGGCACAATGAAAAAAGACAGCTAGATATTATTAGCTATCAGACTATGCCAGTCCTCTCTCTCTCTCACACACACACACACACACACACACAAGGAGTACTTCACACCTTGGTTCACAGGGCCCATGTTATCTCAGACCCTGAAAGTTTGGCAGCTGAGCTATCACATCTCGAAGGCACCTTTCATCAGAACGGTTATAGTGAGAGGCAGATCAAACGCGCATTGCGCCATCAGCCTTCTGTGCAATGGGTGAGTGACGATAGCAACGAAGTGGCACCTAAGTCTATGGCCTTTTTGCCATACGCAGGAAGCAATTCCAACAGGATTGGCCGTATTTTGCAGAAATATGATGTGAAATGTGTTTTTTGACCACCTTCTAAGATTAAGGCCCTGTTGGCATCTGTAAAAGATGATCTTGGTTTGCGTAAGGCTGGGGTCTATCGTATTCCTTGCAGTTGTGGCATGTCATATATTGGTCAGACAATCAGGACTGTGGAAGACTGACGTATTGAACATAATCGTCACACACACTTACAACAGCCGAGCAAATCCGCTATTGCAGAACATTGCCTTGACACCGGTCATGCTATGGAATACAACAACACGGAGATTCTGGCTTGCACGTCCAGCTGTTGGGATAGTGTTATTAAGGAAGCTGTTGAAATCAGATTATCAAGCAACCTTATTAACAGAGATAGTGGATTTTGTTTAAATGCTGCTTGGAATCCGGCTCTGTCTCTCATCAAAAAACAAAGGGACAGAATTAGTGCTACCTCACCTGTTGATTAATAGTAACTATCGATATTTCTGATGTCGGTTATCTTTGTTTGTGTTGACACTTGTTCTGTGTGTGTTGTCTTCCTTGTTTCTCCTCTGTGAACTGAGGTATTAAATTTGCTTGCACATTTCTTCTTCCTTGCATTTGTGCCTTGAGAATGGCAGGGTGTGCTCCTGTCGAAATATCGTCAGTGTTTGACGACGTCACCCGGCAGCAAACTCGTAAGTTATTTGAACAGGACTTAGATTTTCTATCATGCCCTGAAATAAAGGACATCCTACCCAAGATCCTTCTCACTGCTCCTAAAGTGATGTTCCATCAGCCACCCAACCTACATAACATCATACCTATGCCACAATAATGTCCAACCTCTTGCCACAAGGTTCCTATCCCTGTTGAATACCTAGATGCAAGAGCTGCCCAATCCACCCACCCAGCACTCCAGTATTGTCACAGGCTTATCCTACCTCATCAGCTCTGCACAGCTTTTTATGTAGGCATAACTACCAATTAGCTGTCAAGCAGGATGAATGACAAGCACCAAACTGTTGACAAGATTAAAGCTGAGCACCTGGTGCCACAACATGCAGCTGAGCATAACATGCTTAATTTCAATGGCTGCTTCACAACCAGAGCTATGTGGATCCTTCCCTCCAGCATCAGATTCTCCAAACAACACAGATGGGAGCTTCCTTGCAACACACCTTTCCCTCCATTGTCCTGGCCCCAATCTGTTCCCCTTCATCCATCAGCATATCCAAACTCATGCCCCCAAATCACTTTCTGCATGTGCTGCTCCCTACCAGCTCCAACATTGGTGCATCTCATGCCTAGCCTATGCACCTGCCAACCCTCCATCCTACATTTCTAGCCAGCAAACTGGCTGCCTGCTGCTGAGTGTCTAGCAACCCACATCAACCCCTCTTCCTGTCCCCTGTCTCTCTCTCTCCCTCTACCACTCCACCCAACACAACCCTCAGCCCACCCCTAGTCACTTGCTGAACTGCAGCACTGGCATTTTGGGTCTAGCTGAGCTGACACACACACACACACACACACACACACACACACACACACACACACACACACACACACACACACATGTAAGGATTACTCTGAAAGCTAGCAAGTTTTCTTTCTTCTTTTCATGTGTTCCTCTTGACGTCTCAATGTGTTTGCTCTTCGTTGGATGACCTCCTTCACTCCTAAAGTAGTTACAGACTATAGTCTGATTAAACATACTTAATAGTTCATGCTTCATGTATTGGAGCTGTCTTGCTCCATTCAGAACACTCATCACCTCACCTGAACTGTTCGCTATTGCCGCAACAAATGATCAGTTCACTCCTAATTCCTTGTCAGGCTTTGATTCTTGATACATATGGATCCAGGGTCCTGAGTCTGGCCTCTTAATTTCACATTGTGTCAGACATGATAACCACCCCAAAAATAACACACACAAAATGATAGTAACTAAATATGCACATTTCGTACACAGCATTAGTCAAACACTACTGGATCCTTTCACACATATAATCATCACAGAGATTGGTCTGTGGTGCCATAGTGCAATAGTGAAGTTGCAACTCTGCATGCTGAAGGTTGTGGGTTTGTATCTCGTTAGATGATATAATCCTTTTATTTTTATTTTTAACCTTTTGTTGCATCAATTTCATCATTGGATTGACTTTTTTATTTGCTCTTATTTTTTCTTTGCGCTTATTTTTCTTCCTATCATTCCTGTTTTGTTTGTAATCTGCTTGTGCTGCCTATACCCTGTAACCAAGTGCCAACCAGGATTGCTCATTGGTTGGTATCATGTCAGCTTGTATAGTTTCAGGTAACAAATGAAAGTGAGAAGTTACAGTTCACTTTTAGTACTGAAACTGAAATTTTTCTGCCTCTTGTTTGCTCATGGAAGTCTGGTTTAAACAATTGCAATGAGCAAAATAAGCATCAATAATAGTTTCCCAACAGGTTGTTGACCACTGTTTTCTGGAATACATTGCACATCAGGAGGCAATGGTTAGGTTGAGACGTGAGTGTAAATTCGGCACTACAAAACACGTCATCAGTCACAGTTTTGTTACTTAAAATCAGTGTGTGGAAGGAGTTTCTCATGTTGCCACCATACCCGACAGCAGCTGCTTTGAACATTGATCCACATTACGTGAGTAGCACTGTAGCACTTGTGAAGTGTCTCACTGTGTTTGTGTGTGACTTTTAATTGAGTGACAGCTGATGTGGTAACTCCATATGCTAAGTGACAGACTTGCAGGGGAGGATAGTTCATGGCCATTGAGATGTAGTGATGGGAGGGGAAAGGCTAACAGAGTTGGGGTGAGGGACAGTGTTAGTGCTTCCAGTGGGAGCATGCAAGGTTGTGATGGGGACAGCGTAGTGGGCTGTTAGGTACAACATCGGAGTTTGTCTTGGTAAGGGGGAGGGCAAATCGGAGTGGAGAGATGTAGAGGAGAGAATGGACTGTGCAGGTGTGCTGGCAAGGGAGAAGGTATTTGTAGGGTAGGAGTGAGAGCAAGGAAGGAGATAGGCAAGTGGAGGACCAGCACTGGTAGAGATTGAAGCCAGGGGGCTATGGGAACCAAGAATATGTTGCATGGAGAGTTCCCACCTGCACAGTTCAGAAAAGCTGACACATCGTGTTGGGTGGCATGCTCAACAACTGAGTAGTCCAGCTGTCTCTTGGGCACAGTTTATCAGTGGCCATTCATGCAGGCAGCTCATTAGTGCCCTCATAGAATATAGTACGGTGGTTGCAGCTAAGTTAGTAGATCACATGTCTACTTTCACTGGTAGCCGTGCCTATGATGGGGTAATAGATTTCTGTGACAGGATTGGAGTCGGTGGTACTGGGAAGGTGTACAGGTCGGGCCTTGCATGTAGGTCTATTGCAGGGATATGAATCATGGAGCAAGGGGTTGGGAGCAGGGGCAGAATAGTAAAGAGACCATGAGGATAAAATCAGAGAGATTAGAGCCCACACAGAGACATACTGACAATCTTTCTTTCTACAAACAATACGAGACTGGAATAGGAGGGAGAGCCGATAGAGGTACTCAAGGCACCCTCCGCCACACACCGTCAGGTGGCTTGCGGAGTAGAGATGTAGATGTAGATATTGGGTAGGTTGGTTGTGTGGCAGACTTTCACTGTGGGATGGATGGCAAGGACATATCAGACCACAATGAGAGGTAGCTGAAACTCTGGCAGAAAAGATGATTCAGTTGCTCCAGTCATGGGTGGTACTGAGTCATGGGAGGGATGCTCCGTTTTGGCTGGGCAGTGAGTATGTGCAGGATGGTAGGTAACTGGAGGGAGAAGACATGGGGATCTATTTCTAGACAAGGTGGGGAGAGTAATTTCAGTCTTTGAAGGCCTTAGTGAGATCCTCAGAATATTTAGACTGCTCATCACTACAGATGGTATAACCATGGGTGGCTATTGTATATGGAATGGTCTTTTCTGTGTCAAATGGGTGGCAGCTTTCAAATTGGAGATGTTGGTGGTTGGTAGGTTTGGTGTGTGTGTGGGGGGGGGGTACTGGCGGAGCCATCCATTAGGTGGAGTTTGACAATGAGGAAGGTGGCTTGTTTGGCTGAGAAGGACCCGGTAAAGTGAATGGGGGAGAAGGTTTTGAGGATCTGGAGGAATATACACCCTCTACTCTGATCATGAAGATGTCATCAATGAATCTGAACCAGGTGTTAAAGGTTTTGGATTCACGGTGGTTAGGTAGGATTCTTCGAGATAGCCCATAAACAGGTTGGCATAGGATGGTGTAATGTGGGCACCCAGTGCTGAATTTTGGATTTGTTTATGGTTGATATGTTTTATGGAGAGGTAATTTTGGGTGAGGATATAGTTGGTCATGGTGACCAGGAAGGAGATCAGTCAGGCATTGGGAAAGGTAGCGTTCAGTAGCGAGAAGGCCATGGGCATTGGGCATATTAATATGGAGGGGAGTGGCACTGACAGGGACAAGCAGGGTGCCGGTAGGTAAAGGAACAAGAACTGTGGAGAGTCAGTAGAGGTACTGGTGGGATTCTTTTATGTATGCGAGAAAGTTACAGATAATATGCTAAAAGTGTTGGTCCACAAGGGCAAAGATTCTCTTTTTTTTTGGGGGGGGGGTTTAACCAGACACGAGGAGATGTCCTGGGTGGTTGGACTTAAGTGCTTTAGGAAGCATGTTGAAGGTAGGAGTGCGGCGAGTGGAGGGGTGAGTTGGTAGATAGACTCAGGGGAGATGTTCTGTGATGTACCTAGAGATTTGAGGAAGAACTGTAGATCCTGCTGGATTTCTGGAATGGGTTCACTGTGGCAGGGCTTGTAGATGGACGTGCCTGACAGCTGGCAGATTCCCTCCACCAGGTAGTTCCTGCAATTCATAATCATAATGGCCTTGCTTGGCAGGTAATGTAGTAAGGTGAGTATCAGTTTTTAGGTGGTGGATTGTAGTTCTGTCTGTGGATGTGAGATTGGTTTTCATGTTGATGGATGTGGGGAATGATGGTGATGCAAGGTTCAAGGTTAGGGAATTCTGGAAAGTGAACAGGGGATTATTTGGGGATGGTGGGGTATCAGAATCAGATGGAGGAGTAAATTGAGTAGGGTGGGATTCAGAATTGGTTTTGATCTGATTGGTAGGATTAATGGTAAAAAAATGTTTGCCTATAGGGACTGGGTAAAGGGGACGAGGTCTTTAACAAGTCCAGTGTAATTTAATTTGGAAGTGGGGCAAAATGTGGGGTCTTTGAACTGATTGATACTTCTTTGGGATTGAGGATTGTGGACAACAAGTTCATGACTGTGTTGCAGGTCTGTTTAGACTCTGGGATCTGTAGGGTGGAGCGAGTGAATTTTTGCAGCTGTGGTAAATGTCATATGTCTTCAAGGCAGCGTTTGGCGGATATGTAGGGATTCAGAGGAAGTTTGAGGCAGGCTCTGGTGGTGATGGATAGTGGTAGTCAAAGGTGGGAGTGTGAGGTGAATACATTGAACTCTTTTTTTTTTTTTTTGAGGTGGCATTGTGCATGCTGCTCTAATTGTTGGCAGCCAAGGGTTTCATATGGTGGAGAGACTGTAGATCAAGGTGGTTTGAACCTGATGTATATGGTTTTGTAAGGCTAAGTTGATGAGGGCTATGGACAGACAGAATTTAAACAGGTAGAATTCATTGTGGAAAGACACGTTGCAGCCAGAGATGGATAATTTGATGGTGAGGCCATTTGGGAGGATTTCATGACCCAGGTAACAATGCAGGAACATTAGGTAGGATTGCTTTCTCACTAGAGGTAGGGAAACATTTCTGTATTGGTACAGATGAATATAACAGCAGCCCATAGTCAATAATAAAAAGTGTAAAAATACATGGACATATCACAAAAAATACAAACAAACTAAAATGGATGGTCACCAAGTTAAACTACATCCTCAACAACAATTACTTCTCCTTACCTACAAACTAATCTATGGTACAGCAATGGGTAAGTAAATGGCATCATCCTATGCCAACCTATTGAGTGTTACCAGGTAGAATACGTAAGATACACTAGTAACAGGAAGGATGAATTTTTTTTAACTTTAGACAGCTAACCATTTGAAAAAATAATATTCTAATTTGACCAAAAGTAAATTCAACATTTTCATGTGTCTATGAATAACAGCAGGAGTTAGCCAATGCTCTAAAGTGAGCCATATTTTATAAATAAGTATCTCATTCGTATTATTTTAAGATGTAAAACTGAATTAGTAGTGCTATAATATTAGATGTGTGTTGCACATTTACTACAGGCTGAAAAAATAGACTTTCACATATTGTTCCAGGAATCTCACGTGAGGGACAGAAAGTCAAGTAACATAAGGTAAGGATTTTCATTCCTTTTTCCAAAGAAGTCAGTGTATGTGACCAGTGGTGGTTTCTACAGAATGCATTCGACTTATACTCAATAGACAATAATCTATCTTTGTGTGGAATAATGTGCTTGGAAAGTGAAATAATATTTCTACACAGATCAAAAAAAGTTTTGCATCACCTCGGTTCGGGAATCTGTACAGAAAATTGGAGTATAAACATCATTTCTGTCCTTTTTATTCCTCATGAAAACCACACAATGCATGTTGTACCACCATACAGCGAGACCTTCAGAGGTGGTGGTCCAGATTGCTGTACACACCACTACCTCTAATACCCAGTAGCAAGTCCTCTTGCATTGATGCATGCCTGTATTCGTCGTGGTATACTGTCCACAAGTTCATCAAGGCACTGTTGGTCCAGATTGTCCTACTCCTCAACAGCGATTCGGCGTAGATCCCTGTGCGGTTGGTGGGTCTTGTCATCCATAAACAGCCCTTTTCAATCTATCCCAGGCATGTTCAATAGGGTTCATGTCTGTAGAACATGCTGGCCACTCTAGTCGAGCAATGTCGTTGTCCTGAAGGAAGTCGTTCACAAGATGTGCACAATGGGGACGCGAATTGTCACCTATGAAGATGAATGCCTCGAAAATGTGCTGCCAATACGGTTGCATTATTCGTCGGAGGATGGCATTCATGTATTGTACAGCCATTATGGCCCTTCAATGACCAACAGTGGTGTATATCGGTCGCACATAATGCCACCCCAAAACAGCAGGTAACCTCCACCTTTGCTGCACTTGCTGGACAGTGTGTGTAAGGCACTCAGCCTGACCGGGTTGCCTCTAAACACGTCTCCAACGATTGTCTGGTTGAAGGCATACACAATGCTCATCAGTGAAAAGAACGTGATGGCAATCCTGGGCGGTCCATTTGGCATGTTGTTGGGCTCATCTGTACCGTGCTGCATGGTGTCATGGTTGCAAAAATGGACCTTGCCATGGATGTCAGGAGTGAAGTTGCACATTATGCAGCCTATTGCGCACAGTTTGAGTCATAACATGATGTCCTGTGGTTGCACGAAAATCATTATTCAACATGGTGGTGTTGCTGTCAGCGTTCCTCCAAGCCATAATCCATAGGTAGCAGTCATCCATTGCAGTAGTAGCCCTTGGGCGGCCTGAGCGAGGCATGTCATCGACAGTTGCTGTCTGTCTGTCTGTCTGTCTGTCTGTCTGAGCAAGGCATGTCATCGACAGTTCCTCTCTCTCTCTCTCTCTCTCTCTCTCTCTCTCTCTCTCTCTCTCTCTCTGTGTCTCAACAACATCAATTTGGTTCACTCCGAGACACCTGGACACTTCCCTCATTGAGAGCCCTTCCAGGCACAAAGTAACAATGCGGACATGATCAAACCGTGGTACTGACCATCTAGGCATGATTGAACTACAGACATGAGCCGTGTACCTCCTTTCTGGTGGAATGACTGGAACTGATCGGCTGTTGGACCCCACCATCTAATAGGCACTGCTCATGCATGGTTGTTCACATCTTTGGGTGGGTTTAGTGACATCTCTGAACAGTCAAAGAGACTGTGTCTATGATACAATATCCATAGTCAACCTATATCTTCAGGAGTTCTGGGGACTGGATGATGCAAAACGTTTTTAACGTGCGTATTTTAAGCTGTTAAATAGTTTCAAAGCTTTGTTTGATGGCAGCTTGATTGTAACCATATTCTCAAATGATGGATTTGTATACACGCAGAAGTGTGGAGAGGTACAAAATATTTTTGTGTCCTAAAACACACTGATATAAAAGGTTCTCAGCTGCAGTTTAACCTGATTCATCAAGATGATGAATTATATTTTACCAGCTGTCTTACTGTAGTAATAAAATAGTAGACCTGTGATTAGTAGTAGCAGAGTTCATGGCCCCCAACTCTTGTTGTTTAAGTTTTTGTTAAGATCAATAGCTGATTCACTGCTTTTTCTTGACTCTTATAGCAAACATCCCATTTCTTCAAATATTGCCAATAAAATAATATTAACATTGGATGGAAAGAAGAGTATCGCACTAGCTGTGTGTGTGGCAAAATGAATGATCACGCCAATTTTATGGCTGATGTTTTACTAAACTATGTAAAATATACACTAATAAAGCCAAAACATTATGACCACTGCCCATCGTGAAGTTGGATGCTTCCTAGTTGTGCCACGGTACCTGAAGCAGTAGGAAAAGTATGTAAGCAGAGCAGATACAGACGAGGGTTCACCTAGTGAAGGTATGGGCTGCAAATGAGGAAATCCATTGAGATAAGAAACTTTGACAAAGGGCAGATTATTATTACACAGTGTCTATGAACCGGTATCTCAAAAATGGCAAAGCTGGTGGAATGTTCAGGTGCTACTGTTATGAGCATCTATGGAAAGAGGTAGGAGGACAGTAAAACTACTACTAGATGCTGAATGGTTGGACGTCCACAACTCTTCACAGAATATGGGCTTTGGAACTTAATGCTCTGTAAAGTAGGATAGATTGTGGTCTGTGGCACCCCTGCCAAAAGTGCACAATGGTGGTGCAAGCCCAAGTTTTTCAGAGCACACCGTTCATCATACATTGTTGAAAATGTAGTTGTGCAGCAGACCATCCCCACGTGTTCACATGTTGACCCTGCAACATTTCAATAATGATTGCAGTGGGCCCAGAACCATTGGGATTCAACTGTCGATCACTGGAAATATGTCGGCTCCTTGGGTGAGTCACATTTTTGCTAAACCAGGTAGATTGTCTGAAACTTCCTGGCAGATTAAAACTGTGTGCCCGACTGAGACTCGAACTCGGGACCTTTGCCTTTCGCGGGCAAGTGCTCTACCATCTGAGCTACCGATGGAGTTGGGAAGTAAGCAGTCTGATTATGTCAATTTCATACTGTTTGATGTCTCCCTTGACTCTTTGGTAGAAGTAATGGATGTTGTCTGACTGGGGTAATCGTTTCGCCCCACGCCCATTACAGGCTCGTGTGCTCAGCAAAAAGACTGGGTGAAAGCTCAGCTCACATGATAGAGGCTCCAACATTACAATGGAACATTAATCGCTTCAGGGCACATGTGGAAGAACTGAAACTGCTAGTGCAGTAACGCCCCATGTGACTGTGTATACAAGAAACATATTTTTAAAGCCACTGACACTCCTATGCTACAAGGCTATACCTTTCACTGCAAGGATGACCTAACTGGGGACAGAGCCAAGAGAGGTGTTCCTGTGTTTGTCAATAATGTGAATCACTCGTCTGCTCTTGGAGGATCACTGTGTGCTCCCTGTATCTCCCTCCACAAGATCCATTAGACTCGGAGATTCTCGTAGGTCTTGTGGAACAACTCCCATGACCATTTCTCCTCTTGGGAGACTTCAGTGCCCATCATGTCTTGTGGGACTCAATCTATACTTGCCCTTGGGGTCAGGTTTTGGAGAGCCTCATGACATCTCATGAGCTGCGCACTCTCAACATGGATACTCACACTCATTTCTGTACTGCTACTGGGTCATTCTTAGCCATCGACTTCTCTTTCTGCTCTCAAGCTCTTGCAGACTCTGTTCAATGGGTGCTCATTGCTGACCATTCTAGTGACCCATCTCCCACTCGGCTTTCACATATTGGATGGAGCATTTCCTGAAGAGAAGCCACAAAAATGGATGGTCAGTAAGGCTAACTGGATGCTGTTCAGCCAGCTGGCTTTGTTTGAACACTGCAACAGTGTCCGGGAATGGGTGGACCACATCACACAAGTGATCCATCTCGCCACTGACCTATTGATTCCAAAGTCCTCAGTTGGTCTTAGGAGATGACCTGTACCTTGGTGGACAGATGAGTGCCATTCAACAATCCAGGACAGGCGTGTGGCTCAGACATTCTAAATGCTGTCTGACAGCTGACACACTCATAGCCTTTAGAGGCACCAGAGCCAAGGCTCAACATGTAATTAAGGATAGCAAGAAAAGATCATGGCAAGCGTTCCTGGACTCTCAATCGTTCCACATGTTCTAAAAAAGTATGGGAAGCCATCCAGAGGATTTTTGATAAACACAGTCATTTACTGACAGCAGCAGTGCTGAAAAAGGGGTGTCTCCAAACAACACCTGGAGCCATCTTTCAGACACTGGCGGAGCAATTGACGACAACTACTGCCAGGGCCAACTGAGATCCAGTATTTCACCGGTACAATGTGACTGTAGAGAGGGGCAATTTGGTTTTCAGATCCCCTGATTCTGAGTCTTACAACTGCCCTTTCTCCGTGCGGGAGCTGGAGTAGTCACTGTCTGAGACTCGTGATACCGTACCTGGTCACAATCAAATCCAGTACTTCATGCTTCGACATTTGCCAGCAGTATCAATCAAAATCCTCCTCAAATGTTTTAATTTAATACAGCAGTCAGGTCAATTACCCAACTCATGGAGAGAGGCAAATTTGGTACCTCTCCACGAACAAGGAAAGGACTGCACATGTCTCAGTAGTTATCGGAGTATTGCCTTTACGAGCTGATTAGGAAAGACCCTGGAGCGAACGGTTAACTGTCATCTGGTCTCATTGTTAGAGACCAGACAACTCCTTAGCGCTTCTCAGTGTGGATTCTGGAGATTTTTGTCGACTGTTGACCATCTGACCTTGCTCAAGGTGGCTCTTCAGCAGGCTTTCCTATGTAAACATCACTGTATTGGTGTATTCTTCGATATCAGTAAGGTGTACAATACTATTTGGAGACACCGTGTTCTCGCACAACTCTGTCAGTGGGGCTTTTGTGGCTACCTCCCCGTCTTCATACAGTCTTTCTTGTCTCAGCAGTGTTTTAGAACCTTAGTCGGTGACACGCTGTCAGATCATTTTGAGCAGGAGAATGGTGTTCCTCGGGACAGTGTTTTTAAGTGTTACCCTCTTTGCCATAGGCGTTGACAGTATCACTTTCACAGCAATGATCGGTGTACAGCGCTCCTTATTTGTGGATGATTTTGCTGTTTTCTCTTCCTTCACCAATGTTGCAACAGCAAGCTGTCAGGTGCAACTTAAATTGCGGAGGTTAGAGGGGTTGGCTGCAAAGATGGGTTTTCAGTTTTCTGCAGATAAGTGTGTGTGTGTGTGTGTGTGTGTGTGTGTGTGTGTGTGTGTGTGTGTGTGTGTGTGTTCATTTTAATTGTTCTCATTGTCTTGTTAATTTACCTGAGTTGCATATAAGGAAACTCAGTCCTACATTTTAGAAACTCAGTGAGGTTTCTGGGCCTTATTTTTTATTCCAGGTTGTTGTTGTTGTTGTTGTTGTTGACACACCTGAGAGACCTGAAAGCCAGAACCCTCAAGGCACATGAACATCATAAAGTGCCAAAGCCACAGGTCTTGGGGAGAGGACAGGCCATTTCTTCTCCAATTTTATAGCACTTTCATGCTTTCATGACTAGACTACGGGTGCATGATATATGGTTGATGAAGGTTTCTCGCGTCTCCAGCCATTGATATATCGTGACGTTTCGGGAAGTGTCATACTACCCATCTTCTGGCATAGTGTCACGACAGTGTTGTAGGAAAGCCAGTGTACTGAAAAGTTTTGCTTTTCTGGAGCGTTCTTTCTACAGCCGTTTGAAGCTGCAGACTATTTCCTCCTCGTAGAGGTGTCATATATGTGACTGTGGGCTTTCCCAGTATAAACTGTTGATGAAGGTTTCTCAGGTCTCCAGCCCGGTGGTAGCATTGCATCGCGATATATCAATGCTACCACCCAGCTGGATACCCGAGAAACCTTCATCAATAGTTCACACCGGGAAAGCCTACAGTCACATGCACGGTATATGGATCGGCAAGACCTTCTTATTTGAATATCATTGATGCTGTCCACCATGAGGGGATTTGGCTTGCCATGCATGCTTATAGGACCAGCCTCATACCTAGTCTCTGTGGTGAGGCGTGCGAACCACCAGCTCGTCATGGTGCATAAGGCATGTAAGTTCCTCACACCTCCGGCGTCACCCGCATACCATACTGTTGTTCGTCCACTTGTGGAATGCCTTTTCTCCAACCGTCCATGAGCCACAATGCTGTTTGGGATCTGCGCGCAGCATGTGCTGGAGTCACTTGATGTGGAGTGAGTAAACCCCAAATCCAGGGTTTTAAAAGTCTGCCACCCTGGTTACTGGAGAGGCCTTGGGTGATTTTAGATTTAGTGCAGTATAGGAGAGATTGCACTCCTCCTCCTGTTTTTAATGCTATATTTTCTGACATTTTAACTGAGCATCCCAACTATGTAGCTGTCTTCGTGGATGTTTCCAAAGAGGGGGACTCTGTTTGTTGCTCTGTCGTTTTCCCAGATGAAGTCCTCAAGCTCCAACTGCTTCAAGCATTTATTCTCTTTGACACAGAATTATATGTGATGGCACTGGAGCAGATGAGATGTTCTTCCAGTGCTAAATTTCTTGTCTGTTCTGATTCTCTGAGTGCCCTTCACTGTCTCCAATGTTTGTACCCAGCAGATAAAGTAATCCAGAATGCCTGCCTTCAACTGTAATGAGTGGAAAAGGAGGTGTCTTTTTACTGTGTACCTGGGCACATGGATATCGTGGGGAATGAAAGGGTGGATGTAGCAGCCAGGAAACTGTGTTGTGATCCTCAGTTATTTCAGTGTACCATCCCACTGCAGGCTATCACCTCATTGTTGAGGTACTAAGTCAAGCGGCAGTGGGAAGACGAGTGGCTGGGAGTGGCAGACAATAAGCTCCATCTAGAAAAGCCGCAATGCAGCCATGGAGTACCTCCTTCCAGGCATGTCAATGTGATAAGGTCCTCCTTACTCGTCTTCACATAGGGCACAGCACTATCATGCCTGGCCTCTTGCTACGGCGGGAGGACCCACCACTTTGTGGTGTTTGTGGCATACAGATCACTGTGCACCACATTTTATTGGACTGTATTTCATTTCCCAACCAGTACACCATCACAGATTTTCTGATGGATCGGTCCAGTATGTTAAGTAATGTTCAAACGAATGTGGTTTGAGTTTTAAAGTTTTGTTAAGTTTCCAACATCTTTCCCAAGATTTTAGGGAGATGGTTTTCATATGTTAACGGAATTACTAGCTCACCCACGCTTTTTGTAAGTGGTCAGCCAGTGACATTTGCCTGCACCTTTCTTTTAGCTCCTTTCTCATTTTAATTGTGTTTTAAACTCGTGTATAGTTACTTGTACTTTTTCTCTGTTGTTTTAACACATATGAGATGTTGTGGTCAATTCAAGTGCATGAGTGTGGAACAATTTTTGGGTTTTAAGCCACATTTGTTTGTTTCAATGAGTGTAATGTGTAATGATGCTAATGCTGTATTTTCAGCTGAAGCTAACCAGGATCCAACAAAATAGCTAAAGGAATTTGAACTTACTGATAAAGACAACAGGTGAATGAAATTGTGTGTGTCACAAATGTCTACTTTTGTGCCAACATCTACTTTTACTTGAATAGTACAGAACAGCAGTGGTTTTGATGACAAATATGTTCAGGTTTTAATCAGTTCTGAGGCATTATTTTCTGTGACGTATAATGCTTCTTGTCACCAGCTGAATAATATTGTAAAGGATGAGCCAGTTTGTAGTAAAATTTTAATTTCTTTCATTAGCTCCCAGAAGTAACTTCATTTTTCCATTACGGCAAAGTCATGGCTGGCAATATTGGCTGCCTGCAGATTCTTTCGTCCCACGGTCTAGCAACAGGAAGTCAGCAACAAGGAAGGGCACCTTGATCCTATGCCTCCCTTGTGTGCTGACGAGGTAATGCTGCCCCAGGCATTGCTTAGCAGGCAGCGCTCTGGAAAGTTCCATGCCGTCCGCACGGTTTTCTCGATCCCAACCAATCAGGGCGGAGGAAGCCGCACGGTGCATCGAATATACCCGGCCGCTCATTGCTGGGCCCACACTCTTGTTTTCTTGCTCTCCTGTAAGTCGGACGCGCACCCTGTAGCAGTGAACATCTTCCGCTTCTCCCGGTGCTGCGGGACTGTGGACTTAGTTTTCGCAGATACCAACCTTCGCCATACTTTACCTTCTGGCTCACCCTCACCTCCCTAGGCCTGGCTATGTGACCCCTTTTTATCATGCTTTTGCCAATAAATGACCTTTGTCTAAATGTTATCCTGATGAATTAATCACGCCCACTGCCTTCCCATCTGCCCATCGTGTACAACTGGTGGCAGAAGTGGGATCCGTTTCCGTAGCAACTTTGTCGCTACATTTAATTCTTTCCGGCAAGATGCCGTGCACTTTGCGCATGGAATGTGCCCACTGGCCACCACATTTGCTCCACACGGGCTGTGGCTGTGCCAGTAAACATGCACAGGGCGCGCACTGCAGCGTGGCAGCCGACGCTGCCGGCCAAGGCTTGGCTGTAATGGAAAAATGAAGTTACTACTGGGAACTAATAAAATAAATTAAAATTTTTCTACTGACTGGCTCATCCTTTACAATATACTGACAGAAAAAAAATCGCAACACCAGAATATAATAAATGTAGAGCAATGAAATTTCGGAATCCGTTTGTCTAGGTAACATACCAGGTGGCTATAATTAAACTTTCCCTATTTAACACATTACAACACGGAAACTAATTACCATATCAGTGCCAAACTTGGTAGCGTTAATGTCAAGGATGTGAGGAAAAAAAACAATGGAGAATAAGTTCAATTGAAACACTTTCAGTGTGCTGCTATGGTACATCATACGATACATACCGGTACCATTACTGCTACAAAAAGGGCTCAGTATGGCACCCATTAGTGTCCAGAAGAGTCTAAAAGTGCAGGATTGCATTCTGCATAGCAGAACAAAGCATGTACATGGGTATGCTGGCTACCTCTCTTGATATGCTGCGCTTCAGATCAGCATGAAATTACAGGGAGTAAGATCAGGTGTTCGTCCTGGCCAAGCATTTCGAAATGATCGGCTGATAATTAAGTTTTACCAGATGTGTTTCAGAGAAGCACGTGAACTTCGTGAGCAATGTGCGGTGATGCCTCATCTTTCATGAAAACAGTCAAGTGCGATGCATCTCTCTCCTATAGGACGGGTATGACATGCTGGCGAAGCATATCGCAGTAATGCTGGCCAGTCACACTACACAGCAGGTCCTGGAGCACTAACCTATTCAAAAAAGAGTGGACGAATGATTAATGTAGCCATGGAGCTACACGACACGGTGACACACTCACCATACAAAGGAACTACATGTACAATGACTGGAAGTGAAGATCTACACATTCAGCAATTCTGTGTGTTCACCTCACCTGCAGAGAAAAATGAGCTTCGTCTGCCCATAGGATTGTCCAGAACCAGCCCTTGTCGATTTCAATCCTGGCAATCGTTGTGCATCCTGTGGTGCAAACTGCTGTACGATATGGCTACCATGTGAGAATGGTTCAAAGCACCTTCCATACAGTGACCGTGGGTTGTTCAACTGTCATGACAGAGCATGCACACTGCCTGATGATCAGGAATTGCGTGCAGCATTGTCTGCCATAGCAACAGTGATTTCATCAACCACCTGTGGTGCAACCGGTCATCGGCCTCTTCCTGGCATGACGCTCAGTTCTCCAGTTTATTCGAATTTCATCATCATGCTCCCCACAGCAGGTAGAGAAAAAGTACCCTTCCATAATCCTTTCAGTTGGTGATATTCTTGAAGTGCAGCTGCAGCCATTACTTTTGTTTTGATAATAGAGCTTCACCAATAATGCCCTGCTGCTTTTGTCCAAGCACATGTTGACACGTCAACAAGTGCACCATGACTGGTCAAGTGTATGAGACTGTGAATCACGGCACCTGGTGGTCATAGTTGGAGCAGGACAGTGGCGCTGTGATGCATGGAAGTCGTATGCCCCATACTCTGGACATTAATGCTACCAAGTTTTGTACTCGTACTGTAATATTTTCTGTGTTATAACATGTTAAATAGAGAAAGATGAATTATAACCGCCCAGTATTTACGTGACTAACATTGCCAGAGCATAGGCTAATGTAATAATGAGATAAGCCTGTGCAAATGAGAAATGCTGGTACATTAGTAACCTGTGTCACAGCCAGAATGTTGAATACAAGCACGCATCATGTTGTGCAGGTGTCAGATATCAGTTTGTGGGATAGAGTTCTTGCCTGTTACAGATGGTCAGTTTGTACAGAGACAGTTAATACTGTTTGTGAATGAAGCTGTAGTTGTAATGTTTCCATAAGGTGAGGTTCAACAGCTGTAAAGTATTTTTAAAAATGCATTTTAATCATCAGTTGTTTATTTGTCCCATTAGTCATCTACTGGTTCCGGTTATTAACCAATGTCCAGGATTTAGTTAAAAGCATCCCATATTCCTCTGAAGCTGAACAATATCAAAATTATCCAATGAAATTGTTCAAACACCTGACATAATTTGTCTTAGGATACTGACAGTCACATCTCATGTCAAATAGACAGATGTCACAAGGAAAATAAGATATCTGTCTATTTGACATGAGATATGACTGTCAGTATTCTAAGACAGATTATGTGCGGTGCTTGTACATTTTCACTGGATAATTTCAATGTTGTTCAGCTTTAAAAAAATGTGCAATGCTTTTAACCAATCTGTTGTACCCTATATCGTGGATGATGCTTAATAACTAAAACTGGTTGATGGCTAATGGGACAAATAAACAGCTGATGGTTAAAATGTAGTTCATAAAAAAAAAAGGATGCAAGAGTTGTCTGATGGTGTCCCATATGTGCTCAGCTGGAGACAGGTCTGGTGATGAAGCAAGCCAAGACAACATGCCAAAACTATGTATGGGATACAAGAGTGGTATGTGGGTGAGCATTATCCTGTTGGAAAACATTCTTTAGGATGCAGTTCATTAATGAAAGGGGTGCACGTGCTGTGATACGAAATGACACCTCAGACCATAACTCTAGTTGTAGGTCCAGTGTGTGTAGCGCGCAGACAGGTTGGTTGCAGGTGTTCTGCTGGCTTCCTCCTAACCAACACAAGGCATCAGTGGCACTGAGGCAACACTAGCTTTCGTCAGAAAACACAACAGACCTCCACCCTACTCTCCAATGAGCTCTCACTTCATACAGCTGAAATCGCAAATGGCAGTCAGTGGAATGCACGTTACACGGCATCAGGCCTGGAGCTGTCCTTCAGGTATCCAGTTTGGAACAGTTTGTTATGTTACTGTGGTGCCAACTGGTGCTCAGATTGCTGCTGCAATTGCTGTATGATGCACCAGAGCCATATGCCAAACACAATGATCTTTTCTGTCAGTAGTGCCACATGGCCAGCCAGAGACTGATCTTGCAACTGTACAGTCTTGTGGCGATTGCTGCCAGCAGTCATGTGCAGTGGCTACATTCCTGCCAACACTTTCTGTAATATCACAGAATGAACATCCAGCTTCTCGGAGCTCTACCACATGGTCTAATTCAATCTTGTGAGGTGCTGATAATGGTGCCTTTATTACCTTAAAGGCATTCTTGACAAACAACTCACCACATCCAATCTCAAAGTTAAGTAATGCTCATGATGACTGTCACAACGTGAATTTAAAGCAAACCTGGTTAGCATTCTCATAGTGGCACTACTGGTGCCACTGTAATGTGATGGGCTTGAAATAGGAGTGGACATAATTTTTCAGATGTAGAAACACACCTACCAACTTTTTTTCATCCATGGTGTTGCAATTATTTTTCTGCCAGTGTATTATATCTGGATATTCAAAGGCCATTGTGCAGATGGTTGCAAATGGAAAATATGTCCAGCTGGCAGAACCTGTGTTGTGACAGTGGGTATCTGTAACACAAAACAACTCTTCAAATTTGTTGTTTTATGAAAATGCAGCCACAGTATTACCTTAGGATAGAACTTCTTGCAGGTATCACAAGCAGTCATGAAATGCAAGATCAGAGATCTGAATTGATGATGCTAGTCAAAGAAGTTCACACAAGAATGTCTGCTCTCAATGACTGTCAACTATCGAAGATACACTTATCAAATCTTCATCAGTGAGTTCTAATCAACAACATGGAAGCTCAGCTAACCTGTGGATTTTTAGTGGAGTGAAAAAAAAAGGTCTTCATGCTCACAAAACAGATCTGTGTGCTAAAGATGATGATAACCATCACAAGTAGACAAGGAGAGCTGTGGGTCACCAGTTGCCATGAATAGTCACAACTCATCCTTGCGTGTATGTGGATAGGTAAAGCCAAACCATTCCCAGGAGGTCAGGTCACTGCCATCAATGGAGAATCATATCACACTGACAAATCATGGGCTACCCATCAGAGGAATCTACATCCAGCCTCCAATAAGTCCTGTGTTGACTTCAGTGAATATTGGCCATTCTGCATAAATTTTTCAATGCATTCAAATCTGGAGAGGAGACAAGGCAGACTAGCCAACCCAGTGTGAAAACCATACCAACACTAGGGCTCATCCCCCCCTTGGTCAATGCTTTTATGTGGTTTTTGCAGCTGAGCAATGGATATTCAAAAGGAAATTGAGAAGAAGCTTCAGGTCATCATCAGTCAGTCATCGAGAGTCCTTGGTCATCCGCTAGGGTCCTCGTGAAGAAGAAAGATGGTGTATGGCATTTGTGTTGATTGCAAGTGGCTGAACAAAATAACCATAAAGGATTTTTTACCATTGCTTTGAACTGATGGCATGAACTGTTTGAAAGGAGTGAAGTATTTTTCCACTGCAGACTGACAGATTGAGGATGGTGAGACTAACTGGGAAAAGGGTGCTTTCATAATAATGGATGGCCTCTGAGAGATCAGTGTTATACTGTTTTGAATGTACAATGTACAAAGCCACCTTTGGGCATATGATAGACAACCTGCTTTGGCTTCATAAATATACAATGTTTCTTTCCCATCGTGATGACATTATCATTTTCTTGGAAGATATTTGAACCACATGTAAGCCATTTGACTAATGTTCTGAAGTTTATATGTGATAGAGCAATTTGAGACAAATGGCCAGCATGTAAAAGTCTTGGAGTTCCTGTACAATGATTAAAATTACTACTTTGTGATGGGTATTTGGCAGTGGCAGGGAGAGAGGGGCGGGGCAGAAAATATTGCTGGTATGCAGCCATTCTTGCTTTACAAGTGCTGCACGTAACCTGCAACACATGCAATCCAGGGAGAAAGTGTCATTTGACAAAGAACAGTGATTGGCTGGTGGCTGGCCTCTACTGCTCGACTGGCTATCAGCCACAAAGTAATTGTAACTGGAATATAGTTGATTGGAATTGAGTGTGTCTGGATCCAGAAAATGTAAGAGGCATGACAGATTTTTAAGTACTCTGCAAATTTATGAAGTGCGAGGTTTCCTTAGGAAGTATTGTGCTACAGATGCTTCTCAAAGGATTTCAGTTGGATGGCATGACCACTACAAAGACACAAAATTTTCTAAGACCAACAAGAAGATCTTCCCATATCTTGAAGGAGACACTGACATCTTTTCCACTCATGGCACTTTTTGACAAGAATACAGGGATGTAACTACACTCTGATGCTCGTGATTAAAAGATAGGCCCAGGTCTAATGAAAAACCAGGAAGGTGCAGAAAGTGTCATGCCTTGCATCTCCACAGTATGTTCCTAACTATGAGAACCACTTTATGAGTAAGAAAGTGTGTCTTGCAGTTTCTTAGGCAATCAGTAAGTTGATATGATAGATCATTTCCTGTTGTGCCTGACTGCCATTATTTATGCAGATTGACAAGCATGAAGCATCTATCTGGTACATTTGCAAAATGGGCGTTGAAGCTACTGTAGTATGTCGCCCCAGTAGTATACCCCACCAGACCAAAAAGTTTCAGGTCAGGATTAATAAAAAATGTAGAAACGTTAAGATGATAATTTTAAGACTTACAGTATTCTATGTAGCCTCCCCCCACTTGAGAACAATGCACAGAACATTAGCACTACCATACGAAACTGTCAGAAAAGTCCTTCTTTGACATTTTGTCCAACTCGTGTCACATTAGCTTGAACATCGGTTATGTCATCAAACTGTTGAACCTTCATGTGAATCTTCATGTGAATTTCCAGACTGTCATTTTGTAGTAGGTTCATCTTGATAACATCAAGTCTTCTCACTCGTGATGATTTTTTCTAGACATGAGTTGTTTGTGTTGTGGACTGGCAAGACAGCCAATCCACAGTGACGGGTAACCGAAAGGCACGCGCTTAAACTCACGCAGGCTGGCGTGAGGTCTGAAACAGGATACGTAATGAATGCTATAAAGAAAAGTACGTAGCTGCTGGAATACTTAACTTTAATCCACAATTGGTGAACATTGGTCTTGTTGATACAGTATATGCGTCATTAGATACATAGCAAAGGATAATTGGCGCCTTGCTAGGTCGTAGCAATTGACTTAGCTGAAGGCTATGCTAACTATCGTCTCGGCGAATGAGAGCGTAATTCTCAGTGAACCTTTCCTAGCAAAGTCGGCTGTACAACTGGGTGAGTGCTAGTAAGTCTCTCTAGACCTGCCGTGTGGTGGCGCTCGGTCTGCTATCACTGACAGTGGCGACACACGGGTCCGTCGTATACTAGCGGACCGCAGCTGATTTAAAAGGCTACCACCTAGCAAGTGTGGTGTCTGGCGGTGACACCACATTCCTCCCCCGCAAATCGGCGGACGGTTGTGGTATAAGGCTTCCGCCCGCCGTGGAGAGGACCCCATGTTGGCGTATGTGACGAGGTGGGGAGCCTAACAACAGCCGAGGCTGTGCCACCCGCACCCTGTGATTCGGTCCAAGGGGAGCTAGGAAACGCCTGAAAACCTAGTCCAGGGTGCACGCCAACATGCGGTGTATGCGCCCGTAGATAGTCAGGAGGGGCCGACGGGTCGACCTCCATCGAGTCGGAGCACCCGACTGGTGAAGACGACATCTGGTCCGGAGCGGGCAAGAGTTCCATGTCAGCGGACAGCTGGTCACGGGAAGCGATCGGCGGCGCGTGACCCAGGCAGGCGCCCGGCGGCAGCAGCGACGCGTCCTCTGCGGGCGGCGCCGGCGGGATAACAGGCAGCAGCGTTGCGTCGCCATGGGGCAAAATGGAAGGCAGCGTCGGTAACACCTGGGGATGAGGCAAGCCAGTAGATGGGTCCCCAGGGTGCTGACCGGACGGCACCGTCGCTGAAAGCAGACAGGGAGCGGCAGAACCCGTACGACGACAGAGGCGCAGCTGATTGAGATACCGACGCACCTCACCAGAGGCCCCCAAAACCAGGTACATAGCGCGGCCGAGGCAGCGAAGAATGCGCCCTGCGAGCCAACGCTGTGAACCGCGATAGTTGCGATAGTAGACAACGTCGCCTGGAGCAAAAGCAGGCGTCTGCTGCTGCACAGGAACCTGATGCATCAAGGTTCGATGAGGACGACCATGGAGCAACTCAGCCAGCGAGCGACCATCTTGGGGCTGAGAGCGATACGAAGGAAAAAAGAGCAATAACGCATCCTCCCGAGAATGCGACTCTTTCAGCTTCAACATCTGTGACTTGAAAGTCCGGACCAGTCGTTCGGCGGCACCGTTTGACTGAGGCGAAAACGGCACGGATGTCAGATGTTGAATACCATTGGCCTTGCAGAATGACTGAAAGTCTGGGGACATGAATTGTGGGCCATTGTCGGAAACAATAGTCTGTGGAAGACCTGCAATACAAAAGATAGCAGATAACGCTTGGATGGTGGCAGATGACGTCGTGGCAGACATCCGGACAACAAAAGGAAAATTACTGAAAGAATCGACCACAACCAACCATCGAGCATTCCAGAATGGACCAGCAAAATCGATGTGCAAGCGTTGCCAAGGGGAAGTGGCTTTCGGCCATGCAAAGAATTTCCGTGGCGGTGCGGATTGTTGTTCGGCACACGCCATGCAAGAAGAGCACATATTCGTAATCGCAGCATCGATTCCGAACCAAGTACAGTGCTGACGAGCAAGTTGTTTCGTTCGCATTATACCCCAATGTCCTTGGTGGAGAAGCTGTAAAACAGAGGACCGCAACGAACGTGGGACCACGACCCGAGACTGATCATTATCAGAACGCAACAACAAAACACCACGTCGAACAAAAAGTCTCTCCTTGTGAGCAAAAAATCGGCGAAGCAACGGATCCTCGATCCATGACTTTGACAAGGGCCATTGCGGAGCAACAAAATGCAAAACGGTAGCAAGGACAGGGTCAGCAGCTGTGGCTGTAGCTACACGACGAAAATCAATTCCGCATCAATGAACATGCAAGCAAGTTCGGAAGAATCGAATGCTCTATCCTCAGCAACAGGCAAACGGGACAACGCATCGGCGTTTCCGTGCTTAGCAGTGGACCGATACAAGATATCGTAGCGGTACTGCGAGAGGAAAATAGACCAGCGAATGAATTTCTGCACTGTACGTGGAGGTACAGGCTTGTTTAGATGAAAAAGCGATGTCAAAGGTTTGTGGTCTGTGATGATGGTAAAGTGACGACCATACAAGAAATCATGAAACTTAGTAACACCAAAGACGAGAGCCAAAGCTTCTTTCTCTATATGTGAATAATTCCTTTGCGCTGACGAGTGCAATTTGGACGCAAAGGCAATAGGGCGATCATGCGAGCCATCTTTGTGCGCAAGCACAGCTCCGATCCCAAAATCCGATGCATCTACCATCAACAAAAGGGGTTTCTGGGGATCGAATGGCGTAAGGCAAGTATTAGAAAGCAACGCCGATTTCAACTGGCGAAAGGCGCGTTCGCATTCCGTCGTCCAGACGAACGGAACACCTTTACGGCATAAGCGATGAAGCGGAGCTGAAATGGAAGAGGCATGCGGGATATATTTATTATAATAATTAATTTTTCCCAGCACACTCTGTAGCTGCTTCAAATTCTGCGGCGAAGGCAAGTCTTGTATGGCACGGAGGTGCTCTGGACTAGGATGGATGCCTTGTGCATTGATTACATGTCCCAAATATGGTAAGTCACGAGCAAAAAACACACATTTGTCCTTCCGCAAGCGAAGACCATTTTGTCGCAAGACCTGAAATAATGTTCGGAGGTTGGCTAAATATTCCTCTTCTGTCTTTCCGCAGATCACAATATCGTCCAGATAGTTTGCTGCAGTAGGGACCGACGCACAAACAGTTTGTAGATACTGCTGAAACAATGCGGGGGCGGATGTACACCCGAATGGCAGTCTTTTGAATCGATACAAACCAAGATGCGTGTTAACCACCAAGACGCGCTGAGATTCGTCGTCCACTGGTATTTGCAAGTACGCATCTGCCAGGTCCAACTTCGAAAAATATTTACCCGGGCACAGTTTGTCAAAAAGATCTTCAGGGCGGGGTAAAGGATAAGTTGCAATCACTAGTTGTGGATTCACTGTTGCCTTGAAGTCCACACAAAGTCTCAATTTTCCGGAAGGTTTTGGCAAAATTACTAAGGGTGATGCCCAGAGAGAAGCCTGCACACGTTCTATCACACCTTGTGATTCCAAATCGTGTAATGTTCTTGCTACCTCATCACCCAATGCATGGGGAACATTGCGCGCTCTGAAAAATTTTGGTTGCGCGTTTACTTTCAGTTCCAAATGTGGTTTATAGTTCTTAGCGCAACCAAGGCCCGGTGCAAAAATGTCTGCAAATTCTTCACACAGACGAGAAACACTGTCTGAAGGCACAGTCTGGTTCACTGATAGGACCTGAATGACTATAGACAAGTTAAACAACTGAAATAAATCTAAACCAAACAAGTTCACAGCAGAAGAAGAACAAAGGACGTAAAAAGACACAAGTTTTGTTTGTCCCTTGCATGTTGCAAGAAGGCTGCACTGTCCTAACACAGGGATATGCTGTCCTGAATATGTAGTTAGCTTAACATTTGCGGCACGCAACGGAGGTGTGCCCAGTTGTTTGTACATGTCTTTATTGATCAGGGAAAAACCGCAGCTCCGGTATCGAGCTGGAATGGTATGACCTTGCCATTAAAGTCCAAATCTACAAAAAGTTTATTGTCCTGCTGACGACAACAGCGACTGTCTCGTGCAATTTTAACAGACACTGGTACAGAATCACTTGCCAAGTGACGTGATTTCCAGCGACGTCGACGCACACTTTTTGTGGGACGAACACAGTCACTTTTAGAGAGAGTGGCACTGGGCGGAGTGGAATTAACCACATGAATGTCCATGGGTGAAGGTTCACGAGCCTGAGTATTCTTGGTTCAATTCCGATTCTGGCGTGAAGCAAAGGGCCTGGAATGGTTGTGAGTGTCCGATCTGAGCTTTTTCTGGCAAACACTCTGAACATGTCCTTTTTTATTGCAGAAAAAGCAAATAGCTTGGCGTGACGGGCAATTCTCACGCGAATGTCTAGTAGCACACCGCGGGCATGATTTTAGCACCACATTTGCTTGTTGCTGCGGGACACGTGGTTGAGAGCTTGGTGGCAGCTGCGCGGACGAGCGCGAGGGCTGTTTACAGTTCCGTGCAGCTCGCCCGGCGGGCCGGTTAATGTGACACACAGCTGGCGAAGTTTCAAATGATTCCTGAGCAAAGTCAAGCGTGTCTTGCCTATCCAATATGTCTATCACTTGTTGAATGGAGGGATTGACTAGTTTCAAAATTTGCTCCCGTATACGAACATCAGAAACGTTCTATGCAATTGCATCATGCACCATAGTATCGGAATAAGGGTAAGGCCTTGCAAAGTTGCAACCCACTCCCGATTAGTTTAACCGGCTGTACATTTTGTACGAAAGAACGTATACCTTTTTGCAACTACATTAACTGATTCCTTGAAATAGGCATCTAAAGCAGACAAAATTTCGTCGTAGGACAGAGTTGCTACGTCGCGTCGGGGAAATAATTTCACTATCACATGGTACGTTTGCACCCCTACACACGCCAATAAATGAGGCTGCCGCTCATCACCTTGAATTCTGTAGGCGGCGAGATGAAATCCAAATTGGCGTGACCACTCTGTCCAGGTCTCCATCGCCGCATCGAAGTGTCGAAACGGTGGTGCAACTGCATGTTGTGGGTGCGGTAGCAGTTGAGCGGCAGCTGCCGCATTGTTTTGCATCGCACGTTGACTCTGGACGAGCTGTCCAAGGGCATCCAATAAGGCCTGCGTCTGCTGATTCTGCAAGTGATAAAATTCGGACAGTACATCTGGAGATTGTGGTGAAGCCATGACAAGGAAATTAGAGCAATACAACCATTAAATCGTCGTCGCCAATAATGTTGTGGACTGGCAAGACAGCCAATCCACAGTGACGGGTAACCGAAAGGCACGCGCTTAAACTCACGCAGGCTGGCTTGAGGTCTGAAACAGGATACGTAATGAATGCTATAAAGAAAAGTACGTAGCTGCTGGAATACTTAACTTTAATCCACAATTGGTGAACATTGGTCTTGTTGATACAGTATATGCGTCATTAGATACATAGCAAAGGATAATTGGCGCCTTGCTAGGTCGTAGCAATTGACTTAGCTGAAGGCTATGCTAACTATCGTCTCGGCAAATGAGAGCGTAATTCTCAGTGAACCTTTCCTAGCAAAGTCGGCTGTACAACTGGGCAAGTGCTAGTAAGTCTCTCTAGACCTGCCGTGTGGTGGCGCTTGGTCTGCTACCACTGACAGTGGCGACACGCGGGTCCGTCGTATACTAGCGGACCGCGGCCGATTTAAAAGGCTACCACCTAGCAAGTGTGGTGTCTGGCGGTGACACCACAGTTTGTATTTTCATTTCAATCAAGTCACACCAGATATCCACACGTCATCATTTTTGTTTGGGAGTCAAGGTGTGCAGTGCAAATTCTGCACATGCTTCTCTCATTTTCCATTCATTCTGCAGTGTGTCTTGAACACTTGATTTAGAGATGTTGCTCCATTGCAATTTGTGACACAACAGTGTTCACACACTACAGCCACATGTCCACTACATAAAGCCCCTATTACATGGTACACATGTCATATACATGTCTTGACCAGCACCCCAAGTGTACAAGCCTGGAAATGCCAAATTTTTATTTTCCCTATTACACAATACTACTAACTTGTACAAGTCTGTACAAGCGCCCCAAGGGTACATATTTTGAACTGCAGTCTTGTTTATGACATTAAGTGGAAAAACTGATCTTTTTGTAAAGCTGCTTTTCACTCATATTAAAATTTCTGAGAGGTCTGGGTTTGTATTTATTAATTGTGCAGCTGTCATGAAATTACGTTATAATTATACAGAATTATGGACTACAGTGTTAGTTTCATGCCGTGCTGATACTAACAAATGATTACCTCTGCAGCACTTGTTGTGACAGTAGCCACTGTAGTTGTTAAGAGCAGGACAGAATGATGATGTAATGCCAAGAAACAACTAAGTTCGATGCTGACTCGGAAGATGGGATGAAGGCACGGACAAATACATTCTGTTAATGAAGGAGCCGAGGCTGAAAGATCCACGGGAGGTGGATGTTCTTGAGGGATTTTTTAGGAGTGACATGGTGTGTTAAGAAAGCCATGTAAGGGAACCACTTCACTGTCATTTTATGCATTTTTATGATGCCTGTGCCACTTGTTTCAGTCTCTCTTATTTTTTTCAGCTCAATAGTACATCCGCAAAGATGCAAAACGGCTTTTGCTGTCCTCACTGGTCATAGGTGTCACAACTGCTCTTACTCTTGTGACTATTCTCCCAACACTATCCATCCTTGCTCGCTGTAATAATGCAAAAGCTGCAGTCAAATCAAACATGTGTTACTTTCACTAATGTAGGTGTTACATGCTCATATAAAAAGTAAAATTGTGTGTTCATTTATGTAAAACGTATAAACTCAGAATTTAACATTTGTAGACACACCTCATTGTGGTATAGTGTATCTAGAGGATCATATAGACACCTTTCATTGCTGTGTGTCTCTGTAAGCATGCTTAAATGTTGTTTGTTCCTTTCCATATCACAGTAAGAAGCTGTCATTAGATTTACAACTTTTCTCAGTGGCAATACAAAAAATGGGAATTTTTGTTGATTTTATTACTGTATTTATAAAAAAAATTATTCATTGAAAAACGTGTAAAGTGTCTTGTGCAATTGCAAGAAAGAGTCCTCAAGAGATCATGTATATTTTATCTGCTGACCACAGGTGGAAACAGTAACAAGCAGAAAGCCCACTTGAAATGCTGTGTTCTGTACATGCGTGTTTACACTTTCTCTACTGTATATGTGCGGATCCATGGCAGAATAGAAAGGTTCTCATTTCTCATTGATGGATAAACCATCAGCTAAAATCATAGCTGCACCAGTTCTGCTGTTAGGTGGCAGGCCATCTGCATCTGACTTGTACACGTTAGGTGTGACATGTAATACTGGCTTAACACTGCCTGCTGACAATTGACTGATCAAATGCGCATCTGTTGTTTACAGTTGTTACTTCAGATTGCCATAGTAGTTACTACACTGACATTGCCTTACGCCAGGAATAAAATCAGTATCAGAACTTTCTGGGCAGTGTACAAAAATGGTTGCCAACTGCCTGTCATGGAATCCATGGGAAGAGCAGTGCAATGCTAGTGATATGCCACAGCTGAACAAAAGGAAGATCCAGCATTACTGGGCGATGATAGAGGCCTTACAGAAGGCAGAAACTGCCAAAGAATAATTCAGACTAATATACGGAAATTTGTATAAAAGAAAGTATGACCCAAGGGGATCAAAATTGCTGCTTGTCATCCCTGCTGATTTACAAATAGCTGTATAGAAGTATTTTTATGATCATACAATGAAGGCTTTCACTACCGGATGTTTCAGCTGCCGAGAACTCTTCCGGGTTGTATGGCCGTGCCATGGAACTCTTCTATCCCTGATGTTTCGTCCAAAGCTATGTTGGACATCTATGGAGGTGCTCCTGGTTGTGCTTAGTCTTGCCAACTGATGAGTCAGACATCGAAGAACAGCCTAAATACTGTGGAAAGTGGGCGTGGTCTAGATTTCACATGATAACAGAGATAAACCTTCTCAAGGATAAAATATAACTATCGACCATAGTATGTCAAAGGTAAAAACTTCTCATTGATTCTGTAGTGCCACAGTCGATATATTGCTGAGTTTCATAGCTGCTTCTTTTCTGTTAAAATTATCCCCATGTTTATATATTCCAACGGCTTCTCTATATAGCTGTGGATAATAGTTTGACATAATACATAAAACTTCAGTTTCCGAATATTTCACTACGTGATCACCTGACTGAAGAGCATGTTATGCCACAACTGACTTGTCTGTTTTCCCTAGTCAGCAAAGACTTTTATGTTCCTTCAAGCATGTATTCACACTTCTCTTTGTAGTTCCAATGTAGACCTACCACATGTACACGGAATCTTGTATCCACCACTTGCAGACAGAGGGGGACATTTATCCTTAACAGAATGAAGTGCTTGGCCTATTTTCTTAGTTGGTCTGAAAATCAGTTGAATGTTGTGTTTCCTTAAAATCTTGCCGATTTGATACGTTACTTTTTTGATGAAGGGTAGAGAAACTGTGTTCTTCCGTCACTGTGTCCTATCGTTGTCCTTAGGCTTCCTGTTATTCGATTGCAAAACTCTATTTATTTCCTTACTAGAGCACCCATTCTTGTCAAAAGCCTGCTTTAGATGTTTTAACTCAACATCTAGATATTCCGGCACACAAATCATTTTAGCTCTGTCCCCTAGACTTTTAATTACACCTCTTCTCTTTTGTGGATAATGATTGGAATCCTTATGCAAGTATCTATCGGTATGTGTAACCTACCAAAAGACTTTATGTTTCAAGCTACCATCAGTCTGTCTTATAACGAAGACATCCAAGAAGGATATTGCATTGTCGTTCTCCATTTCCATGGTAAACAAGATTTTAGGATTTAAACTATTTAAATAACAAAAGAATTCCTCTAAAGCTTTTGTGCCATGTGACCAAACTACAAATGTATCTATACCATTGACGTGGTTTCTTCTTTACTTTTTGCAGAGCTAATTGTTCAAATTTTTCCATGTAAAAATTGGCGATCTTAGGACCCAATGGGTTACCCATGGCCACACCATCAACCTTTTCATAAAACTCATCCTCGCACTGGAACTAACTAGAGGTGAAGCAGTGTCTGAAAAGAGCAGTCAAATCTGCTGGGAAAGCATCTGCTATGTAAACCATAACTTCGTTAAGCAGAATCATCGTAAATAAAGACACTGTGTCAAAACTGACAAGAATATCCTCAGGAGCCAAAGTTAGTACCTTCAGTTTCTCAATGAAATGACATGAGTCTTTTTACATAAGAATCAGTTCGGCGAATATGCGGTTGTAAACAAGATGCCAGATATCTTGCTATTTGGGACATTGGGTAATTAATAGCACTGACAATTGGTCTCAGAGGAAGGTTAATCTTATGAACTTTAGGTAGGCCATAAAGTCTGGGACGTATAGCTTCACTCATTAAGACCCTGGTGGTTTCAATTCGAATTGCATTTGCAGTTTCCTTGGGGAGGGTTCGTATCCCTGCTTCTACGTTCACAATTATCTCCTCAACTGGTACTTTTTTAGGTGTAGCTTGAGGAGGAGAAGAAAGGTTTGTTGGGGAGTGAAGTTTACCATGGGAATGGAGGAAGACAATGCAGTATCCTTCTTGGATGTCTTCATTATAAGACAAACTGATGGCAGCTTGAAACATAGTCTTTCAGAAAGTTATATATACCAACAGATACCTTCATAAGGATTCCAATCATCATCCACAACAGAAAAGAGGTGTAATTAAAAGTCTAGTGGACAGAGCGAAAAGGATTAGTGCGCTGGAATACCTGGACGTCGAGTTAAAACATCGAAAGCAGGCTTTTGACAAGAATAGGTACTCTAGTAAGGAAATAAATAGAGTTTTGTTACCAAATAACAGGAGGCCTAAGGACAACGATAGGACACAGTGGTGAAAGAACACAGTTTCTCTACCCTTCATCAAAAAAGTAACTGATCAAATCGGCAAGATTTTAAGGAAACATAATGTTCGACAGATTTTCAGACCAACTAAGAAAATAGGCCAAGCACTTCATTCTGTTAAGGATAGACGACCCCCTCTGTCTGCAAGTGACGTATACAAGATTCCGTGTACACGTGGTAGGGTCTACATTGGAACTACAAAGAGAAGTGTGAATATATGGTTGTAGGAACATAAAAGTCTTTACTGATTAGGGAAAACAGACAAGTGAATTGTAGCGTAACATGCTCGTCAATCAGGTGATCACATAGTGAAATTTTCGGAAACAGAAGTTTTATGTATTATGTCAAACTATTATCCATGGCTATATAGAGAAGCCATTGGAATATATAAACATGGGGATAATTTTAACAGGAAAGAAGAAGCTATGAAACTCAGCAATATATGGACAGTGGTGCTACAGAATCGATGAGAAGTTGTTATTTTTGACGTACTATGGTCAATAGCTATATTTTATCCATGACAAGGTTTATTTCTGCTATCATGTGAAATCCAGACCATGCCCACTTTCGACGGTATTTAGGTTAGGCTGTTCTTCAACGTCCGACTCGTCAGTCGGCAAGACTCAGCACAAAAGGGGCACCTCCGAAGATGTCCAATGTAGGGGAGGGCACTGATGGCGGAGGGCATGGATCACATCTCAGTGGTGCCAGTTGGGTCCATCAGTAGATGGGGTTTCACTAGGCATGGCCTGCACCTCAATAGGTATGGGAAGGGGAGGCTGGTTAAGCTTATAGGTGACAGTGTAGTGGGTGGTGGTGGTGGTGGTGGTGGTGGTGGTGGTGGCAGTGGTGTCACTCATGGAAAAATTGCTGTAGTAGTTGGTGTTAGAGCTGCACCTTTTTTAGATTGAAGTCAGCTGATAGATATACCTGCTTAAAGGAAGTCCCTCTAACTAAGGGCTCAGCTTCAGAAAATGTAATGTTTCCAAGTAGAGAAGGAACTAGCATATTTCGTCAAAATATAAGAGGTATTAGAGATAAAGTTAATGACATGCTAATAGATGTTAACTCTGAAATTATTGGTATATCACAGCACCACCTAAATAATTTGATAATTCAGAGGCTTCCTTTACCAGGCTACAGATTAGCTGGCTGTTTCTTAAGGAATTCCTTGCGGGGTGGGGGAGTGGCTCTGTACGTAGAAAACAGTATTTTATTTGAGTCCATAGATGTATCACGACACTGCACTGAACAGATATTTGAAAGTTGTGCAGCATTAGTTGAATTTAGTGAAACTAAACTTGTAATTGTTGTTGTTTATAGGTCCCCTAACTCCGACTTCAGAGCATTTTTGCTTAAGCTAGAGAGGATTCTTGATTCACTTTGTAGGAAGTACCAGAAAGTAGTTATATGTGGTGACTTCAATATTAATTTTGTATATGATTGTGCAAGAAAAAGGATATTGGTAGATCTCCTAAATTCATATGATCTGATGCATACTGTGTTTTTTCCAACAAGGGTGCAGGGGAACAGTAGACAATATTTTTATTCATTCTTCATTACTAGATGGGCATTCTGTTAGTAAAAGGGTGAATGGCCTTTCAGACCTTGATGCACAAATTTTAACACTAAAAGGCTTTTGTACTCAAACCAATGTCATATTTAATTACGAACTATGTAGGAAAGTTAATCCAACAGCAATAGAGAGTTTTTTTAAACTTGTCAAGGAACAAGAGTGGCAAGATGTTTATAGTGCCGATAATATAGATGATAAATACAATGCTTTCCATAACACATTTCTCATGCTCTTTGAGAGTTGCTTTCCATTACAACATTCTAAATGGGGTAATAGCAGTAATGGACAGCCCGGTTGGCTGTCTAGTGGGATAAGGATATCTTGTAGAACAAAGTGGGAATTATATCACAATGTTAGAAGTAGTCACAATCAAGCTACAGTAGCCCATTACAAACAATATTGTAAAGTGCTTAAAAATGTTATTAGCAAGGCAAAGAGTTTGTGGTATGCAAATAGAATAGCTAAATCACAGGATAAAATTAAAGCCATGTGGTCAGTTGTGAAGGAAATGTCTGGTCAGCAGCACAAGGTTGATGATATAAAGTCAGTTTGCAGTAATAATATTTCTGTTACTGATAAATCAGATATATGTACAGTATTTAACAAAAATTTTCTGAGCATTGCTGGTGAATTAAATAAAAATTTTGGTTTCTACAGGAAATCATATAAATTTCTTAGCAAATGCCTTTCCAAGATTGATATCTGAAATACTCCTCTGTGATACAGACAAGAGGGAGATTGAGTCAATAATTAAACCACTGAAGACTAAGGACTCTCATGGTTATGATGGAGTGTCTAGCTGAATATTAAAGTACTGTGCTGCACATGTTAGCCATGTATTTAGCCATATTTGTAATTTTTCCTTTAGGAATGGTCAGTTTCCTGAGCAATTAAAGTACCCAGCAGTAAAGCCGCTTTATAAAAAGGGAGAAAGGGATAATGTAGATAATTTTAGACCTATTTCTACGCCATCAGTGTTTGCAAAAGTTATCAAAAAGGCTGTGTATGTAAGGTTAATTGATCACTTTATATCACACGATTTGCTATCAAATGTACAGTTCGGCTTTAGAAGTCGTTTAACAACTGAAAATGCTATATTCTCTTTTCTCTGTGAGGTACTGGATGGGCTAAACAAAAAGTTTGGAACACTTGGCGTATTCTTTGATTTAACTAAGGCATTTGACTGTGTTGATCTCACAATGTTGCTCCAGAAGTTGGACCATTACGGAATAAGGGGAGTAGCTCACAATTGGTTCACCTCTTACTTTAGCAACAGGCAGAAAAAGGTCATTATTCACAATGTTGATAACGGCTGTGACGTGGGATCTGAGTGGGGGACTGTCAAGTGGAGGGTGCCCCAGGGATCAGTGTTGGGGCTGCTCCTGTTCCTTATTTATATAAATGATATGCCCTCTAGTATTATGGGTAACTGTGAAATATTTGCTGATGCCACTAGCTTGGTAGTAAAGGATGTTTTGTGCAACATTGACTCTGTTTCAAGTAGTGCAGTACATGACCTCAGTTCATGGCTTGTAGAAAATAAACTAATGTTAAATCACAGTAAGACTCAGTTTTTACAGTTTCTAACAAACAATTCAACGAAACCTGATGTTTTAATCTCACAGAACGGGCATATGATTACTGAAACTGAACAGTTCAAATTTCTAGGTGTTCAGATAGATAGTAAGCTGTCATGGAAAGCCGACATTCAGGATCTTGTTCAAAGACTTAATACTGCCATTTTTATTATTCGAACGGTATCAAAAGTGAGTGATACTTCGACACACAAATTAGTCTACTTTGTTTATTTTCATTCACTTATGTCGTATGGTATTATGTTTTGGGGTAACTCTTCCCATTCTAAAAGGACATTTTTGGCTCAGAAACAGGCGGTTCAGACAATAAGTGGTGTGAGTTCACGAACCTCTTGTCGACCTTTGTACATTAGTCTGGGTATTTTGACATTGGCCTCTCAATATGTATATTCCTTATTGTCGTTTCTTGTTACCAATATTAGTTTATTCCCAAGAATAAGCAGCTTTGACTCGGTTAATACTTGGCAGAAATCAAACCTCCATTTGGATCGGACTCCCTTAACTCCAGTGCAAAAAGGTGTGCAGTATACTGCTGCATCCATTTTCAATAAGCTGCCACTCGAATTCAAAAATCTTAGCAGTAATCTACGCGCTTTCAAATCGAAACTGAAGAGTTTCGTCATGGGTCACTCCTTCTATTCTGTCGGGGAGTTCCTTGAAAAGTTAAGCTGATTCTTTTGTAATGCTGATAGCGTTTACTTAAACTTATGGATAGACTTTTTTCAGGTTCATGAACGTTTATTTTTATGTGTTATTACTTTTATGTTGTAAGTTCATGTACTGACACGTTCCATGACCTTGGAGATTTGCTCCTCAATTTGGTCCTAAGGAACTTGACGTGTAAATAAAAATAAAAAATAAAAGTAGCTTTGGACAAAACGTCAGAGATAGAAAAGTTCCATGGACCACAGCCATACAGCCCAGAAGTACTTTCATGATCTTCTGACATCATGCGCCGGCCGGAGTGGCCGTGCGGTTCTAGGCACTACAGTCTGGAGCCGAGCGACCACTACGGTCGCAGGTTCGAATCCTGCCTCGGGCATGGATGTGTGTGATGTCCTTAGGTTAGTTAGGTGTAATTAGTTCTAAGTTCTAGGTGACTGATGACCTCAGAAGTTAAGTCGCATAGTGCTCAGAGCCATCTGAACCATCATACATCATGCCATTGGGGATCTGTGAAGACTGTTATAGGATCAGAAGCAGGTATAATCTGTCGTGCAGTATGTAAGCCATCATAGGGAATTCTGACAACTGAGGTGTGCTTCAGTTACCCTAAGCTCATTAGGCATCAATTCCTCCTGCAGGTCCTACATTTCACTGAATCAGAATTGACCTCTTGCGTAGGCTTCCCAAGTCAACAGATGTGAATAAATTAAGGGTAGTATGAAACATACTACTTTACTTGCTATTCTGACTGCCAAAGCACCAGGAAATACTGAAGAAATAATTTTTTTTTTTTTAAGATGCTACATCATGTGTGATAATTTCTGATTGTGGTAAAGAGTTTCTATCAAACTGTTATTTGAAGTAACTAGATGCTTATGCAACATTGTTCGTAAAGAGTTTCTATCAAACTGTTATTTGAAGTAACTAGATGCTTATGCAACATTGTTCACGCACTGCTTACCAGCCACAGATGAATGGCCTCACAGAACATTTTAGTAAGACATTAGCGGATAACCTCTTAATGTATGTTGATACTGAACAAAGAGACTGGAATATGTTACTGCCTGTCATGCCATTAATATACAACACAGCAAAGAATGACACTGTATGTTTCAGAAGGTGAAACAACAGTGGATACATTGTTTCTGTTTCAACCTGTTGATGCTGAGGATGTTTACATCAAACAGCTCTTCACCTAAGGTGAAGAAACAAAACAGGTGGCATGCATAAAGACCTTTTATGTACAAACACAGACCTGTAAGCTAAACTCAGGGGAATAATATTGACTGTTACTTCTGTGTGAAATGTTGGTGTACTAGAAAAATGATTAAAATGCTTCTTTGGATTCTACTGAATGCTATGTTACTCATCAGACAGTACCAGAAAGCCACGGATAGTTATCCTACATCGAGGAGACAACAGTGCAGTTGTCAATCACGCCCTTTGCATGAAATCCTTTCATAGTCTTGATCTACATATTGATAATAGGTGTTTCCAATACAAGAACATGAATATTTGACAAAAAATTATGATGGCTTGATGGAAGTAACTCCATTTGAACATCACACTGGCCGTGAGGATGTTAAAACACAGCCAGTATTTGGGGTTCCATCATCCCTGCCACATGAAAGCCGACAGGCTAGATTGATCCAGGAAGATGTAGTCCATCATGGAGTAACAATTATAAGTCACAGGATTGTAATATGTGGGGAACCAGTTCTACTCATGTCTACTGCAATAATTTATCATTTAAGACTTGGGAAGTTTTGTGACTTATTTATGGAATATAGAATGCTGTGAAACTTCATAAGTATGTATGAATAGGAGCACAATTTGGTGAGATGGGCAGTTCAGCTCCATCGGTACATTGTGTGTGCTTAATAAACATGATTCAGAGGGAAGTGTGAGTTCTTGTTGTTGACTCTGTTGCCATAACTGGTATTTGATCCTCAGTTTTATGTGACAGTATGAGACAGCTCATATGACTAAAAATTACCCTCTCAAGACACTTGTATATATACAGAGGAGGGTATTCGTGTGGCAACTGTGGCATATTTGATTTATCTGATGTAAGCATGGTGACTATTGATGCTTTCCTGATAAATTAAAGTTTATTACCTGATTGCATTGTGTTGGTGATACACAGTGATTAGCACACTGGACTCGCATTCGGGAGGATGACGGTTCAATCCCACGTCCGGCCATCCTGATTTAGGTTTTCCGTGATTTCCCTAAATCGCTCCAGGCAAATGCCGGGGTGGTTCCTCTGAAAGGGCATGGCCAACTTTCTTCCCCGTCCTTGCCTAATCTGATGAGACCAGTGACCTCACTGTTTGGTCTCTTCCCCCCAAACAACCCACCCCCTTGAATTGGTGATAAATCGTGAGAGCCTCCTAATTGGATATTTACAGCAGTGAAACAGGAACACTCAGTGAGTACCATTGAAACTAGTAGCCTTTCATTTTTTTCAGGGTGGCAGTAATTTCATCACTTCAAAAAGTTTGTCATCAAGGCAGGTTATCAGCAAATGATCATAGCCTTTTACATCATCATTTTATGTGGTGGTAAGAACTCAGACTCCTACAGCCATGTAAGTTTCTGTGATGTGATTTGCAGCTTTGTTTTGCAGGTTGCTGATACGTGGTTAGTTTTTCATGTAAACAGATTGCTTTCTCACAGCCAGCATAGCAGACATCTTGCTTTCCTACTTGTTCTGGAGAAGTTCAGTTGTTACATTATGTCTAACCATTTGCTTATTTCATGGATATATAGAATTTGATCTTCAACCTCCATACCTTAACCTTTGAAGAATTGGTTATAAGAGTTCCTCATTGTGCTCATATCACCCCAGTTTGTACTGTTGTTCTGTTAATTTGTAGGAATCCTATCAAGCTGCCTGTCAAATCAAACTACCTAGAGAAGCTAGTTAGCTTTTCAGAAATTCTGTGTGGTGTGAAGCATGATATTATTATAAGAACAGTAATTCCCTCTCCTAGTACTTCTTGCCAATGTGGAGAATGAGGAAAATTAGGCAATGCTCAAGGGAAGGCTGCAAAGATAGGTTGTTTTCATTTGTTGTGACAAAATAAAGATGAGGCTTGCTTTCAGTTCTCCAAGATTTCAATTGAAAGATGTTACCATCATTTGCATCAAAAGCTAAATTAAGATTACTTTCTTCACCCCAGTGTACTAGGCCATCCCTGTCCTCGTTCACTATTCAACATTTTTTGTTCATGCTGCTTGTTAAAATCTCCTAGGTAGATTTCAGGAGAGAAGATGCAGAGAATAAAGTATTTGATTCAAGTGATTGTTGAAAGCAAGTTTATAGACGATGATAATCAAAGAATTGCTGACTTTTATGCTGACCTTGTGTATGTGGTCATCCACAGATATCGTCCTAAGTACAGACCACTGAGCGAGGTGGTGCGTTGATTAGGACACTGGACTTGCTTTCAGAAGGATGACAGTTGAAACACACTTCCAGCCATCCTGATTTACATTTTCTGTGATTTCCCTAAATCGATTAGGCAAATGCCAGGATGGTTTCTTTGAAACAACATGACCAACTTCCTTCCCCATCCATCCCTAATCAAATGGGATGGATGACCTCACTGTTTGGTCCCTTTCCCCAAATCAACTAACCAACCTTAAGTAAAGACCCTTTTCTGATTTACAGTCAGAACTCGGGTGGAAAAAAGTGACTGCTGGGAAGACAAATTTAGTTGAAGCCACAACAAACTGAAAGGCAAACACACTATTTTTTAAAGTGTTAATGACCTAATGGGGAGGTATTTATTATAGATTGTCATTAAATTCTTGTATAGAGCATTAACTGAAGTATGTAACGCATATGTAAGAGAAGTCCTGTTAATGATGTGCATTAGAGAACAGGGGTTTTTATGTTTATATTTAATTTGCCAGTGCTGCATGTGTGTATAAAGTCATCAGCAGTGTGGATCCATCAAGAAGTAGCTCATATTTTCCAAATTCCATGTGCTTGTTTCATGGTATCAAGAAGTAGCTCATATTTTCCAAATTCCATGTGCTTGTTTCATGGCTATATAGCAGTTGATCTTGGGACCACTATCGTGTAGTGCAAAGACCTAACTTGCAGTAGGTATGGTAAGGCTGTCCACTACAAAAGCTCAAAATGGTTCCACAAGCTCCCATCAGCTGCTCTGGTAGCTGTTGGGATGGCAGTGGTGTTACTATCTTTCAGACAGAAATATGAAATATAGGAAAGAAATAGTGCACATATTCTTATGCAGATTCAAAGTATACTCGAAAGCAATTCATTTGGGTAACTGATGGAATTAGGAGGAAACTGAAGTTGTATAATAATGTCGTCACTCATAGGCAAGTTACAGAATGTCCCTACACGTAATACTGCAAAGTGCTGAAGAAAGTCATTACATAGGCTGAAACAACGCATCACATCAGGAGAATAAGCAGCTATTGAAACAAAATTAAAGCAATATGGTCAGTTAAAGAAGTATTAGGACAAAATGTGGATGTTCAAGGTATCACATCTATTCTGTGGGGAAGGATACTATTAGTGATCCAGAAGAGTTGTTCAGAATGTAGGCAAGTGTGCAGAACTTCTAAAAGTTAGTACACAAAGCCAATTATGCTACATGCAGCTGCAGGAAACAAGCAAGGAGAAAACTGAAGCAATTATCAAACCGCTGAAAAGGGATACATTACATGGATGTGATGTAGTATCAAGTAGACTTAATTAAGATCAGTTCATCATGCATTGGTTGGCTACTGTGACCTGTGCTACATATATTTGACTTATGGGTGGTTTACATATAGACTGAAATGCTCATTATTAAAATGACCCTATAAAAAGGGATAGAGAGATAATGTAGACAATTGCCATGCTACTGGTGGTTTTGAGTACAGCTGAGAGTATTAACACATCTCAGTATCCAATCTGGCATAAGAAGAGGATAATGTGTGGAAAATAAAATTTGTTTAAATTTGAAATTGTCAAACTGGAGCACAAATGTATTTGAAAGACACTTCATTCCCAAATGCCATTATTATATTTGATGGTTGTATTACAGTTAACAGGTTTTGACTTCAATGAATCATCATCTGAACTAAATCTAAAAAAAAAACAAAAATGTAAAATTGCTAATGAATATAAACAGTTATAAAAATATTAAAAACTGGAAGGGAAGGAACACATCAAGTGCTCATCAAGCACTCACTGTACTCCTATAATAAACTGCCACTCCTGTTCATGTGTCATACTTTAAAATGGAAATTTTATGTTTATACAGCATGTGTGAGCATACTTAACTTACATATGTGAGAAGTATAGTGTAAAAAAAAATTGTTTAAGAAACCATAATATAATTATTATTTTTCATTCATTTTAGGGTTCTATAACTCAGCCAGTAAAACTGGAACCCTTATAGGATCACTGTGTTGTCTGCCTGTCCATCTGTTAAACCCACTTTTCTCATGAATCTGTTAAGACCCCTTTTTCTCAGGAAGGAGTATAGCTGTCAAGTTGATATTTATGTCAGGAATGAAGGTCCCTTGGTGGAGTAAGCAGTTGAACCTGCCAGGCCAGGTGGTCTAGTGGTAAAGTGCTTAAGGTCCCTTCGTGGTGTAAACACTTTAATCTGCCAAGCCTGGTGGTCTTGTGGTAAAGTGTTTATCTCGAAACTGAGAAGTTGCAGGATCAAATCTTGGTCGGACCACAGATTTTTCAGCCTTTGTTTTAACTTAACCTTCAGCTCTCAACAGTGTGATGAGTCACCAGAAACAAAACATGGTTCATATTACACATTAAACTGTAGATCCCATATCCCTGGTTGGATAATTGGGGTAGGATAGGGGTACTGACGTCACTTAGAAAGACTTGCACTTGAACCACACTAAATTATGATTATTATTGTTGTTGTTATCATCAGCATCATCATCTATATACATAATTCAGTTTGTGTGGAACCATCAGATTGCGAATTATGCTCACACTAGTCCAGGATTTTGGGTATAATCAGGCACAGTTTACTGTATTGAAAGAAATGTGGGCAAATGGGATAATACAGCTGATAAATGGAAATCAAACATGCTGTAGCTTACCAAACAAGGAAGCGCTGGTATGTTGATAGACACACATCCTTCATCAAAGACACCAACCACTTTCTCGAACACCTGGAATCCTTACCCAGTCTGTTACCCCCGGAAACCATCCTTGTAACCGTTGATGCCACTTCCTTATACACAAACATCCTGCACATCTAGGGCCTCACTGCGATGGAGCACTTCCTTTCACGCCGATCACCTGTTACCCTGCCTAAAACCTCTTTCCTCATTACCTTAGCCAGCTTCATCCTAACCCACAACTTCTTCACTTTTGAAGGCCAGACATACCAACAATTAAAGGGAACAGCCATGGGTACCAGGATGGTCAGCTTGTACGCCAACCTATTTATGGGTCGCTTAGAGGAAGCCTTCTTGGTTACCCAAGTCTGCCAACCCAAAGTTTGGTACAGATTTATTGATGACATCTTCATGATCTGGACTCACAGTGAAGAAGAACTCCAGAATTTCCTCTCCAACCTCAACTCCTTTGGTTCCATCACATTCACCTGGTCCTACTCCAAATCCTATGCCACTTTCCTCAACATTGACCTCCATCTGTCCAGTGGCCAGCTTCACACATCCGTCCACATAACACCCACTAACGAGCAACAGTACCTCCATTATGACAGCTGCCACCCATTCCATATCGAACGGTCCCTTCCCTACAGCTTAGGTCTTTGTAGCAAACGAATCTGCTCCAATCCTGAATCCCTGAACCATTACACCAATAACCTGAAAACAGCTTTCGCATCCCGCAACTACCCTCCTGACCTGGTACAGAAGCAAATAGCTAGAGCCACTTCCTCATTCCCTCAAACCCAGAACCTCCCACAGAAGAACCCCAAAAGTGCCCCACTTGTGACAGGATACTTTCCGGGACTGGATCAGACTCTGAATGTGGCTCTCCAGCAGGGATACGACTTCCTCAAATCTTGCTCTGAAATGAGATCCATCCTTCATGAAATCCTCCCCACTCCACCAAGAGTGCCCTTCTGCCATCCACCTAACCTTCGTAACCTCTTCGTTCATCTCTATGAAATCCCCAAACCACCTTCCCTACCCTCTGGCTCCTGATGTAAAACCTGTCCCATACACCCTCCCATGACCACCTACTCCTCCAGTCCTGTAACCTGGAAGGTGTATACAATCAAGGCAGAGCCACGTGTGAAAGCACCCACGTGATTTACCAACTGACATGCCTACACTGTGAAGCCTTCTATGAGGGAATGACCAGCAACAAACTGTACATTCTCATGAATGGACACGGGCAGACAGTGTTTGTTGGTAATGAGGATCACCCTGTGGCTAAACATGCCTTGGCACACGGCCAGCACATCTGGGCACAGTGTTACACCGTCCGGGTTATCTGGATACTTCCCACTGACACCAACCTATCAGAACTCCGGAGATGGGAACTTGCCCTTCAATATATTCTCTCTTCCCGTCACCCACCAGGCCTCAACCTCCTCTAATTTCAAGTTGCCGCCCCTCATACCTCACCTGTCATTCAAAAACATCTTTGCCTCTATACTTCCGCCTCGACTGTTATTGTGTCTATCAACATACCAGCGCTTTCTCATTTGGTAAGTTACAGCATCTTTGTTTTTTATATATATTTTTCCCACGTGGAATGTTTCCCTCTATTATATTCATATTATAAATGGAAATGATATATTTGTTTAATTTTATCAGATTTGCTCCCGATTTATGTAAGTTTTTTTCTGTACTTGAAGTTTGTGCAGCTCAGTCTACAGGTATCTTGGAAGTCTAACTTTGCCATCCCAGTACATATATTCCATGGTGACATTTGTGTTTAGAATAACAGGCGTTTTGATAACAGTTACTTACCATTATACAGAATGATGTGCACTCTTCCAGGTTATTTTGTCAATAAACTTCCAACAGAGCTAAAAAGTGTGAGTCATAAATCACAGGTTTTCCAATATAAATTGAACACCAGTAGTTTAGCATCCCTGTGCCTTCCAGAAAATATGCTTGCGATTTACAAATTTTATAAACCTGTATACTGTGTTCTCTTAGGTTTAAGATAGCAGTGTCTGTATTTTTATTTTATGGTTTTTTTTTCTCTAGGAATATGGCAAAAAAAGATCAACTGCAGGTTGACAGCTGTATTGTGACACTGTCAGAAGACTACAGATATCATATTCCAGGAAATGCAAATCAAGGTCACCGTAACAGGTCAGGGAGCCTTGAAAATATCACAGAAGATTCCAACCAAGACGACTGTGAAAAAGTAGGAGATTCTGCTTGTAATTATAATTGCAATTCCTGCTCAGGTGTTTTCTTATCAAAATACAGTCTTATCAAACATGTATTTACCCATACTGGTTTGGATGCTCCTGTACACATTTGTAAATTTTGTGGGATAGTTTTTAATTCAGATGTTGAATTGCAGAGACACAATGAAAAGAGTTGTTCTAGAATATTGCACAAAGAGCCCTGTCATTTTAGTCATAAGACTCAAGAAGGGAACTGTAAAACTGATATTAATAGTTTCTTGGCAAAAAATGAAAGTGCAGATGGTGAATTTACTTGCAGTTCTTGTGAAAAAGTTTTTCCATCAAAATATTGTCTCATAAGACATGTATTTACTCATATGGATGGTGTACAGGCACCTTCACATATTTGTAAATTGTGTGGCAAGATTTTAAGTGCAGCTTTTAGCTTGAGAAGACACTATAAGTATGGTTGTAAGAAGTCATATCGTGAAGAATCATGGAATAGCGATAATCAGTTGCAAGAAGATACACATCATGAGCACAGGAACTTGCAGGAGAATGAAGTGGTCAAGGAAGAAGTGGCACAAGTTAAACATGCTCCCAACACCAACAATAAAGAGTTATTATCAAAAGATGTCTATGATCATGTTGATGGCGAAGAAATGTACTCATACATCTGCAGTGTGTGTGGTGGAACGTTTAGTACGGCATCAAGACTGAAAAAACATTTTTTGAAACTTTGTAGCAGAATAGATGATTCCATACAGTACCTTAATGGAATACAAAGGAGGACACAAGAAAAGAAAACGAGTGATTGCTCAGATAAGTCTGACAGAACTACAGGAGGAACTACTCATTCTGAATTCAAATGTAGTTCATGTCCAAAAGTCTTGTTATCAAAAGATAGTCTTACGAAACATGAATTTACTCATATAGATACTACATATGCCCCTTCATACAACTGTAAACAGTGTGGCAAGGTTTTCAATACAGAATTTCACTTGGAAATGCACATGAGCAGAAAGGAACAGTGCACAGCTGTAGAACAGAGAGACGGTGTTGTTGACCTTGACCTTTCTGACAAGAAAAGGTTTTTGCCTCAGATTCATAATGTGTCACAACAGGAGTTGGCCGTATCTATTAGTGCTGCACAGTCATCAAATTCCAAATTTAAGAATATACGTGTCACATACAAATGGTCAGTTAGGAGTGGACGGAAGGTGAAAATGTATCTTTGTGATTTATGTGATAAACCCTTTAAGAAGTCAAGTAACCTTTTAACACACCGACGTACGCATACTGGAGAAAAAAACTGCATCTGCAATATCTGTGGTAAATCATTTGGTGTGATGGGCAATTTGAAGAGACATTTGATGTCACATTCAGGAGAATATCCGTATACGTGTAATGTTTGCAATAGACAGTTTAAGCAGAAAGAACATTTGAAGAGGCATGGGCGTATCCATACAGGAGAGAGACCTCATAAGTGCTGCATTTGTGGAAAGTGTTTCAAGCAATCAGGCTCATTGCAAAAACATAAAGTTGTACATACAGGAGAAAAGCCACACAAGTGTGAAATTTGTGGTAAAACTTTTGGTCTTCTTGGCAATTTGAAGCAGCATACATATACACATGCAAAGGAAAGATGCTACAGGTGTGACATTTGTTTTAAATCTTTTAGCAAGTCCACTACGCTGAAAAAGCATTCATGCATTGCCCCAAGTGAAGGCAGGCGATATAAATGTACCTTTTGTTGTAAATACTTCTATCGATATTGTCTTCTGAAACAACACCTTGCTATCCATACAGGAGTACGACGTTACAAGTGTAATGTTTGTGGGAAATCTTTTATTGGATCAGGTAATTTGAAGATACACATGTATGTACATACTGGAGAAAAACCATACAAATGTGAAGTATGTGAAAAAACTTTTAACCAGTCCAGCAGTATGAGGCGACATTTAAGAGTACATAATACAATGTAATGTGTGCACATGGTGCTGTCTTCTGTATGTTTAGCATAAGATGCATTTAGATACAATGATACAAATTTTGTCACACATAATTACGGGTTGTAGAGAGATAATAAAAACATATCTAAGTGTACATACTGGGGAGAACTTCACTGTGTAAAGTGTATGATGTATGTTTAAACTTAGTATTATGAGATGGCATAAAATGACCCGTGCTACAGGTTCGGACTCATTGGCTTTCAGTACTGGGGAGAACTTCACTGTGTAAAGTGTATGATGTATGTTTAAACTTAGTATTATGAGATGGCATAAAATGACCTGTGCTGCAGATTCGGACTCATTGGCTTTCAGTACAAGATGCATCCATCAGCCCTCAGAAATGCAAATTTTGTATAAGGCTGTTGAAAGTTATTCTTGAATGTGCATAACCTAGTATGTATGATAGGATTACAGTATCTGAAAGATATTGGCTGGATATTGCTACAATATTTAAAAGATATTGGCATTATTCTGGTGATACATAAATTTGGATTAATGTTGTGAGATGTATTTCTGTTGTGCTAATATATTATATATTTATCACAGGTACCACATGGTGATATTTTTCAGCATGTTAAAAAGATAATACATATTTGTAAAGATAATGTAATGTCTCAAACTATTTTGTCACAATTATGTATTTAAATCCAAAAATTTGTATAATGTATGAAAATAAATTTTATGTCTCAATTTATCTTTTGTATTTTATATGCAGGGAACTGAGGTTTAATGAGTCAGATTATAAAATAGAGTATTTATTGGCGATATTTTCATTCTGCCATGGATTTGGTATTTGGGGGGCTGTGTATCACGCTGTGTTGTGGTGGTTACTGGTCTATATCCATGTGAGCGAATGTGTGTTTTCAGTGTTATTTAATAAGTCTAAAAATATTTGTAACTGCTTTTTCAGAGGAAAAACGGTGGATAATGGCAGTAGTTTCATCTCACTTTGAGTCTTTATGTCTACTAACAGTTTTTTTATGTTGGAAATATTTTATCTTTTATGACACTTTGGAGCATTTTCTTATCAGTTTAGCAAACACTGTAACTATTGTTGCATACTATTTTCTGTATTGTAAGAAAATGAAATGCTGCACCTGAAATGTTTCACTCTACATAATATGTTTGTTTTTACATCAGATGTTGTTTCACTGTGTTACAGTTATCTTGGTACATTCAAAATTCTGTATGTTTATTATCTATTATTTTCCATTCACAGAAATACTAATTAGTATATGTGACATTTTTTGTCTAGAAAATAGCACTATCTCATACAAATAGTCACATTATTAAGTTTGACATCGATTTATAGTTTGTGTCAGAATATGTGTATGAGATTAGAAGGAAAGTAAGGTTCAGAGTACATTCTGAAGATATCTAGGCTGTCACTGTGGGGTACTGAGTAGTGCTGTCAAGTGTGCTTTAATTTGTGACTTATTTGTGGGTGTCATGTTCCCAAACAATGATGGAATTTTTGTAGATGACAGTGCACCATTTCACTGAGCCATAATTGTTAATCATTGATGTTAAGAACATTATGGACAGTTTAAATAAATGATTTGTCCACTCGGATCGCCTGATATGTATCCCATCAAATATTAATGAGACATAATTAAAAGATCAGATAGTGCACAAAATGCTGCACTGGCAAACCCTTGTGCAATTATGGATGGCTATTAAAGTCAGCATGGCTTAAAATATCGGCATGGGACTGCCAATGAGCTGCAGAGTCCATACCATGTTGAGTTTCTGCACTACGCTGGGCGAAAGGAGGTCCAGCATTATATTAGAAGGTATCCCATGAGTTTTGTCTCCTCATTGTATTTTCATTTCTTATGTTACCACAATACACTTTATTAGTTGTTACTAACTGCTTCAGGAAACTAGACACAGCAGAATTGTATCATTGTATACATGCTCGCTCCCTTCTTTCCGCTATTTATATTTAAACTTCGCTGCAACAGATCATTTGACTGTTATGAATCTTTCACCTTTCTCATTCATCAACTGGTCGTAGGTTTCTTTGCATTCCTAATGCTTTTTCACAATTAAACTAGTTGCCGATTTATGAACATGCTTTCAAGAACAAGAAAGAAATGTGGGGTAGATAGTGTCCTTTCGAAAATTGTGCTACACAAGGCCAAAGCTTGGTAAGCATAATATTTTGCAACACTGATAAATGTAGATTTTATGCATGACAGTAGTGAGTGCATATATGTGCATATGTATCATGTACTCAGTTGCGCATGGTATGACAACAATTCATAGAAAAATTACTGCCAACACTGTTGGTATGATTCACTCATAAAATGACTGTTGTCTATAAGAGGGGGGAAAAGTGTTAATCTGTTATATAAAACATACACACACCACTTGTTACAGAGCCAAGACACATGAAAAATATTTCCTCCATCAAGTACTCTCAGCTACATTGACATGATTAGAATCTAAACATCAAATTATGTTTTCTTAGAAACGTCTCAGAGTAAATCCAATTTATGGAGGATACATTAATTTGAGGTATAGCTGCAGATCCCATAGAAAAGCCTGTTGGACTCCCTGTGTTCCATGTACAGCACATAGAACTATAATTGAAGTCTGTAGCAGATTGACACCTGTGCTGGGTTTCCTGATTTTTAACCTGACAAAATTATCAAAAGCTGAATGACTCCCACAAAAGATTTAGTGTTACTAGGATTATTCTTGTACCGAAACTGATGCAACAATAAATTTTGAGTAGGTTGTCACTATCTTCTGACCATGAATCCAGATAGCCAGAATGTTAGCAGATAATGAATGCAAGCTGTCAGCCTGTTGATACTATTGTGTGATGAAATATACAGTTATATCTAGTTAACGGGCATCATTTCAGCGCTTTAGCAGTCCCAAAAGATTATCCTTTGCGTATACGGTAAGTCATCATCTAAGATTTTTTGTTACTGTCAAGTACATATTGCAATATATTTTCCTTCTCTGAATCTCAAATTGCTTATTACACAATTTGCTGTCACACTGTAATTCCTTTCATCTCTTCAGGACAATTCAGATAACTTGAAGTTGAAAGAAATGACTGTCTTCTTTTGGCAGTTTCCGTTTAGCTTTTCAGAGTGTTTTCTGATTTTTGTGGGCTGTTTTTATTGTATCTTCCTTGCTCCAGTCTAGAAAAATACCCTGATGATCATCACTTTTTATGGTTCTTAATTAATAATTTTATTTGTTTGATTAAAAGTTTTAGAAAGCTTACTGCCTCAGTAAGTATATACATTATACCTACATAATAAGATTGATGAGCCAGGTTGGTTTTTCTACTGGCAATGAATGTTCAAGACATTTTAAAATTTTATTTTGTTTATTATTGCAAAACGTTGTACAACACCTATTATGTATGAAGACAATTTTTGGTCATAGATAACCATTCACTTATGAAATTACAAAGTGGCTCTATTTTCTTTTACCTATATATGGGCATTCAACCACAATAGCAAATTTGTGTTGATACAATGCCAGTTTCATAAAAATCAGGTTAAATTATAATATCCAATTAGAAGATGCACAATTTTCATACTGGTCATATTTTGAGCAAAAGACAGTCAGACTGATAAGTTTCTCCTTGTAAATACCATTGGCGTTTTACAACAATTTGAAAACCAATTTGGGAAAGCTGGGTGTTACTCTCTTGCACACAGTCACGAGACAATTACTAGTTGAAGACTGACCAATGATAAATCTTTATTTGTATATTTTTACACATTGTGTACTTGGATGTAATGAAAAAGGACAGACTCAAGTGTAGATCTTTAAGCACACTTTAAGAGGTGCCTATGCTGCCCATGTAAAAATTGCTAAGTTTGAGGAACATTTATGAATAATCTACCAAATAGAAAAATTTGAACTTTTTTCAATGCATAGAGTGGCTTAGTATTGCAGTTCTGATGTGGAGTATCTTTTCTAGTTTGCTTTCAGTAATTTTTTTCACTATTGACCCAACATTTTTTTTACAAAAAAATTGCTTTATTTAATCAAATTGAAACAAAACTACTCAACATATTGCCAAATGGCTGTGTTACAATATAAATTTGACCACAAGGAGTGCTGTCTAGAAATTTCATCTCTCTAGTTTGAGTGAATTTTGAGAAAATTCTAATTTACAAGAAATGGCTGTCAAAGTTTCTTAATACGTTCCTGCACTATAGGATGGATTATCAGGGTCTTTTTCTTCATCCTCCAAAAGCTTCCTTTTTGCTCTTCTTTTCTGGCCTGTTGTTCCATTATATTTCATATCCCTTCCTCTTCTTTCTGCTCCTCTTATCCTCTCTCTGTGAATATTTCTTAGTGCTCATACAGTGTTTAACCCAGCTGGAAATCCTAATGCCTTCAGTACTTCACACTTCACACAGTTCTCTCAATTGTAGGTTGCTATTGCATCATAAATTACAAAGTGCAATGTTTTTATGCTTACAAACAACCTTTTAGGAATCATTGTCCAAATTAAATTGTTATCACTCTCATTAGGATTTTGCGTTTTTCCGTGTACACATTTGTGTAACAATTCCGGCTGTGTTAAGTCATGAAAAACTTGTTTTATTGCCTTTATCACATCTGCTGGAAAACCAAGTCCTTTTTGGCAATATATTTGCACCAAGAATTTTTTGGATGCAGACTGTGTTGAGGGCATTCATTGTAAGAGGCACTACGAAGAACAATGCCCACACCGCTTTTTGCATGTCACTAGCATTACTAGTATTTTACCTTACTGCATACCCATAGTATCTCTGTAGACGTTCAATCATTTCATCAGTACACCTGCCTCTCCCTTGTATTGACTTTCCGTCACTGAGCTTACTTGAACACAAAGTTTGCTTGAGCCTTTGAAGCTGTGCACCCATCAAGTTTTGAACATGCTCAGTGCATTCCAACTTCTGAACTACAAATTCATTTCCGTATGGTTTCAGTTCCTGTATAGTATTGAAACCTTTGGAGTCACCATCCCCAGGGTAGTATTTGTTCCTAACATTGTATCTGGGAACTGAACGTTCAGAAATTTGTTTCACTCCTTCCACTTCCATAGCTCCACTTGATCCACTAAAATTTGCCTCACAGGTACCACTGTGCTCTCCTTTGATTTTATTTATGAACTTTCAATGTTTTGACAATATTGCTCTTATCACTTTTGCACTATCACGACAACTAGCAGTTATGACCCCATTCAGGAAGTTAAGAACCCTCTTTTGCCAGCAAACATCTGATGCGACTACAAAGTCCCTATCGATTCCTTCACTGCTTCCTTCATGGGTTTTAAAGCCACATCTTCAATAGAGGATCCTACCAGTTCACAGTAGTAACCAAAGTTGCTTGGAGGCGATGGCAACTTCATAATGCCACAAAAAAGTTTACCAGCAGCAGATCCTTTTCCAATGGATCGAAGACCATGTACAAGTCAAACATTCACATCAAACCCTTAGATTGCCCATTTTCTCCAAAGAGACTGGCATTGTACAAAGTCACTTCATACTTACAACATGTACAGATTATCTTCATCTCACAAGCTAAACCAAAGTTCTTTGTTATCTCTAGTCGTACTCCTACACTTGAACAGATTTTTCACAGAACACTCTTTCAGCACAGAAAATAACAGTCCGATATTCAGTACTTCATTAATATTATCATGTCACTCATATATTCACAAAATCTGTCACTTCCACCAGTCAACTTCTTGCTAGAAGATGTCTCAGGCCTATGGCCATCCATGTGTTGATTAGCAGAAGAACGCATTATTTCCATAAGTACATCATCACAACTGGGTATTAGTGTTAATTTTCTTTTCACTACATTCTTCCTCTTCTTATATACACGATTACCAAAAATGGCATCACAACCAGAAGAACGCTTTACACAAGAAGGATAATATTACTAACAACCAGCGCAACATTGAAATAATTCAGAACAATCAATAACAAAGAGATGATGTTCGATGCCCCTAGCGCTTCATTTGTCACAGAAAACAATGTAGCCAACCTCTGCAGACTCGCTGTCTGGGTAACATAAGGAAATATACAACTTCAGGACGAGAAAATGCCAAGTAGTTTGCCAAGAAATCACGAGGGGGTGTCAGATGCATTCAGTGGCCCCACCAATTTCCTCCGCAGGCGTGGGAGAAAATGGTAATAACTCCACTTCTAGGGCGAATAGAACAATAATTCAAAGTTTGCATTAAAGAGGAATTTTCTCATCACTTTGATAGCAAAAAAATCGTATTTTTTTGGATTTGACCACCTCCCCTTACTAATTATGAGAAACCAATAGACAAGGAAGCATCTAGGTAAATTGCAGATTTTCCAAATTAAAATATATGATGTAACTTCTGTTATGCACATTGTATTTACTTTTTCACAATGGTGATATAAATTTTAGGTCACAGAGAGACTAGCATAAAGATAGTAGAATTGAGGATGTTCTTTCATGTGTTAACACAAACAGCACAGGACAGATTGCATTATGCAGACAACTAACAGCACGGTCATCTGAGATTTAGGTTGGTCTGATACTGCTTTATTGGATGGTGACTGTTAAAATTGATTGTGCTTATTTTGTAATTTTTTAAAAATGGTGTTGTTTGTAAACCCTGAAATTAAAGGCTATGATGAAAAAGTTGAGCAGGTCTGGCTGCAATGAAAGTAAAAGTAAACATTTCCTTAAACCTCCAAAAATTAAATCAGAATTTTTTAAAAATGTGTGTGAGCAATTCCTGAGAAAGTTACAAACCTGATGGTTAACAGTTTTGAGAGCGGTTCACATTTCACAGAGTAGCTTATAACAGAAGCAGTCTTGTTTATCCTCTGTGATAAACAAGTTGATTTTCCAAGAGAAAGATGGTCTTTAAAAGTTTGGAACCATTCCACATTTTCGTCCAAGTTTACCCATTGAAGACATTAAACAAAAGAAAACAGCCAATAATAACAATAGAAAAACTGTTTTATAGAAAATAAAATGACTGCAATGTTGGCAGAGTTTCCTCTGTCCAATAAAACGCATGGAACTAATTCATGCTAGTTGCAACAACAGTTTCATTAAAAATAATAGTGAAGTGTTAGTGACTAAAAATTTTATGATTGTGAAATAAACTTAGAATAACCACTACAAAAATAAGTCCACAAAGACATCAGTTTGCACGTGAAAAGGAGAAGACAAATCTATGGTGTTTCCTAGATCATACAAAATTCAGGAAGGAACAGAAAATCATGGTTGATACAGTCATACTGAGGTGCCAATTGAAAAGTAATGTTTCTTCTAGACAGCATACTTCTAAAAATTAAGTCACTCATTGGGTAAAAGCATTGCTTCCATACTTCTAAAAATTAAGTCACTCATTGGGTAAAAGCATTGCTTCAAGCATAAATTCTTGCCACTAGTTCTGGAAAAACATCTCTGAAATTTACAAAAGATTAACTATTGGATATACATTAGCAATATCTGAGTACTTACGGAAAACAGAGTTCAGACTGTATGTCTCGACAACACAATTTAGACAAGGTCCACTTGAATGTTATTTTGACATTTTTGCAATGATCATCCATCTGTAATAGACTTCAACTTGCACATTTTGTAGTATTTACATTCTTGTAAAACAGCCATTATTATCTGGTAGAAACTATGGCTTCAAGTGTGCATGCTCATGGGCATCATATGTTAACCATATGCAGACATTAGCTAAACATTTGGAGAAAAAGAAAATAGGTAGAATTAGGGAACTGGAAAATATACTGAAGGAAATGCTTTGTGTTCCACATATCCAAACCAAAATACAATCAAATTCACAACATATGTAGCATGTTGTTGAAAGAAACTCTGCAATAAGATTGGGCTATGCCAGCTTTTGTTGCTATTATCTTACTAGAATAGACTTCCTGCTAGAATAGCCTTCCTGATACCGAGCTACAATTAGAACATGTTTTTTAATTCCAATCTCCCACTTATGTCTCATTAGGAGGTAATATGCTATGAACTTGACCAGGTACACAAACTGCTACATGCACACTGTGTACTGTACACTAACGTGAACTGATTGCTTCACAGACAGCTGAATGAGTGAGCCGTGTTTGAATGGAACCGTCTTAGGTAAAAGCTGGTCTGTGTTGTGAATACTCATCAGCACCCTTCTTTGCGAACAACAGTCAAATACACAACAGAAAGCACATAGTCTTTACACGTATATATATATATATATATAATCATCAGAACAGGGATATGATAGAATATTCAAAATGAAATCTCTGTTTTAACTGTAATTCCATAGTTGTCATAATTGATCAAAAACTTTAGACGTGACTGTATTTTCACAGAAACAAGGATGATTCAGGCAACAAACCAAATAAATCATAAGTACATTATCTCTCTGTAACGAGCAAATCCATTTGTCTCTTATATCAAGATACTCAGAAAGTATCACTGAACAACCTCTGAACGTTTGTCACTGGAGTCAAGATGGCGCCGAATGAAAAGTGTAACGACACGTCTGTCTCTACACGTAAGAAATGCAGAAAACATGTGATAAAAGGAGTCTTGTGCGTAAAGTGCAATTTTTGGCTCCATGAGAGGTGCGCAAAAGTGAACCTAAAATTCATAAGTGACGGAGTTCCGTGGACATGCACTGACCGTTTGTAGTGGGAAACATCAGAACTTGTTAAGTACCATAAAGTCGAAAGACGAAATAATTAAAGTGCTATAAAGTGATATCGGAACCCTCAAAAAGAGATTCAGTCTCTGAAAGAAGAAAACGCAAAGCTAAAAAGAAAATCGGCAAGCTGCGTATGTGGAAACCCATTACAGAACAAAACAAACAAATGTGAGGTCTCTTTGTGTGCAAACTCCGTTACCGAGCAAAAAACAAAACCGTGAAAACTAACATGTGCATATTCCGGCAAAAACAGTGGCGGGAAGCGAAACATGTGGTAATTCCGTAAACTCCCGCGTGGAAATTCCGTTACTGAGAAGTAAACAAATCTGTGTAAACTCGCATGTGCAAATCCCAGTGAAAACAGTGGCGGAAAACGAATCATGCGGTAAATCTGTAATCAAATATAACTGGAAAACGGTGACGTATAAGAAAAATGATAAATGTGAAAGCAATTCAGCAAAACAGATCGACAAAAGTGATTTCTTTGTTATTGGAGATTCCATGTAAAAAAAAATTTAGTGGTTCCGAACTGTAAAGTCGATGTTCGCCCTGGAATCCGACCACAGCAGAGTGTGAAACATTTCAACAACATTAGGAATCCAACCAAAACAGCAATGATTTCAACACAAATTTTAAAGGCGTGATAATTCACGTAGGGACCAACTCTATTAGAAGCAGCAGACAAGAAGAAATCATAAATGATATTCGTAAAGTAATTCGGTCAGCCAAAGGTTTGTTTACAAGCTCCAGAATTGTTATCAACGGAATTCCACAAAGAAGATCGGTGAGTAACACGTATATAAACAAAATATACACTGGCATCAGGGAACAGTGCGACGAACTTGGTGTTGTATTTGTTGACCAAAATAAATTTCTCGACGACAAATGTCTTGATAGGGATGGCCTGCACCTAAACAGACTAGGTGCAGTGACTTTCAGCAAAATGCTCCTGGACTCACGTAAAATTATAAAAAATAAGGGAAACTAATACAGTCTGAAGGGGGTCACTAGCCAAGAATACCATATGCAAACGGAAAACGCGAGTGTAGGGGAAGGTGGGGGAATTACACGCATGTGGGTACTCCCACGCAGGCTGATTTATGCAGTTTGAATATCACAAGCTGTTCCCAGTTGGTGCTACACCCTGCCGGCTGGAGTAACAACTACTATGCAGCTTACGCCAGCCATTTTCCAGTGCCATTGTTGGAGCAGTGAAGTATTGTTTATTTTCGGTGTGTCTGATGTAATTTTGGTCAGCTGTATTTTGCAAGGTAAGTGCTACTATAAGTTGCTTTAATGTAATTCTTGCGTATCAACTACTAACCCTAGATGAAACCTTTAATTATATCTTATATTTGTCCCGCTATTTGAATTAGGTGCCGAGTTATGCTTAGGTTAGTCATCGAACTTACGGTGGGGTAATGCCACACAGCTGTTGAAGTGCGTGGTATTCCCACTTCCAGGTTATATTTTCAATACTAACGAGGTTTTTTTTTAAATTTCAGATGGGTAGATATTATAAAAGAAAAACCCAGAAAGTAAAATGGACGCAAGAGGAACTTTGTAAGACTCTTGACGCCATCAAATCTGGAAGAAAAATAAGAGAAGTATCAAGAGCTTTCGGGATTCATCAAGCTACACTGCGAACGAGAATGAAGGTTAAAAATACCGAGAGTCCAAAACTTGGAAGAAACTCAACATTTTCGACAGAACAGGAAATTGAGATTAGGGATCATATTATTACAATGGCCAAGCTGTTCTATGGCATTACATGCATCCAGCTGCGAAAGATTGCATTTGAGTATGCAGAGGCTAACAACATTGCGAACAATTTTGATAAGTCATCTAGGTTACCTGGAAAGGATTGGCTAGATCTATTTTTAAAAAGAAACCCAAGTATTAGCATGAGAAAACCTGAAGCAACTAGCATTAACAGAATACAGGCATTTAATGAAGAAGAGGTTAATGCATATTTTAAAAATTTAGAACGTGTCTTTGAAAAATGTAAATTTAAAGAGGGGCGAGTGTTCAACGTCGATGAAACGGGCATAAATACTGTACAAAAGCCTGACAGAATTTTGGCTCCTAATAGTGTTAAACAAATAGGTGGGGGCACGTCTTGGGAAAGGGGGAAAAACGTGACTGTGATATGTTGTTTCAGTGCCGCTGGTACCTACATCCCCCCTATGTTTATCTTCCCCAGGAAGAGGATGTCAAATCTCTTAAGTAAAGGTGGACCAGTTAGAGCAATATATGGTTGTTCCGTCAATGGCTGGTCCAATGAGTCATTATTTTTCGAATGGATCCAACATTTTCAGAACAATGTAAAATCAACTATTGGTGACCTTGTGCTGCTGATTTTAGATAATCACAGCAGCCACATTTCACTTTATATTTTTGAATTTTGTAAAAAACATTCTATTGTCATGGTAACCATACCTCCACACACTTCTCACAAGCTTCAACCACTAGATGCAACATTCTTTTCCTCTGTGAAATCAGCCTTCAATCGTGAATGTGACATGTATATGAAGTCACAGGTGTATCAAAAAATTACACCATATGAGTTAGCAGAACTTTTTAATAAGGCATATATTAAGGTCGCTACCATGGACAAAGGGCAGTCAGGGTTTAAGGCATGTGGGATTTGCCTTTTCAATCCAAACAAATTTCAGCATGACGACTTACAACAATGTGAGATCTTCAGAGATATTGTCCTTGAAGATGAAGATGTTCTGAATGCAACAAATGGAAATGAAGTGATTGCATCTACAAACGAGCCGCATATCCCCAAAAGGAGTCAAGAACAGATTCCTGGATCTTCAGCAGAAGATGTTCCACTTCTAGTAGGCCTAGAAGAGGTCACAACAACATCAACTAAAAGTGCATGTGTCAAGCACGTTAGTGTATTTGACATATCTCCTGTTCCAAAACAAAAACAAGTTCTTCCTAAGACGAAACAAGCCAAGGGAAAGCCGAAGGGAAAGTCAGTTATCCTTACAGCAACTCCAGAGAAGAATAAACTGCTAACGGAGTTATCAATAAAGAAACGAAAAGAAGCCATGAAAAAGAAAGCTGAAGGAAACAAAAAAAGAAATCTTAAGGATAAAGCAGATAAGTGCAGAAATCTGCAACTTAAAAAAGTCTCAAAGAAGAAACAGACATTGTATAAGAAGAAACACCACCAAGAAAGTGAAAGTAGCAGCGAGGATGACCTAAATCTTGACTTGCAGAACATTTGTGATGATGATGACATGGATGATATTGATCCATTGGCGGTTTCAGAAGATGTCTGTTTAGTTTGTGGAGAGTTTGGGAAAGATGGAGAACTATGGTACCGATGTATTTATTGTAGCAGATGGAGTCATGAAGAATGTAGTGGCTGGAACACTCCAAAAGTTTACAAGTGCGATCTTTGCTGTATGAGAAAATGAACTTTCTTCACATCAATAAAAATGTAAAAAACGAAAATTATAAGAGATGTTTGTAGAATTACATTATTTCGTTCTTAAATATACTGTTTACTATTTGTAGTAACTAATAAGCAAATAAAAATAGCAATTATTGTACATTTTTATGGTCTGTTTGTTTTACGTGTTATTACCAGTACTTTGCGTGTCATTACCCTCAGGTGTGGGGAATACCACGCATTTGCACTTTTTTTTATTTTAATGTTCAAAATTAAGGTACTGTATATAACAATTTACAGACGATTGGAATAAGTGGAGAAATGTCCAGTGTATGGTATGTACTTATTTTCGTAGGTTTTAATGACGTAACGAATGGTTCACATCGATGTTTCCTTAGGTGCGTGTATTTCCCCCACTCTCCCCTAATCGTAATAAGGAAGCAGTTGAACCAACACAGAACGACATTAAAACGAAAAGAAGTGGGAACGCAAATAGTGTTAGCAAAAATTACTTAACAGCTGTTAACCAAAATATATGTTCCCTAGCAAATAAGACCCAACAGCTAGAAGTGGAGCTGGAGTCTACAGAGTGCTCAGTTGTTTGTCTCACTGAGCGTTGGTGCAATGAGGCTGAAATTAACCAATTAGTCTTTCAGTCTTATAATTTACTGTGTGCATACGGTAGGACTTCTATGAAGTGTGGAGGGTGTTGTATTTATGTAAAACAAAATTATCAGTGTAAGACCAGAAGCGATTTATGTGTAATCAGTGAAAAGCAACATTTTGAACTGGCAACAGTTGAAATCAGGGACCAATACAGGTGTAGGAATTTGATTATCTTATATATATACAGATCTCCTAGTGGAGACTTCGACATCTTTTTCTCCAAACTTAATCATGTTCTTGACAAGATATCCACTCCAAAGAACCACATTCTCATATGTGGAGACCTACATGTAGATAAACTGAATCCTGATACTACATGGGACTCATTACTAACTCTTGCTCAAAGTTTCATTCTAGTTCCAATGGTTAACAGTGCAACAAGAATAACAAAATACTCAAAGACAGCTGTTGATCAGGTATTAACAGATTTAGGCAAAGAAAACTGTGAGGTGGTGGTAGCAGAGCTAGGATTATCTGATCACTCACGTCAAATCATTAATATAAAAGTGGCTCCAGAGGAATCAAAGAAAACACATAGTTACAGACGAATTTTTTCTAAACAAAATAGATATGAGTTTGCCAAACAGCAGGACAAACATGGGACTCAGTATAGAGGTAGATGCAAATGAAAAATTCAAAAATTTCATGACATTGTTTAAATTAAATTTTGAACAAACATTTCCTAAAGTGTTATGTCCATTATCAACAGCAGGAAAAAACAAGTGGGTCACAAAAGGCAACAAAAAATCGTCTGAAACAGTAAAGCACCTGAGCTCCATTAAACACAGCCAAACTAATCCTGCTGTCTCACTCCTTTATAAAAGATATAGGAAAATATTGCTTGCAGCAAAGAGAGCTCATAACTCCAAACTGGTTCTCTGCAAACTGGTTCCCTCTGCTGAAAACAAAAATAAGGCAGTATGGATGATTGTAAAGCAGGAAACGGGTACCAGGAAAATGAATCTGTCAGACTCAAAAATCAAAGAGGAAGGGACTCTAATAAAAGACCCAATATATTTAGCAAACTATATAAATGATTATTTTAGTAGCATAGGAATAAAACTAAAGGAAAATTGTCTAACAGCCCCTCAGATCGAAAAGCCAAATAATGGTGTATCACACTCAATGGTGTTATTCCCTACAACACAGGAAGAAGTCTACAAAGCAGTCAGCAAACTGAAAAACAAAAACTCAGCTGATCTGAATGAAGTCCCCATTTTTATAATTAAGGACTGTATCAAGAGCCGGCATCCACCTTTGGTTGAGAGAAATCAATCTTTCAAGCAGGGCTACTTTCCAGACTATTTAAAATGTGCTAAATTACTAGCTCTCTTCAAAAAAGGTGATGCAGGAAAAATTGAAAATTATAGGCCAATTTCTCTACTCTCATGCTTTGCAAAAATATTAGAAACTTTTATGAAAGATAGGCTAATGAATTATTTAAATAAATACAACTTACTGTCTGTTGACCAGTTTGGATTTCGATCAGGGAAAAGCACAGAATCAGCAACAGTACACCTCACAAAACACATTCTAGAAGCATTAGATAAAGGGAACTACACAACAGGTGTATTTCTTGATCTAACTATAGCGTTTGATACAGTTGACCACAACATATTGTTAAATAAGTTAGATGAACTGGGAATAAGGGGACTTGTGAAAAAAGTGGTTACAGTCATATCAAAAAATAGAAGACAGATAACTGAAATCTCACGTATTTCAAGTTGCTCAAACTATATTGTAAAGTATACTTCAGATCCAAATTATGTAAATATAGTTGTCCCGCAGGGCAGTGTCCCTGGCCCAATACTATTCCTCATTTACATAAATGACTTCCCACAGAGCATCAAGCATGGACAAACAATATTGTTTGCAGATGACTCAAATGTTCTAATCAGTGACAAATCACCAGATGCACTGAAAGGAAAAGCTGAACAAACACTAAATGGTGTACATGAGTGAGCATCCAATAATAAACTAACTCTAAATTTAAAAAATGCTGTTAACTTCTATGTCTGCAAAAAAAAAAAAAAACACTATAACAACTTTAAGTTAGACGATGAAACTATAGAATGTGTAGACTACACAAAATTTCTTGTTTTGCATGTTGACAGACAGTTAAAGTGGGAAGAACATATTAAAATACTCAGTAACAGAATCGCTGCAGCATGCTATGCTCTTAGAATTCTGACTGCAGTGTGTGATACTACATGTGTCAGATCTGTATATTTTTCTTATATCCACTCTGTTATTACCTATGAAATAATATTTTCGGAAGCCAACAGTAAAAATATTCAAATAGTTGTCAAATTACAGAAAAGAGCAATTCGTATAATAACCAAGAGCGGCAGTGGGGCTCACTACCTTGAACATTTCCAAAAGTTGGATATCCTAACTGTCCCCTGTAAATACATTTTTTGAAGTGTTATGTATGTAAAAAAAAAATTGACTGCTGTGTAAAAAATTCTTTAGTACACAGCTAAGAAACTAGAAACCAGTACAATCTGCATGTAAAGAGGAAAAATAAAGTTAAAACTCAGCAGACATTATTGTACAATGCCACTAAATTATTTAATAAATTACCCAAAAATATAAAAGATATTGACACAATTGGACAGTTCAAAACAAAACTAAAAAAATTTATTAAATAAAAGTTATTACGGAGTAACAGACTATCTGAATTAAAACATTTAGTGTAATTAAAGTAACCTGCATTGTAATACATGAGGAAATAATTATAATATCAAATCCAGAATTGTACAGTACTATAAGACAATTGTTGTTGTTGTGTTCTTCAGTCCCGAGACTGGTTTGATGCAGCTCTCCATGCTACTCTATCCTGTGCAAGCTTCTTCATCTCCCAGTACCTACTGCAGCGTACATCCTTCTGAATCTGCTTAGTGTATTCATCTCTTGGTCTCCCTCTACGATTTTTACCCTCCACGCTGCCCTTTAATACTAAATTGGTGATCCCTTGATGCCTCAGAACATGTCTACCAACTGATCCCTTCTTGTAGTCAAGTTGTACCACAAGCTCCTCTTCTCCCCAATTCTATTCAATACCTCCTGATTAGTTATGTGATCTATCCATCTAATCTTCAGCATTCTTCTGTAGCACCGCATTTCGAAAGCTTCTATTCTCTTCTTGTCTAAACTATTTATCGTCCACGTTTCACTTCCGTATATGGCGACACTCAATGCAAATACTTTCAGAAACGACTTCCTGACATTTAAATCTATACTCGATGTTAACAAATTTTTTTTCTTCAGAAATGCTTTCCTTGCCATTGCCAGTCTACATTTTATATCCTCTCTACTTCGACCATCATCCGTTATTTTGCTCCCCAAATAGCAAAACTCCTTTACTGCTTTAAGTGTCTCATTTCCCAATCTAATTCCCTCAGCATCATCCGAATTAATTCGACTACATTCCATTATCCTCGTTTTGCTTTTGTTGATGTTAATCTTATACCCTTCCTTCAAGACACTGTCCATTCCGTTCAACTGCTCTCCCAAGTCCTTTGCTGTCTCTGACAGAATTACAATGTCACCTGCGAACCTCAAAGTTTTTATTTCTTCTCCATGGATTTTAGTACCTACTCTGAAGTTTTCTTTTGTTTCCTTTATTGCTTGCTCCATATACAGATTGAATAACATGGGGGATAGGCTACAACCCTGTCTCACTCCCTTCCCAACCACTGCTTCCCTTTCATACCCCTCGACTCGTATGACTTCCATCTGCTTTCTGTACAAATTGTAAATAGCCTTTCGCTCCCTGTATTTTACCCCTGCCACCTTCAGAATTTGAAAGAGAGTATTCCAATCAACATTTGCAAAAGCTTTCTCTAAGTCTACAAAAGCTAGAAACGTAGGTTTGTCTTTCCTTAATCTTTCTTCTAAGATAAGTCATAGGGTCAGTATTGCCTCACGTGTTCCAACATTTCTACGGAATCCAAACTGATCTTCCCCGAGGTCGGCTTCTATCAGTTTTTCCATTCGTCTGTAAAGGATTCGCGTTGGTATTTTGCAGCTATGACTTATTAAACTGATAGTTCGGTAATTTTCACATCTGTAAATACCTGATTTCTTTGGGACTGGAATTATTATATTCTTCTTGAAGTCTGAGGGTATTTCGCCTGTCTGATACATCTTGCTCACCAGATGGTAGAGTTTTGTCAGGACTGGCTCTCCCAAGGCTGTCAGTAGTTCTAATGGAATGATGTCTACTCCTGGGGCCTTGTTTCGACTCAGGTCTTTCAGTGCTTTGTCAAACTCTTCACGCAGTAGCATATCTCCCATTTCATCTTCATCTACATCCTCTTCCATTTCCATAATATTGTCCTCATGTTCATCGCCCTTGTATAAGACTCTCTATATACTCCTTCCACCTTCCTACTTTCCCTTCTTTGTTTAGAACTGGGTTTCCATCAAAGCTCTTTATATTCATGCAAGTGGTACTTCTTTCTCCAAAGGTCTCTTTAATTTTCCTGTAGGCAGTATCTATCTTACCCCTATTGAGATAAGCCTCTACATCCTTACATTTGTCCTCTAGCCATGCCTGCTTAGCCATTTTGCACTTCCTATCGATATCATTTTTGAGACGTTTGTATTCCTTTTTGCCTGCTTCATTTACTGCATTTTTATATTTTCTCCTTTCATCAATTAAATTCAATATTTCTTCTGTTACCCAAGGGTTTCTACTAGCCCTGGTCTTTTTACCTATTTGATCCTCTGCTGCCTTCACCACTTCATGCCTCAAAGCTACTCATTCTTCTTCTACTGTATTTCTTTCCCCTGTTCTTGTCAATCGTTCCCTTATGCTCTCCCTGAAACTCTGTACAACCTCTGGTTCTTTCAGTTTATCCAGGTTCCATCTCCTTAAATTCCCACTTTATTGCAGTTTCTTTAGTTTTAATCTACAGTTCATAACCAATAGATTGTGGTCAGAGTCTACATCTGCCCCTGGAAATGTCTTACAATTTAAAACCTGGTTCCTAAATCTGTGTCTTACCATTATATAATCTATCTGATACCTTTTAGTATCTCCAGGGTTCTTCCATGTACACAAGGATATAAAGCTAATGTAAGATACTTTAAAAATGTGTGTAAATATTAATTTTATGTGTACAAATTGTAGGTATATTGTATTGTATATGATTTTGCAGACGAAATCCACACAATGTAAATTGTTAATGGACTAATAAAGAAATCAGTCAATCAATCAGCTCTGGTTTACACTGTGAGTGTAAGCGAACAGGATTGAAACTCAGACATCACCTTACAAAAAAAAAAAAAAAAACATAGAATCATCGGTATTTAAGAAAAATCATTCTTTCTGTGTACAAAACACTCAGTGCTAATATAAGGATCTCTCTTTAATCACATATACAACAAGTGTAACAAATACCACAGTATCAATAAATGATCGTATTGTTATAAATATTGATAGTGAACACGGTGTTGTACATGTAAAAGATATTGGATCCTCTCGTAATTACTGTCAATTAATAAAAGACATAACTGCAATGGATATGTCAATCAGACTACGCGCTTATAGAAGAGCTCTTTTGAAGCTCAAAATTCGAGATTTTTCAAGCATATCGTTAAACAGAAGCTGGGGTTAAACTTCTGTCAAAGATGCAAATACAGGAAGTGGTGCTTGCTGCAAAAAAGTTAGCAAATGACTAAGCAATACTTAATACTCATAACAAAAACAAATCAGATTGAAAAACAGTGTACAGAGGGCAGAGAAATCACAGGCTTCAAATAAAGTAAAAATTTTTGTGAAGCGTTTATCAGAGCACAAGTGCATTAACGTAAAAGGTCATCAAGACAGCATCTTAGAACCAATACATGACTGGTGCGTAAGTTCGTAGTGTTTTTCCACAATAAATAATAATAAACACATCAAATAGACATAACAGAGACTTTAGCCATCAATGACGTATTTTCCTTCACTATTTACAACCGTCTGCCGATGCTGTGGTAACATTTTCGATTCGGCGACAGCAGAAATGGCGTGGTTTTGAGGCGAAGAACACGCCGAGCCATGTTTGGAGTCCATTTTCATTCGAAAAAGGGAGTCCCTTTAAATTTGTTCGATGTTGTTGTTGTTGTGGTCCGCAGTCCAGAGACTGGTTTGATGCAGCTCTCCATGCTACTCTATCCTGTGCAAGGTTCTTCATCTGCTTAGTGTATTCATCTCTTGGTCTCCCTCTACAATTTCTACCCTCCATGGTGCCCCCCAATACCAAATTGGTGATCCCTTGATGCCTCAGAACATGTCCTACCAACCGATCCCTTCTTCTAGTCAAGCTGTACCACACATTTCTCTTCTCCCCAATTATATTCAGTACCTCCTCATTAGTTATGTGATCTAGCCATCTAATATTCAACATTCTTCTGTAGCACGACATTCCAAATGCTTCTATTCTCTTCTTGTGTAAACTATTTATCGTTCACGTTTCACTTCCATACATGGCTATACTCCGTAGAAATACTTTCAGAAAAGACTTCCTAACACATAAATCTATAGGGCCTCCTTGATGTAAACACTTTTCTCGTCTTCAGAAGCGCTTTTCTTGGCTTTGCCAGTCTACAATTCATATCCTCTCTACTTCGACCGTCATCTGTTATTTTGCTCCCCAAATAGCAAAACTCATTTTCTACTTTAAGTGTCTCATTCCTTAATCTAATTCCTTCAGCATCACCCAATTTAATTCGACCACATTCCATTATCCTCGTTTTGCTTTTGTTGGTGTTCAAGACACTGACCTTTCCATTCAACTGCTCTTCCAGCTCCTTTTCTGTCTCTGACTGAACTACAATGTCATCGGCAAACCTCAAAGTTTTTACTTCTTCTCCATGGATTTTAATTCATACTCCGCGTTTTTCTTTTCTTTCTTTTACTGCTTGCTCAATATAGGGGAACCTGGCCTAAAATAACACACCCTAAGCAAAACTGCCTCTATACTCGATATTTATTGATATTTGTTTGTACAAAGTTGCAAACATGAAGATAACTAACAAACGTATGTTTTAGTACACAAGATATTTTATAAAAAGAAAATATTTTTTTTCAGAAAATTAGGATTGCAAAATTACTTCAGTGTTTCATTTTACCCTAGTTACTGGGGGTAAAATTTATCTTCATGGCTATGTACAGGAATATGGTAATCTTATTAGGCGCAGACTGAAACTTGACTATAGACTGGTACAGACAAATGTAGAACTCGTACAGACTGGTACAGACAAATGCAGACTGGTACGGACTGGTGCAGACAAATGCAGACTGACTAATTGGAGGTCTGTACACTCATTATAATATGTCACGCATTCATGTATCACTGCACGAGTGTGATCTGCTAGGAGAAAAGGTTCTACGTTAGCAGCAATCTCACTGGCTGTGTTACATATCAATACACGGATCGGCGGAAGCAGAATTTGGTCCGTCTCCATGGCAGCACCATCTCGTAGTGGAGAGACGGACAAGCGCTGCGCCTGCGCTGTTGTGCTTAGTGGGGCGCGCTCTAGTGGGAAAGTTGTGTACGCGCTGACTACGCGGAACTATGTTCACAACACTTTCCCGCAACCTTTGCTTGTAAGTTCAATAGATATGGACTACTGGTTAAAATTTGAGAACCATCCCGTTTTCTTTTGCTTCGAACATAAGATCCAGAAGCTGATGGGACTGGTAGTATATCCTGTGGTAAACTCGGATATGTTGGGTCTCGGAACAGTATGTTCCCCTTAGATCTGGACTATTCTCACCATTTTCATTAGAACCGTATGGAAGTGTAACGTCTTCTTTTGAAGTCGTGTCACTCTGGATACGTTGTTCTTCTGAATGTGTTGGCTCAACTATATTCTCCACTGTAACTTCTCCATTCCCAGTCTGGATTTCTCTTTCGAAATCCCCTAAGCCAATCCCAGCTTGCCATTTCATCTTTTTTTGATGAATCTCTGAGGTACTCTACTTTGCTATGCTAACTGGAAAGCTAATTTTCGTATATCGTTACATCTAAAACCAAACATTCAGGATTCTAAATCTTTTATGTGATCGACTAGCAATGGTCCAAGTCTCTTAGAAAATGTAGGGATGAATCTTCCCAAGCCTTTGTCTGCTCCAGTGATATGTTTATTTTTTCCCATAACTCTTCGACGTAACGTAGCTTTCGGAAGACCAAATGTCTTTGAAGCTTTTAGCCATCCGATATCTTCTCTTTCAATAGGTTGAATAGCTTGTTTCATTGAGTCTTCGTTCCATGACTGACGATCTGTCTCTCTCATGTATCTCCCAACCATTTGGGTTGAAAAGAAGCTGAGTATTACGCACTTTTGAAGTCGGGTCATTCTGGATACGATGTTCTTCTGAATGTGTTGGCTCAACTATATTCTCCACTGTAACTTCTCCATTGCCAGTCTCTTCGCGCTCTTCATCAATGTTTGTTACTAAAGAAAGATATTTTATGATCCTACATAGACAGCATACTTAAAAAGTTAGGCATATGATATTATTATATTACATCAATTACTATCAACCAGCAGTTATAGCCTACGCCCATAAATATTTCTGTATATAAAACATTTACGATATACAGTATAATTTTGCCGCCCGGTATTAGCCGAGCGCTCTAGGGCGCTGCAGTCATGGACTGTGCGGCTGGTCCCGGCGGAGGTTCGAGTCCTCCCTCAGACATGGGTGTGTGTGTCTGTCCTTAGGATAATTTAGGTTAAGTAGTGTGTAAGCTTAGGGACTGATGACATTAGCAATTAAGTCCCATAAGATTTCACACACATATGCACATACATATGATATATAATTTCATTATCTTATTAACACCGTTTTGTTGTTTTTAGTATTATAATTAATTTTAATACGTAAACACACCAATAAACATTCAAAATATACGATTTATCTGCCAGGGTAAATGACCCACTGTTTCATTATACCCAAGTAACTGGAGTAACGTTTTACCCTGGACAGCCATTTTGTACTCGGAACAACAGACGCATAACCAGCTTATGTCCATCAACAAAACTTTGTAGTAAAAAAAAAAAAACAAAACAAAAGAACACGGTTCCGTGACCTTAATTTACATTTTTGACAACAATATAATAAAGCACATGTTTAGAGCATTATGTGGCTTACCGATATTAGATCAGCAACTGTTGATTATGACTTTGAGCTCTAGCACGGAAAATAAACGCAAGAGGCGCACGCCATTAACACAGTACCACTACAACCAACTTATTACTTGCGCACTACACTAGATTTAAAGCTGAGTATCATGGTATTCGAGAAACAAGTGGTGTGTCATTCTATCCTAGCATTTCATTTTAGGCCAGGCTCCCCTAGAGATTGAATAACATGGGGGATAGGCCACGACCCTGTCTCACTCCCTTCCCAACCACTGCTTCCCTTTCATGCCCTTAAACTCTTATAACTGCCATCTGGTTTCTGTACAAATTGTAAATAGTCCTTCCCTGCCACCTTCAGAATTTGAAAGAGAATATTCCAGCTAACATTGTCAAAAGCTTGCTCTAAGTCTACAAATGCTAGAAACTGAGGTTTGCCTTTTCTTAATCTATCTTCTAAAATAAGTCGTAGGGTCAGTATAGCCTCACGTGTTCCAATATTTCTATGCACTCTAAACTGACCTTCCCCAAGGTCACCTTCTACCAGTTTTTCCATTCGTCTGTAAAGAATTCGTGTTAGTATTTTGCAGCCGTGACTTATTAAACTGATAATCCGATAATTTTCACATCTGTCATCACCTGCTTTCTTTGGGATTGGAATTATGATTTTCTTCTTGAAGTCTGAGGGTATTTCGCCTGTCTGATACATCTTGCTCAACAGATGGAAGATTTTTGTCAGGGCTGACTCTCCCAAGGCTATCAGTAGTTCTAATGGAATGTTGTCTACTCCTGGGGCCTTGTTTCGACTTAAGTCTTTCAGTGCTTTGTCACACCCTTCACGCAGTATCATATCCCCATTTCATCTACATCTACATCCTCTTCCATTTCCATAATGTTGTCCTTGTGTAGGCCCTCTGTATACTCCTTCCAACTTTCTACTTTCCCTTCTTTGCTTACAAGTGGGTTTCCATCTGAGCTCTTGATATTCATCATACAACTGGCTCTCTTTTTTCCAAAGGTGTCTTTAATTTTGCTGTGAGGCAGTATTATCTTACCCCTAGTGATATATGCCTCTACATCCTTACATTTGTCCTCTAGCCATCACTGCTTAGCCATTATGCACATCCTGTCGATCTTATTTTTGAGACGTTTGTATTCCTTTTTGCCTGCTTCATTTACTACATTTTTATATTTTCTCCTTTCATTAATTAAATCCAGTATTTCTTCTGTTACCCAAGGATTTCTGCTAGCCCTCGTCTTTTTATCTACTTGATCCTCTATTGCCTTCACTATTTCATCTCTCAAATCTACCCATTCTTCTTCTACTGTATTTCTTGTCAATCGTTCCCTAATGCTCTCCCTGAAACTCTCTACAACCTCTGATTCTTTCAGTTTATCCAGGTCCCATCTCCTTAAATTCCCACAATCTCCTTAAATTCCCACCTTTGTTCGATAGAAAGAGTAAAAGTGGAAAACCTGAGGATGTAAGATCAACCCAAACTCCTGTATAATGTTTTCAACTGCGCCCTGTCGTCCTGGTCGGTGTTATTTGATTTCATATGCAAGAAGACTCAGTTGTTCACAGTAAATGTCAGCAGTGATTGTTATACATTGGAGAAGCAAGTCATATTCCACCACACTGTCGCTGTTGTTCCACTAGATGCTTAACATTATCTTTTTGGATGTGCACAGGTCTTTGTATAGGGAGTTGCAGCTTTGTTTGGGCTCAGACATTCCTTTGTTTTCCTTATGTTTCCATGAAGACAACATTTCTTGTCGCTGGTACAGCGTCCGCCTCCGTAGCACAGGGGTAGCGCTACCGCCTACCACACAAGGGGGTCTGGGTTCGATTCCAGGCAGGGAACTGGGTGTTGTTTGTCCTTCATCATCATTTTCATCATCATCGACATGCAAGTCGCCGAAGTGGCGTCAACTAAAAATAAGACTTGCAATATGACAGCCGAACCCCGAAGGGGATATCCCGACCAATAAATGCCAACAATTTCATTTCATGGTGCAGTGTAGGAAGGGTTGGTGTTGTTCATGAGCAAACTGATGACAAGCAAGCAGAGATGCACATGTGACCACCTGTTGATTTTTGTTATTTTGGCTTAGAGCATACGATACCCATACACCCGATTTTTTTAACTTACTCCATTAACTCAAATGTCACACAATGGTGGAATGACCCATAAGGTCTTCCTGAACGTGGAGAGTCACCAATGTCAAACTGATCCTCCTTAAAACGAGAAAACTATTTTCTTGCCCTTCTCTAATGACCTTACCTCATACATTGCGCGAATGTTTCATAAGCGCGTGTCTTTAACTGCCTTTTACCAACCATCACCAGTTGTCAGCTAATTCACATGGTTTGTGTGCAGAATTAGCCATTTCTGAGAATTTCACCTCATACCAAATTTGTTTAATGATCATGAAAAGCTGGTATTTTACGCAATTACGAATTGGCTTAAGAACTATGTCCATCACAAAACCTCCTATGTTGGAAATTTAAACACTAATAGGATCCAAACAGTTTAGCCCAATTAACTGTTAACAAAAGGATTTTCTGTGGCGTTTTCCACCTGCAGTTCCAATATCCATCTCAACAGTGCATCGCCGTCTTCGAGAAAAAGGTGTCAAAGTTGTGCAGAGTAGCCAGAAAACCTTTAGTCATGAACAAAATAAGTGAAAAGATTACAGTGGGTACAGAAACATAACTGGAGCTATGGTCCAACGCATTGTTCACAGGCAAATGAAAGTTTGAAGTATTTGGAGGCTATCAGAGAACGTTTGTTCGTTGGTTTCATGGAGAACATATTAAGAGTTAGTGGGTGACACCAATGGTGAAGCATGGTGGAGGGTCAGTCATGGTGTGGGTATGTTTTACAAGCTATAAAGTAGGTTATCTAGTGAGAGTTAATGGAATATTAAGGAAGGAAGGGTATCAGAGGATACTTAAGAACAATGCTGTACCACCTGGCAAGAGACTTACTGGTCATGAATTTGTTCTGGAGCAGGGCAATGATCCCTGACATGCTGCTAAATCGTGCATAGGGTACGTCAATAGGAAATAGAAACGTGGGGAGCTGAAGAGCATAATTTGGCCAAGTCAGACATCACATTGAAATCGCAATGAAGTCTTATGGGATGGACTTTACAGAGAGGCCAGAAAACTGAGGTTATCTAATGCTGAAGATCTCTGGAATGATTATTGGCAGTGGCGGCTCGTGAGTATACATTCTGGGTGTTCACAAATTTTTAGATTCAGATAAATATGAGTATGTGAAATTAATAGCATCTGCTGTATAACAGTTATGCTTATCAAGAAGTTTATACAAATATAGCCACTGCCAATAATAATAACAAGAACAGTAACAATAATAATAGTAACAAGATGCGTAACTTATATGACAAAAGAAATATTTTTTTAAAATTTTGTTGTTTTTTGTACATGATTTAATACAGTTTAGGACAATAACGAAAAAAGTGTAGGCTTTCGCAACTCTCCATATCGCATTTTTGTGTAAGTGGAAGTTTTCATGGTTTTCCATTTTTTCAGACGAATGTGCAAGATTCCTAACAGATATATTAGTTCACGAATTTACTACTGGGCTAAAAATCAGATATTCTTAAGCTGCACCCACACAACAGCTTGTGCTGACTGAACATTCCTTTTTAAATGTTCGCTTGTAGTCAATCTTTTTGATTTCGTCACTATCTCAGCCAATGGATCTGTTCTCGGAGGCCCTAGTTCGTTTGCGGCTAACTTTTCGTGGTAATTTACTTTTCTTATTCCAGAATTTGATTTGCACTCTGCAGTGGAGTGTGCTCTGATATGAAACTTCCTGGCAGATTAAAGCTGTACGCCAGACTGAGACTCGAACTCGGAACCTTTGCCTTTTTCGGGCAAGTGCTCTAACAACTGAGCTACCCAAGCACGACTCACGATCACTCCTCACAGTTTTACTTTTCGGTTAGTATTTAAAACAGATTCAGCACAGTTCACGTTTACACTGCACACTAAAGTCGATTCCCGCATAGTAAACAACCAACTCCAAACACAAAGTGAAGTTTGTGGAAATGATTAAGCTCAAGTAGTAATGTCTACCAACATGGTGACTTGACTAGAATAGGCACTGAGATCCACAAGGGCCCAAAGCACACTGTCGTCGATCCCACATTTAAGTAAATATCAGAGAAACCGGTGATACAGCTGTTCGCGAATTTTCATATATACAAAGTGGGCCTACAACACAAATAAGCCTGACTCACCATAAGATCAGCATATTTCAGAAGCATGAGTAAATGCTACAGTCTCACAATTGATGGTGATGTGCTTTAGGCCGTTATGTTTCGCTGCACCTCAAATGGATAACTGTAAAATACATAACTGAATATGCTATTAACTCATTGAAAAACCCACAAAATAGGTTTACTGCCAGTACAGCTTTAAGATATACTGACGTCCGGTTTAATTTGACTATAGTACGTAGTGAGTGAATTAGAACAACTACGATGTGCGCTATAATCTAGCACGATTTATGCCGAGCGAAAAGGGATGAAAGTCTGCCGTGGTGTGCTACCATCTGGTGGCACTGACATAAACTTCTAGTTGAGTGGCAAGGGCTTTCCGTGCACAGTGTGAACCGCGCATGCTGTTTATCAAATCCATATATACACTCCTGGAAATGGAAAAAAGAACACATTGACACCGGTGTGTCAGACCCACCATACTTGCTCCGGACACTGCGAGAGGGCTGTACAAGCAATGATCACACGCACGGCACAGCGGACACACCAGGAACCGCGGTGTTGGCCGTCGAATGGCGCTAGCTGCGCAGCATTTGTGCACCGCCGCCGTCAGTGTCAGCCAGTTTGCCGTGGCATACGGAGCTCCATCGCAGTCTTTAACACTGGTAGCATGCCGCGACAGCGTGGACGTGAACCGTATGTGCAGTTGACGGACTTTGAGCGAGGGCGTATAGTGGGCATGCGGGAGGCCGGGTGGACGTACCGCCGAATTGCTCAACACGTGGGACGTGAGGTCTCCACAGTACATCGATGTTGTCGCCAGTGGTCGGCGGAAGGTGCACGTGCCCGTCGACCTGGGACCGGACCGCAGCGACGCACGGATGCACGCCAAGACCGTAGGATCCTACGCAGTGCCGTAGGGGACCGCACCGCCACTTCCCAGCAAATTAGGGACACTGTTGCTCCTGGGGTATCGGCGAGGACCATTCGCAACCGTCTCCATGAAGCTGGGCTACGGTCCCGCACACCGTTAGGCCGTCTTCCGCTCACGCCCCAACATCGTGTAGCCCGCCTCCAGTGGTGTCGCGACAGGCGTGAATGGAGGGACGAATGGAGACGTGTCGCCTTCAGCGATGAGAGTCGCTTCTGCCTTGGTGCCAATGATGGTCGTATGCGTGTTTGGCGCCGTGCAGGTGAGCGCCACAATCAGGACTGCATACGACCGAGGCACACAGGGCCAACACCCGGCATCATGGTGTGGGGAGCGATCTCCTACACTGGCCGTACACCACTGGTGATCGTCGAGGGGACACTGAATAGTGCACGGTACATCCAAACCGTCATCGAACCCATCGTTCTACCATTCCTAGACCGGCAAGGGAACTTGCTGTTCCAACAGGACAATGCACGCCCGCATGTATCCCGTGCCACCCAACGTGCTCTAGAAGGTGTAAGTCAACTACCCTGGCCAGCAAGATCTCCGGATCTGTCCCCCATTGAGCATGTTTCGGACTGGATGAAGCGTCGTCTCACGCGGTCTGCACGTCCAGCACGAACGCTGGTCCAACTGAGGCGCCAGGTGGAAATGGCATGGCAAGCCGTTCCACAGGACTACATCCAGCATCTCTACGATCGTGTCCATCGGAGAATAGCAGCCTGCATTGCTGCGAAAGGTGGATATACACTGTACTAGTGCCGACATTGTGCATGCTCTGTTGCCTGTGTCTATGTGCCTGTGGTTCTGTCAGTGTGATCATGTGATGTATCTGACCCCAGGAATGTGTCAATAAAGTTTCCCCTTCCTGGGACAATGAATTCACGGTGTTCTTATTTCAATTTTCAGGAGTGTATTTGGCCCATAAGGCAATTACGTCACGCCAGTTGTGCATGTGCAAAAGCTCCTTAAAATGTGCGCAACTGAAGGTACGCTCATGTTGCCAAGTTTCACAGAGACTAGAAGAGCAGTTACGAGGTAGAGTTAAGTGCCATATTTTTCAGGTTGCAGCGTCTATGTTACCTGTTTAATACCATTCAAAGAAACATAACCAATAAATCTGCAAGATGCCCAAAGTTAGAATGCCCTTGTGCACTTGTGCTCTTGCACACCAGCCACCACTGTATATTGGAATGCAATATCTCCAAAAACCCTACATATGTTATCTCCAGAATGCCAAGAGTTTTTGCAGCTCTTCTTTGGGTAAAAGGTGGCTACTTCAAAGAGAATAAAATCTAACACATGTTGCATTGTACTTAATGATAGACACAGGAATTTTTATTTTGTTGGTCTATTAAATTTGTATGATGTGTTGGTGCATTGAAATAAAGTATATATAGCCTTTACTGTGGGTGATCGGAAACTTATGACTGGTAATATATCTTCAAAGCCGTGAAGAAGCGCGTAATTTGCAGCAACAAAAACGCACAACTTACAACACAGAGTACTGCAACAATGCTCAGTCGAAACACGTACTTTCATTGCAGTGTGCTCAGTCTGTTCTATCAGTGTACAACACAGCATGTAACAAATGCAGAACTTTTACCTTACAGATATTGTTGAAAATGTCGACCACCATGGTTGTGGTAGTGTGCGCAGTAATGCACCGTCTACTGTCTTACACGCTCAAGACTCACATGGCCTGGAAAAATTTCATATCTGGGAGCTGAGTTGGGCATGGAACAGGACCACCGTGACCATCCCTTGTCGACCAAATGAAATGCAATAACTATGTAACGAGCCACCAGAGATCATGGGTCTTTCACATTAAAATACTCTGAAGGTATCCATGAACAACCTTCGGAAGTTTGTTGATGGAGTTTTGCTTTGCTCTGTATATACACATTGGTGTGCCACACTTCAGGACAAAAGCAACTTTCCTGTGATGCGCCAGTGCTAAGAAACATAGATAAATGAAATTTCTACCATACATAGAAGGAACTGCTACAGTTTAGTACGGAAAATAATTGAAAGAAATACACAGTCAAACAAACTGAAATTACACTTTTATTCAAAGACAATGATTACCCTGAAGGCACTGCAATTAATGATTGTTCACTTAATATTACAAATGGCGGGACATGGTTTTACATAGCATGTGTGATCACCCTGGGTCACAATGCAAATTATGTAATGTGCTACCATGTGAACGACAAGGTTATTAAGGAGTTCTTGTGTTAGGGCAATCCAATCCTTCAACAAAATGGTTGACTGCTGCTGGATGGTCTTTGGTACACATGGATAAAGAACGATGGGATTTAGATCAGCAGAACAGACAGGTCATTCCATTCGCCAAATATTGTCTCATTACATGAGCTCTTCCACATGTGCAGTTCAATGAAGTCATGCATTGCCATCCATAAAAATTAAGTCAGGACTGAATGCATCCCTGAAAAGATGGACTTGGGAAAGGATTGCAGTGTCACAATAACGTTGACTGATGAGCATACTATATTCAAATACCTGGAGGTCGGTACATCTATACAACTTTATGCCTCCCCATGGTCTAATACCGGACCACCAAAACGGTCATGTTAAATAGTATTCCTTGGTGTATTAGTACCCATATATGGCGCGAGGTGGGAACACACACTGCACCCAGGAACAGTGTCGAATGTAATCATTTTGATGGGTCACATGTTATGGTATGGAGAGGCACAATGTTCCACATGCGTGCTGAGCTCCAGATCTTAGAATATCGTACACTCATGGTCAGCGTTATTGTGACACTGTACTCCTTTCCCTTATGCATCTTTTCTGGAGTGCATTGAGGCTTGACTTCATTTGTATGGATGACAATGCTCGACTGTATCCAACTGCTCAGGTGGAGGAGCTCTTGTACATTTGACGAATGGGCTAGCCTGCCTGTTCTGCTGACATAAATCCAGTCGAGCATGTATGCTATGTGCTAAGAAGATGTACTGCAGCACATTCACATGCGCCAATGACCATCCAACAGTTGTCAATTCTGCTGGCGGAAGATTGGAACACCATACCAAAAGAATTCCTTACCAAACTTATGGTCATCATGGGAGCATGTTGCAGAGCATGGTGATCACCCACCCTACAACGCATTGACTGCCTTGTGGCCACTGGCGGCCATACCAGGCGGCTCTGCTGCGCCACTAGCAGTCTCTTGGCAGTCAACGTCGTAAAAACCATGACCTGCCTTTTTTATTCTCCAGGGAACCATCATAAATGACAGTGACATCGATGTAATAATTTTTTTGAATAGAAGTGTCGTTTCTGTTCATCTCATTTCGTATTTCATTCAGTTACTTTGTGTACTATGGTGTAGCAATTCTTTTCATGTACAGTCCAACTATCAAAGTCTCGCCAAATTTCATTCCATGTCCTTCGTTTAAACAATGTTCCTCTACTGCCAGTTTTTCAGACTGCTGGGAGCTGCGCTACACTGACATGGAATTTTGTATACTCCAGGCTTCCTAAGTCCCAAATCATTACTGACAGAGCCGAGTAGTGCTTTAATCTTGGAAGGTGGACAGAACACACCTAATCTTAAAACTCCTTATAGTCCTTCCAGTCTTAAAGGATATGCCCCTAGCATAGGGAATAAAGGCCACTGATCTATACTCTTCTTCATGCACCTCCAGGGATGGTCCAAACTCCATAACCTGACGAATCTGGTCCACAGAGTACCTATTTTCTTTAAACACAGTCCTCAAATATGTAAATCTTCCTTCAGGCAGATGCACTTTATTTTGCAGGAGTCCAACAGCACCACCATGAGACCAAGGCTGCACTGGATAGCAGTAAGACTGGGCATCACCAGCAGCAGCCATGGGTTCAACAGCAGACTGCACCTGTCGCTCCCAGCACTGTGTTCCTCAAGGGAGTTAAAAGCTACAGCACTGCCAATCCCCCCTGTGGGCCCAGGGGTTAGAATAGGCCCAAGGTATTCCTGCCTGTTGTAAGAGGCGACTAAATGCAGTCTCACACGTTTTGGCTTTTATGTGATGGTCCCCTGTAGGGTTTGACCTCCATTTCCCAAAATTTTCCCGAAGAGTGAGCAAGTTGGGGAAGGACACCTTATATGGTGCATAGTGTCCTTCATGTGCTGAGACCTCTCGCATCTTTCATCGATGTGGATATGCACCTCCGCTGATTCTCCAGCTGTTGGGCGAGGTCACCTTCCTGGGTGCGTTTTCCTCCATCCTCTGTGCAGTATCGCTTTCTGCGCTGTCGACGGTAATGGGTATCTTAGTTCGTTTGCACCTGATACCAGCACGGTAACCAGTCCGTTGTGGTGGGGCTGCCATAAACCCTATTGGTTGTAACCCCCTGACCACACAGGGATCGCTCTGTTGATGCCTGCGCTGTTAACTCCCCACGTATGCCAAGGAGTAGATGCCCATCACCATGGCTCATCGGGACTCCCGGCACTGGCCATCCTGCTAGGTGGCCTTTGCTGCAGCTGGGTGGCACCTGTGGGGAGGGCCCCTGGTCAGAGTGGGTGGCATCAGGGTGGATGACATGCCATTAAGTGTAGTACGTCATCTCTTGCTGGTGGTCAAACACCAGCAGTCTCTAAGCGGGCAAGGTCTAACTTCAGGGCTAAGAAATACGACCCCAAATCGTCCCCTCCCCCTGGCCACACTATGGGAGAACGCCAAGCTAAGGATGGGAACGAAGCTTATTCACCCCGGTGCCTCGTATGAATGAGAGTTGATGCGGCATCTTTCTTGTCAATGAAACCTCAGTTTTTTTGTGGAGCATTTAAAGGACAAGTTTGGGGAGGTGGAGGGCTTGTCCAAAATACAGTCAGGGTTGAATTTGATCAAAACAACGTCCTCTGCCCAGTCACGGGCACTACTCGCCTGTGACAAGCTGGGGGATGTTTCTGTTTCCATTACGCCCCATAAGAGCTTAAATCTGGTCCAGGGTATCATATTTCACGGGGACCTTCTTTTGCAGTCTGACTATGAGCTGCACGTCAATTTAGACCAATGAGTTGTCCATTTCGTGAGCGCGTCCACTGGGGTCTGAGGGATAATCAGGCTGCCACCGGTGCCTTCATCTTGGCCTTTGATGGTGACACATTACCCAGGAAGGTCAAGGTGATGGTCTACCGCTGTGACGTAAAGCCCTACATCCCTTCCCCGATGCAGTGCTTTAAGTGCTGGAAGTTCAGCCATATGTCTTCCAACTGTACTTCCAGCTTCACCTGTCGGGATTGCTTACATCCTTCACATCCCAATACTCCCTGTGGCCCGCCTCCCATCTGTGTCAACTGCCGAGAGCACCATATGCCTTGCTCGCCAGACTGCAGGATTCTCCAGAAGGAAAGAAAAATAATGGAGTACAAGACCCTGAACCGACTGACCTACCCTGAGGCTAAGAAAAAATATTACAGCTGCATCCTCTGCATATGATGACAACCTACGCCTCTGCTATGACAACAGTTCTACCATCTTCCATTCCTCCACGTACAGACTCCACCTGCCTCCTTGATAGTGGGTGGCAGGTGCTCCTGAACAACCTTTGTAAGCAGGCTGTTTAGGTTCTGATATTGGTAACGCCACCGCCACCTAGCGCTCTGTATGAAAATCACTGGCTGTGCTGTGTGCAGTCTGTGGCTGTGTGGCATTGTTGGAATTTGCTATTGTAGTGTTGGGCAGTTGGCTGTTAACAGCGCATAGCATTGCGCAGTTGGAGGTGAGCCGCCAGCAGTGGTGGATGTGAGGAGAGAAATGGCGGAATTTTGAGAGCGGCTGATCTGGACGTGTGTCCATTAGAAACAGTACATTTGTAAGAATGGATGTCATGATATTATGACTTTTGAACACTATTAAGGTAAATACATTGTTTGTTCTCTATCAAAATCTTTCGTTTGCTAACTATGCCTATCAGTAGTTAGTGCCTTCAGTAGTTAGAATCTTTTATTTAGCTGGCAGTAGTGGCGCTCACTGTATTGCAGTAGTTCGAGTAACGAAGATTTTTGTGAGGTAAGTGATTTGTGAAAGGTATAGTTTAATGTTAGTCAGGGCCATTCTTTTGTAGGGATTATTGAAAGTCAGATTGTGTTGCGCTAAAAATATTGTGTGTCAGTTTAGTGTTGATCAGAACAGGTAAAGAGCGAAATGTCTGAGTACGTCCAGTTCTACTCAGCTGTTTGAAAATCAAATAATGTAAGAGGTCTATCAGCACAGTCATTCATTAATTTTTCTAAGGGGACGTTTCATATATCGACGCTTAGCGGAGGATACCTCACTGGAATCTTCTGATTTTCTCTTGTAGTTTGTGTAATTAGTGTAACTATTGTTTATTGTTAATTATAGAGAGAATTTCCTTTGTAGTTGTAGTTTTTCATTGTTGTACAGTAAAACAGTTGTGGCATAGATGTAGATTTGCACCAAGTATTTCGCAGCTGCGCTTGCAATTAACGAGATATGATTTTCAATGCTATGTTAATGTGTTTTCTTATTTTGCTCTTCAAATTGTGCTTTTCTGTGTTATCGTGTGAAATTTTGTAACAATAATGGCGTGTGAAAAACGTAATACTAGGCTCCAAAGTAAACTGAGAAATGACAGTGAAGAGGAAAGCAGTGTGTTAGTGCCACCGTGTAATGAATTAACTAATGTTCAAAGTAGTAATTTGGTAATTGTGCATAGCGGAATGGAGGGGGGTTGCAAATAATGGTGTAGACAGTGAAACAATTAGTGAACAGGGAAGCATTATCGATCGATCGGTCAGCAACAGCTCGCCTCAGGAATCCGAAATGACAGTACACAATCTCGTAAATACTGTAGATTCAGGTTTTGGGTCCTCGCCATTTTCTCAAATAAGTCAAGACACGTTTTCTGCTTTTCAAAATGCAAATATTGCCGGTTCAAATGCACTGCCGAAAAGCATAGAGGAATAGATTCCGGACAGTAATACATTATTATTACAATTAATGCAAAAAATGAAACGAAATCAGAGACAAACACAGCAACAGCTTGACACAATGGAACAAAATCTGCGAAAGTTAGACACAATGGAACAAAATCTTCAAAAGTTAGACACAATGGAACAAAATCTTCAAAAGTTAGACACAATGGAACAACACCAGAGACAAACACAGCAACAGTTAGGCGCAAAGGAACAGAATCTTCAATAATTAGACACCACACTTGAACAAACACGTGAAAATTTAACTACTGAGTTACATAAAATCGAATCGAAATGTCAAAAAGTCTGTAATGACGTAAAAACACAAATTTGTGAGCATTTTCAACCTATTTTTTCGCGGCATGAAAATACATTACAGAATCACGAAGCAGCCATAAAAGAATTGCAAACTATTGTTCATGAAAATCATGAGACCTTGCAAGCTAAAATTGACTCAGTTGCATCTACCGATTCGGTTACGCAACTTGCAAAAACTCAGGAAAACGTAAAGGACACAGTAGATACGATTTCAACACAAATGGACACTCTGAAACTAGGTTCAGAAAAACACACTGAGGAAATAAGTACACTATCGGAAAAAGTAGCCGAACTTTCGGATCAGTTCACTAACTTATCTACAAAGGTAGATGATGATCTGAATGACACAAGGCCTGTAGCCATCACTGACACAGAAGAGTATGAACAAATTAAGAAATTCAAACAAAATCTGAATCAAATTAATACGCAACACAAAAGAGAAATCCGGGAAGTACAAGATCAGTTGGCACAAGTAATACAAAAATTACATATTTCAGAGGACACTCGCGCTCCGACATGGGAAGAGGGACTTAGAAATACGGAAAAGCCGCAAAATAATAACACAGGGCATTTCGGAAATTATGAAAGAAATTGGCAAGGTGCACCGAATTTTGTGATGGAACCGCCGACACAACGTAACAATGACCGACATGCGACTAGCCGACACGATGATTTTGACTGTAAGCTGTTCATTACTACACGCAAATTCAAAACATTCAAGAATTCTGGCAACGACATTCATCCACAAGCGTGGCTTCATCAGTTCCCTCATTGTTTTCCTCCCAGCTGGTCATTAGAGCACAGATTAGAATTTATGTGTGGCTATTTAGAGAATGAACCAGCTGTAAGAATGCGATCGGTCATTTCACGATTGCCACAGTGAAGGAGAATTTTACCATGCCTTTCTCTCAGCATATTGGTCTCAAGCCACACAAGACCGAGTAAAACATAGCATCATAATGATGAAACATTTCGAATAATCTGAATTTTCCAGTCTTGTGAAATATTTTGAGGACATATTGCACAAGAATCAGTGCCTGTCAAACCCTTACAGCCCCTCAGAACTCATCCGCATTTGCTTAATCAAATTGCCTGAACATTTACGACATATTATTTTGGCAGGACGTTGCAAAGACGACATTGAAGCTTTTCAGGGACTATTACAAGAATTGGAAACTGACACTGACAATCGTGGAACGCGAAAACAGGAGCACAACAATTACAGATCACATCCGTCACAATTCCATGATGAAAGAAATAATAACTGGACACGACAAGGCTGTTCTTACAACGTAAGTCGTGACCAAAACAGACACCACCTGTATGACAACCGTTGGCAGAATAATAGTTACAGAGAAAGATCGGATTTCCGTTATAATGAATATGACAGAGATTACCAAGGAAACAGACAATATGGGAACCAAAACAGTTATTATCAAGGGATACAGAATAACTTCAGACGCAACATTTCAGCGCGCAGTTACGATTCAGGGAGAAATTCTCCACCTCATGACCGACAAGAAAAAAACTGTGGAATCTACCGACATGACGACAAACGATATAATCATAACGACAGACCTGAATTTCATCAGAACTGGCGGGATTCAAACAGGGCTGGGCCGTCTCGGCAAGGTGAATTTGTAGATCTCCAAATCCCAACAACGATGCCAATAAAGAGACAGACAATGGCTCGCACCGCAGGCAGCCACGTGCGCCGGCTGGCTCAGAGAAAAATAACATAGACGCTAACCTTGAGAAAAATTTGAGCATTCTTTACCGATGTACCATATACCACATGATAATTCCGTTGAAGCTGGAGCTCTGCATAGTAGGAAGAGTAAAGGTTTACACCACATTTCACTTGTAAAACCGTTTATTGAAGGATAATCTGATTTTTTAACTTAGTCTTTGCTATAAAATTTTTCACTTCGCGTTACTAGTCCTCTTTGTCACACTTAGAAACTGTTAACATGTAACTATGTTCTAAAGTTAACTATCCAGTCAAGAACCTAGGGAACTTATTTAGACAAGTAATTACAAATGCATTGTTATAGTGAACAGAGGACACAGTGTTACTGTGTGTGTACATTCTTGCTTGTTAGTTGCACGATTACGTAACGACTATAAGGCTTACATACTTAGAACATATATCGGCACTGCTAATGAGATTTTCATGCAACATTTTGGTTTAGTTAAAAAGACATTCTTTATTTGAAGTACTTTCTGTGGGATTAAAGATGACTTAGCATTTGGTTTCTTTGATAGCTACACGATTATATCACGACGCTACTAATGTGTGACACAATTTACATTGTTGCTTTTGTGGTGTATCTGTTTTATATCTGCACAGTTCTTATGAATTCTTCTGGAAAGTAAAACATGTTTTAGTAGTAACTTTGGTGGTATAGCTACAATGAGACAGCCTTTTTTGTAACACAGCAATACGTTACAGGGTAGTACTTTCTTGATCATGGTACTGTACATAATAACTACGATATCTATACCCATAGCATTTCGCTTCTGTTTATTACGAGGTAAGTACATTGACTTCCACAGAACTTTACTTACGGACGACGATAATAACGACACTTGGCACATTTTTTACCGTTAAGTAATGACAGAGATTATCTCACAACAAGATGCACAGTTTAGCACTACATTACACAAATTTGAGTGATTAATTTTGTACTTAAAACATTTGTTTTTAAAGATTTTTGAATTACAAAGATACAAAGGTTTTCCATGATACATTTCATTCCATTGCTGTAATTTGTAACACTTGATGGTATAATTACATTAATCCTCAGGGGGGTATCCACCTACTTTGTGTACCATGTGTCTGGCAAGCACAAGGAGCCCTAGCAAATATGGTATTTGCTTATACAATTTTACACATCGGTACCATATTTCTCTAACATATAAATTACACAGCTGTCTGATCATTTAACTGAGAAAGACAAAAAATTTTTTCACAACATCAGTGACAGATGTTTATGTAATTACACCGTTGGATAACTTCACACTTACGAAATTGTATTTTGCCTGTACTTTGTGAACTGTTCATATATTTTTCGGAACCATTGTGATACTATCAGAGCTTTGAATGATGTATTTGGTATGGGATCATGATTACTAAAGTACGTTTGATGTAGATGACACTATTGAAATGAGCAGAGAATTTTTTTTAGGTTTTGAAATTATTGCAGAAAGCTACGACATTTTTCAGATTTGACTGAGGTGTTATGATGTTATTATTACGGCGACGATGTGTATTATGCTGTTGAGGAATGTTTATTGTGATATGTATTTATTATAATGAAATATTGAAGAAGTGTCAACGAATATGTATATGTGTAATAAGGTAAGGAATAATGAGTAGTGGTTATGGACTCTGGTTTGTGAAAAAGGATGTTGGAAACCAAGAATTGTACTTTAAGAGTTATGAAATGTGTGTAAATGCGTGAATGTATCACAACGCAGGCGAAAATTTTTTGAACACTGTTATATTCATAGGATTTTGTTTCTACACATTTGCAACGCAAATTCTCGACCTGTGAAATTTTTTATATGAGACTGTCACTGTAGTGCAAACTGGTGTCATAAATATTTCGGTAAGAAAGTTAAGTGACCTTCACATAATGCGTCGTGGGCACCCAGCTGCATGACAGTCGCCTGGAAAAAAGCCATTAGTGTGTGCCTTTCAGAGGCACAGGTGGAGAAAAAAGGAGGCCATTATCCTCGCTATTGACATTTCTTTGTAGAAAGCATTGCAAATACGACACGCTCAAACTTGAAAACATATGATTATACTGTGGAGCTCTTAATTTATGATATTTACTAAAATGCCTAATGAAATGATGAGAAACATTTTACATCTATTGTCTTTCTAGTTGAGAGATTGCTCATTTTGTTTAATATCTGGTTTCCAGCTGTGTTGCAGCATTGGTTTTATAAAATAAAATTAAGTGCATTTGCTAATGTGATCACTTTCTGCCAACAGATCTATTAAATAATAATTTTATGACCAACATTCTTCGAAAAAGGAGCACTTGGAATGGAAAGAACAATAAGAAGGGATTAATAACAGTAACTGCATACATAATTTTCTTTTCAACTACTTGGTAATTTTTTTGCTAGAGTAAGTTATTGTGATGCATCACTCTAGTGTTAAGATGTGACACAGGTATTAAACATGGCCATTTTTACTGTAATATTTTTTCTGCTTGAGCTTGTCATGTTTAGGTATAAGTTATAGCATTTGCTGCTATTGTTTGTGAGGTACAGTTCTACTGAATTTTACATTGTATTAAGCCAGTTTTATTACTGATTTATTTTTCTCTTTGTTGCACGTTGGCTCATATTAGTGATAATGTTGCATTTGCTTTGCTAATTTATATTATTTGCTGCTTGCTTTGCCAATTTGCATTTTTTGTCATTGCTGTTTGTGTTAATTGTTTTGTGCTGCTGCATTGCCTCGTCCCTTAGTGTATATATCTGAGCTCAGTAGATTTAAGTTAGCTTAAGAGGGAGTAGACTATATAAGAAACTAAGTATGAAGAATAGGGAAAGAATGCCTTGAGAAGTTATATGAAAAAGATTTTGGCAAAAATGAGTATTGTACAATGAGAAACATTTATTTTAAAAGAGGATGAATAGAATACAGAAAGCAGGCTTAGATAGGACTTTTTGGGAATAATGATGAACGAAGGGAGATCTCCAAGAAAAAAAATTTTGTTTGCAAAATACTGCAGTAAAGCAAACCCTGTCCTTTCCTTTTGTGTACCCTTGTGTATTTGTGTTCTTCTTGTTTTTATGTGTCTATCTGATAAGAGTTATATTGTAGAATTTTTCTAATAATATGTTATTTACTTTGTAAAGATGTTTAGACATTATTTATTCTGTTCTGTTTTAATGCTCATGTGTGAAGTTGATGTTTCAAAAGCTATTCTGATCTTTTATGTATTTACTTATATCATAATTCTTGTAACACTGATGTATATGTTTATTTCTATTCTTTTGTAAAGCCTGTGTTACTACAATTGTTATCTGTACTGTTATGTTCTTTAATGATGTATTTTGTACCTTTGTTATTGTATTCTTATGTTATAAAATTGTAATTGACACCAGTCCATCAAATTAAGTAACTTGTAAGTTACATTTCATTGCACACGCTTCTGTTGGTCATAGTATATGGACAATATGTGAGAAGTAGGGACTGTTAGTGTTTGCACGTTTGTTAATAATTCAGCAAGGGACCGATTAACAGCATTGCTGGTTCTAAGGACAATTCCAAAAACTTTGTGCGTGCACAAGTGGTGGTTTATGGACTTGCTACATTCTCCGTGATTGTGCACCTGCACAGTCGCAACAGATGGCTGCTGGCCGTCTCTACAGGGACTACAGTGGGTCTGCATCTTTGATGGCCTACCAATACCATTATTTCTACAAGGACTGCAGTGGGTCTGCACCTCTGGTGTCCCACCAATACCATAATCTCTACCAGGACTACAGTGGATCTGCTCTGTGATGACCTACCTACCAATATTCTTCAAAACTTCGACTGACTCTGCTGTTGGTTTGCTCTGTTGTGGCCCATTACCTGTCTGCATGTCAAGAGTCAGCACTGTCTTTCTGTTGGAAGGACAACACTACTTCTTCAATACTGCATGGAAATCCACTACTTCCGTGTGCATTTTCTTTTACTGCTCAGACTTTGAGAAAAACACTGCTATTTTACTGTGATGAACGATCAGGACTGTCTTTATGGACTGTGAGAAAATTTTAGCTTTTGACCAACATTGCATCAATAAGTGTGTGCATTTGATTTCTTTGTTATTGTAATTATGATTATGAAAAATTTTAACAAATATATATTGGCCAGTGCCCAAAACAGTTTGTAAATTTTTTTGTGGGGCTATGTAAGTAGGCTGTTTAGGTTCTTATATTGGTAACGCCACCGCCACCTAGCGCTCTGTATGAAAATCACTGGCTGTGCTGTGTGCAGTCTGTGGCTGTGTGGCATTGTTGGAATTTGCTATTGTAGTGTTGGACAGTTGGCTGTTAATAGCGCATAGCATTGCGCAGTTGGAGGTGAGCCGCCAGCAGTGGTGGATGTGAGGAGAGAAATGGCGGAATTTTGAGAGCGGCTGATCTGGACGTGTGTCCATTAGAAACAGTACATTTGTAAGAATGGATGTCATGATATTATGACTTTTGAACACTATTAAGGTAAATACATTGTTTGTTCTCTATCAAAATCTTTCGTTTGCTAACTATGCCTATCAGTAGTTAGTGCCTTCAGTAGTTAGAATCTTTTATTTAGCTGGCAGTAGTGGCGCTCACTGTATTGCAGTAGTTCGAGTAACGAAGATTTTTGTGAGGTAAGTGATTTGTGAAAGGTATAGTTTAATGTTAGTCAGGGCCATTCTTTTGTAGGGATTATTGAAAGTCAGATTGTGTTGCGCTAAAAATATTGTGTGTCAGTTTAGTGTTGATCAGAACAGGTAAAGAGCGAAATGTCTGAGTACGTCCAGTTCTACTCAGCTGTTTGAAAATCAAATAATGTAAGAGGTCTATCAGCACAGTCATTCATTAATTTTTCTAAGGGGACGTTTCATATATCGACGCTTAGCGGAGGATACCTCACTGGAATCTTCTGATTTTCTCTTGTAGTTTGTGTAATTAGTGTAACTATTGTTTATTGTTAATTATAGAGAGAATTTCCTTTGTAGTTGTAGTTTTTCATTGTTGTACAGTAAAACAGTTGTGGCATAGATGTAGATGCTCTAAAAATATTGTTTGTCAGTGTAAGCACAGTCATGTATAATTTTTCTAAGGGGACGTTTCACCTTCTTCAAGAGCAACATCCCACCCCACCCCCCCCCCCCCAACCATTGGGGACTTAAGTCCCCACTTCTCAGATGGAGTATCGTAAGTCTTCTTCAGATCCTCTCGCCAGGAAGGGATCCCTTGGTTCCCTCCCTCCCCAGGTTACTACCAGTGGCAAGGCTGACACCTGCCAGTGGCTGAAGCAACCACAGGTAGCTGGTGGTAGGGCTTCACAGTCCTCCTCAGTCCCTTAGACTAAATCAGTGAAGACCTCCCAGTTGGACAAACCTAAGGTGCAGTGAGAGAAACCTAAAAAGAAAAACACCCCATAGAACCAAGGCACTGCAGTCGCACCCACACTACCACTACCTACAAGCTTTATGTCTGAGGATGAGGTGGAGATTCTGGCATCCACTGATCACCTAGATCTCGCTGGCATTCAGATACAATGGATGTCGATTGCACGGGTACTCATCTGGTGGCAGCAGGTGACACTGAGGCGTAGACTGCGTCATTGAGCGTTTCATGCCTTCCCAGTATCACTATCACGTAATCCTCCAGCAGAATTGTGGTGATTTTTTCCACCACTTTTTCCCTCCAGGAAACCTGGTTCCTGGCAATGCAGACCCCTGCCGTCTGTGGCTGTAGGGGATGTTACAGGAACCATAGTGACTATAATAGAGTGTCAGGTGGAGTTTGCATCTATGTCCTGGACTCAGTATGTAGTGAACATTTGCCCCTTCAAACCCCTCTTGAAGCTGTGGCTGTCAGGATAAGGACGATGCAGGAAATAGCTGTTTGCAATGTATATCTTCCTCCAGATGGTGTAGTATTCCTGAACATATTGGCTGCACCTTTCCTACTTTTTGGAGATTTAAATGTGCATAGCTCCTTGTGGGGTGGCGCCATGCTTACTGGCTGAGGTGCCCTCAAACATTTCAGTGTGGCACATGGCACATATTCGGCCATTGATCTCTCGATTTGCAGTCCTGGCCTTCTCCCACCTGTCCATTGGAGAGCACATGACAACCTGTGTGGTAGTGACCAGTTCCCATCTTCCAGTCACTCTCCCGGCGTCTTGCCCATGGACACCTACTCAGATGGGCTTTAAACAAGGCCAGCTGGGAACCCTTCACCTCTGCTGTCACTGCTTAATCTCCCCCACATGGTTCCATCGATTTTGTCGTTGAGCAGGTCACTACAACGATCGTTTCTGCAGCAGAAAAGAGCGATCCCTCGTTCTTTAGGTTGCCCCTGGCGAAAGACAGTACCTTGGTGGTCGCCGGAAGTCGGTGGGGCAATTAAAGAGCGTCAGAGATCTCTTCAGCGACATAAGCGGCACCCTTCCCTCGAGCACCTAATAGCCTTTAAGTGGTTCTGTGCCCGCGTTCGCCAGCTTATAAAACGACGGAACAAGGAGTGTTGGGTGAGGTACGTGTCAACCATTGGGTACCATACGTCGCCTTCCCAATTCTGGACGAAGATTAGACGTCTTTTTGGGTACCAGACTCCAGCAGGTGTTCCTAGTATTAACATAGCCGAGCACTTTGCTGAACACTATGCTCGAGCCTCTGTGTCGGAGAATTACCCCCCAGCCTTTCGCACTCTCAAACGGCGGCTGGAAGAGAAAGTCCTCTCATTCACTACACGCCATAGTGAACCCTATATCGCCCCATTTACAGAGTGGGAGCTCCTCAGCTCCCCTGCACATTGCCCCGACATAGCTCCTGGACTGGATCGGATCCACAGTCAGATGATTAAACATCTCTCATCTGACTACAAGAGACATCTCCTCATCATCTTCAACCAGATTTGGTGTGATGGCGACTTTCTATCGCAATGCTGTGAGAACACCATCATTCCAGTGCTCAAACCCAGTCAAAACCCGCTTGATGTGGATAGTTACCATCCCATCAGCCTCACTAACTTTCTTTGTAAGCTGTTGGAACATGTAGTGTGTCGGCAGTTGGGTTGGGTCCTGGAGTCACATGGCCTACTGGATCCATGTAAGGGCGGCTTCCGCCAGGGTCGCTCTACCACTGATAATATTGTGTCCCTCGAGTCTGCCATCTGAACAGCCTTTTCCAGATGCCAACATCTGATTGCCTTCTTTTTTGACTTAGGGAAAGCATACGACTCGACCTGGCAACATCATATCCTTACCACATTGTATGAGTGGGGTCTCTGGGCCCGCTCCCATTTTTTATCGAAAACTTGCTGCCGCACAGTACTTTCCGTGTCCAAGTCGGTACCTCCCATAGTTCCCCCCATATTCAGGAGAATGGCGTTCTGCAGGGCACCGAATTGAGTGTCTCTCTATTTTTAGTGGCCATTAATGGTCTAGCAGCAGCTTTAGAACCGTCAGTCTCACCTTCTCTGCATGCAGATGACTTCTTCATTTCGTACTGCTACTCCAGCAGTAGTGTTGTTGAGTGGCACCTACAGGGAGCCATTTCTCCTGTGTACTGACTCCTTGAGCAGCCTACAAGCTATCGATTTGCGACTCCATAGAATGCTTTGTGCACAACGACCATATATGTGAAATTAGAAGGAAGGCCGTAATTTTGATGGTTTATTGACAGCAATAAACCATCAAAATTACGGCGAACGCTGACCTTCCTTCTAACTACAAGATATCGACCAGTTCTACCCTCACCATCCTTTGGTAGCGTCCATTCAGGAGTCCATCTATGTCCTGGAACGGTCCCATCATTTAGTGGTGTTCGTGAGGACCCCAGGACGCTTTGGAATCCCAGGCAACGAACTTGCCGAGAGGCTGGCCAAACAGGCTACGTGGAAACTGCTTCTGGAGATGGGCATCTCCAACACTGAGCTGCGTTCTGTCTTATGCCATAGGGTTTTTCAGTTTTGGGAGATGGAATGGCATAACAGTACGCACAACAAGCTGCATGTCATTAAGGAGGCTACGATTGTGTGGAAGTCTTCTGTGCAGTCCTCTCACAGCGAATCAGTTGTCCTCTGCCGGCTCTGAATAGGCCGTATTTGGCTAATGCATGGTTACCTCCTCTGTCACAAGGACCCACCTCGGTATCGCTGTGGCTCACAAATGACAGTAGTCCACCTCTTGCTGGACTGCCCACTTTTAGCCACCCTGCTGCATACTTTTAACTTTCACAGCACCCTACCTTCGGTGTTGGATGACAATGCCTCAACAGCAGCTTTAGTTTTTTCGTTTTATTCGTGAGGGTGGGTTTTATCATTTGATCTAAGTTTTAGTGCATGTCCTTTGTCCCTCTGTGTCCTCCACCTTAGTGCTTTTAGGGTGGAGGTTTTAATGCGTTGCAGAGTGGCTGGCTTCTCCGTTTTATTCTCATGGTCAGTCAGCCATGGTAATCTGCTCTCTTGTTTTGATCTCTTCTACATGTTTCTTGCGTCTCTCTGTGGTGTTCTTGTCCGATTTTGTCCATTTTAGTGTTTGTTGCCCTTCTGTCATTCTTGTGGTTTTCTCCTTTCTTCCAGCTGTGTTTTGTATTTCTAGATTACTTTACTCCCATCCTTGCGGAATTGTTTTAATCAGAACAAGGGACCAATGAACTAGCAGTTTGGTCCCTCCCCCCTCTTTTAAACCAACCAACCAACCAGCACTGCCAACTTTCCATCCACAGCTGCTGCCACCAGCACAGAATTCCCCATGAGAGTTAGTGTCTCAGCACCAGCCATCCTCCAACTCCTGTCAGAAGGCAGCAGCTAGACTCTTGTGGACAGTCTCCATGAGCCATTGTGGTAAACGTGTGATGGGCCAAGGGGCTGCTCCAGATGCCATCACTGGTGAAGAAATAGTGCGTTGCTGGTATAATGGCTGTAGCCTACAGATGCTGTCAGCCACTTTTGGGCCTTCTGTTAGCAATGGAGGGTGCCTCCACAGCATCATCTCACCAGGGTGTAAGCTTCTGCCTGTACATCAGCACCAGCCAGGTTCCTGAGAGTGAGATGTGTTTTGCGTTGTTGAGCTATGACAAAGCATGTACCCATTGAATAAAGCATTCTTTACTGTCAGCAGAGTTTGCACTAGGCATTCTGACCCCTTACCAACACCACTCACCACACCAAGTGCAACTGAACCCTTCAGAGTGGTGTCTGGGGAACCAATGTCACCCCAGTCAACAGTCCAACTTCTGATCCACAGCCTACAATATCGTCGTTTGTAGTGAGTGAGACTATTTTTGTTCTTTTGTGGTGAAAATCATGGGGTTGGAGATTAGGGGGCATGATAATAGTAGGGTTAAAAACCAGTGGACTGCTCACAGTTTAAGGGTAATTCTAGAGGTGAATGGTTAGAACCTGTGCATTGCACACAAGTAGTTATTTGATTTGGCACTCTGTCCCTTGTGCTGAGTCTATACCAATTCTTCGTTCTATGTGTAATCATTCTGAGCACATGGCTAGACAATATAGAGTCCAGCTAGCTCATGATTAAGCAAAAGAAGTGGGTTGGTAGCAAAGGTAGCCACAGAGTGTTCTAGCTGTGTTGTTATTGGATTATTATTCATGTGTTGTTTTTAGATTATTAATTCTGAGTCATGACAGAGAGTAACGGTGAGGCACTGGCAAAATAAGAGACACAAAGTGTCACAAGAGAGGAGGCTAGATCGTCATTAGTGCATCTGATAGTTCAATTAAGCGCAAATAAATTACTTTTAGATAACAAACTAGTGGAGAAAAATGAGTAGATAAGACTGCTAAACTCACAGGCTCTAGAAGTGGATCTGGCTGTTGCTAACCTCATTTCTCCCTTTTCTGGTCGGTCGTCTGAGGATGTGTTGGAATTTGTCATCAGTTGACATCAAGTCATTGGCTGGTATCACTTCCTATTACTCATGTAACTTTTCTGACACACATCAGATTCATCTTCCAACACTGCACACATAATAAAAATTTATGTATGCAGTATCTTGTTGGGGCACACCTGTATAACTGGGCTGTACCACACCACATTCAGCCTTCGAGTGACTCTCTCGCCATAACTTGGCCACGGAAAACAAACACGAGACCTCACATCTGTGGGTATAAAACATAATCATATTTACCAACCAACTTACGGAAAGCATTGCTGAACACCACAGTACCAGTATCACTCCAGGCGGCCACATGCCACCTGGAAACTGTTTGTTTATGCTTTTTCTGGGCGTGTACACAACCAGCTGCCTTGCTGACAGCCTGCCAGTCATTCTGCAAGCTCCAACACCTACCGCCTCCACGAGCAGCCAAACCAGCAGCTGTTCATTGGGAGCCTGGAAGGATTTCACCTCCAGTATTCTCCATGAGCCACTACACCATCAACACACAGCTACCTCTCACCGGCCGAATGCGGCCTTGCTGGATACCACCTACCTTACGTCCTTCAATCCACTCCGTTGTCGTCAGGTACAACCACTCTCACTACCTGTAACACCACTATCGATTGTGAGTAATTTGTACAGTGTAAATTTATTATGAAGTGTTTATTCTGTATGAGTTAAGATCTTTGAATTGTTGGAGGGAAAGGAAAACTTGTGATATATTTTTGTTTAGCTTACCAGTGTGCTTAAATAATGAAACTTTATTTAATATGTCTGTTTATGAAAACAAAACTGAATGTAAATAACTGGTTCATACTTAGGGAGTGGTTTTTTATGTAAAGAAAAGATGTAGAGAACCCCCTCCACCACGGAAGGGGCTTGGTGCGCAAGAAAATGCGGAAATGGCGGTCATTCTGAGCGGCAAGAGATAGAGCACGTTATGCAGCCAGTAGCCAGCAGTCGCATAGTCAACACCGCAGGTGACAAGTGAGGCGATCTGTAACCAAATCTACAATGGAATGGCATCAGATGTGGTTCCAGCTGTAAAAAGGGTGCTCTCATATTTGGAAAAGCTCTAAAGATGATGAAATCGCCGCCAAGAAGAATTAAATAGTGCTTAAAACCGCCAAAAGAAGACCTGATAGGCACCAGGTGCTTGCCACCACTATTGCGCAACTGCTTCAACTACTTTGGAAAACAGATACCTGTATATATGTCAGTGTGAACTAGTGTGCTTGTCTGTGCTTTTGCAATAATAATCAGTGTTGCAAAACATGTGTTTAAACTTTTAAGCTCCCTCTTCATGATACCAAGTAGAGTCCTATCCTGTTAGTACTAAACACCGAGTATCCTAATTATGAAGAAATGCTAATTTGTCTCCATTTAAATGTGCGTAAATTCAGTTTTAAAGCATATATAAGTTGCAAGGTAATCATTTGTTTCACAGATAAAAAGAGATAGACATGATATTTAACTGATGAAAAGTTTTAATTTGCTATGAATTGCTTTAATTTGAAAGTGTCAAACTTTATTACTAATGAACTTAAATGTGGTTAGTTTGATCACTTGCTTCACTAGAGGTGTTATGACGCACTTAAATTTGATCCTATTTGAAACTTAACTTGAACTTCAATTTATTTCCAAAGCTTAATCAGAATACTGCTAGCGTAAATTGTTTTAAACCATTGAGAGCTAAATAATCTTAAGTGGAGTTGCAGTTCAGCATTTATGCGATGCAAAGTGTCTCTGAAATGTGAGCATAGTTACTTATAAAGAAAGGGACAGTTTAAGGGCCTCCACTTAATCTTTACTAGCAGGGGAAAGTAAATTTGAATCTGGGTTTTGCAAATGAATCTGAAACATTCCCACTGTGGTATGAATATGAAATGTGTTATTTCAGTGTCATATTATTGCATTTGTGATGTGTATATGTATGTTAGTTAAACTTGAACTCTTGTCAGGTGCCACCTAGTATCGTGTTGTTTTTTGAGAACATTTTCTGTGCTGAATTAGTTAATTGTTGAGGTGATGATTGTAGTTAACAGGGAGAAAGTCTCTTTTACATTTCTGTGATTGCTAACCTGTACTGTTGATAATTACTGCTACCCACTGTGTAGTTCGCGTGGTCGTTATAGGTGTTCATTGCATTTTACTAAGAAAGAATTAATGAAATCTCCTTTTGCAAGAGTATATATAAACCCACTGACAATAATGTTTGCACATTATTATGCCTAATTAGACTGGCGATCGTTTTTTCTGTTTCATTTAGGTAAATTTTCTCTACTTTCATTATTTTCTAAATTATAGTCTTCCTGCTTTCTACTAATTGCCACCCTTAGGAAATTCACGTTAAATTCCCTCTGTCCCTTAGGTTAATGCATGGTCAAACTTTTCAAAATTCCTCCCAGAGGGTAACGCTTGCTGTATGTTAAGGTCATATTTGGCACATTTAAAATTCCGTGGTAGCGTTGTACTTGGCGCAGCGTCCAGGACGTTATTCAGTTTTGCTCTCAGAGATAGTGTAAAACGTAAATATTGAGCGAAAAACAACACTAGAACGTGTAGTAAACGTCCAGCGGCACGAGCTTGTAACATATAAGGTGAAATAGTTTGTAGAGAGTTTCCCAGAGTTGAAAAATAAAGAAATAAAACAGTAACAGAATATAAAAGATGGATACAAAAGCAAAAGTAGAACAAGACGAGCGGGACGGGAAAGTACAGAATGCATTAGGTGGCAGTAGTTCGACAGGTGCAACCACAGATGACGCCATGAGATGGCAGCAGGCTTACATGGAATATCATACAAACGTAAATGAACGGAATCAAATAATGAACTTATCGCAAATGGAACAAGACAGGAAAGAGGACGCAATCAAAGACAATGGGTATATCAACAAATCGATGGATATGTTGAATTAATCGAAAGTCAAAAGTAAAGTGAATGAGAATGCATTAGGACAGGAGAGCGAAAAACCAATGAGCATGAATGACTTATTAAAGATGTTGTCTGCACAACTTGCAGTACACAGTAGCAATATTAATGCACAGATTGCAGCACAGGGTCAACAAATGAGAGTGCCGAGTAGAGATATTAACAAACAAATAAAAACACAAGGTCAGAAAATTGAAATACAAAGGATCAAGATCAGGAAACAAAATGATGAATATATTCAAGATTAGGGATAGTGAGCAATGCCATTAGCGATTTAAAAAGTGAGATAAATATTATCAATCGAAATGTTGCCACAATGCAATGGCAAATTGATGAAATTATTAATCGATTTGACACCAAGATGATGAAAATTCAAGACAAGGTAGAAGCTATAGTAATAACTAAAGTTGACGAAAAAGTATTCAGTCTAATAACTAAATGCAACACCGAAATTGCTCAAATGAGACAATCGGTGACAGAATCCGAAAGAGAGTTCTGTAAACAAGTAACAAACTGCGACAGAAGTGCGAACAAACACTTCTGAGATTCAAGGCAAAATGTGTGACCTTGAAAGAAAGATAAGAGAAAGACCTAATCATATTACCGAAAGGATGATTTATAGCAAATTATTAGAGGGCAAAGAACGTTTCGACCCTGCAAAAAGACATAATGGATGGCATCCTCTAGACTTTCTGAAAAATTGCGAAAGAAATTTCCCTGATTACTTGACAGATCAGGAGAAAATTAATGTGATGATCAGTGCTTTAGCAGGTGACGCAAAAAGGTGGGGATTAAATCTAGAAACAGACCAGATGTCATTTGAGGAATTTAAGCAAAAATTTATTGAGGAATACTGGTCAGAGCAGAAGCACGACTATTTGTGGAGAGAATTTATTATGGCCAGACTGTACGATACTAGGGGCAGGAATTCCATGAAAGAATTCAGTGAAATATGGTACAGAAAATTGACTCATTCAAGATCTAGGTGAACAGAATCCGAAATAGTGTGGGAATTATGGAAGAAGCTTCCAGAGGATACGAAAAGATATGTGGGAAGCAACCACATAAGCTTCTCATAATTCTTGGAGAGAGTAGAGGACAAAGATCACTGGAGAGGAAACCGTGACTATCGTCCAATCAATAATAACCGATTAAGGGAAAACCATGACCAAAACGAACAAACAGAGAATGATCAATATCGCGTAAACATGATACAGCGAAGCGGAGGTGGAGAATGCGGTAACAGTTCAGTTCGCGGTAGGGCATTTACGCAGCAAAATTTTCAAAATAGGGACGATGCAGTAAACTAGGGCCAGCATGTATTATGGGCCAGATTCACGCGGACAATGACTTCATGCCCAAACGAGAGAAATCATACGGAAATAATAAATATGAATGCACACAATGAGCTAATAGCAGGATTGTGTCACTAGTTGGTGCACGCGGGGCGACAGGTGTTGCATGCGAGTCACAATCGGGCACCAAGGCAGGCAGGCACTTGCGAAATAAGCCACAGCGTGCGATGAACCTTGTGGAGCGTTCTGCTGGCCACTGTGAGAACAAGATAGCTGTGGTGAAAAGAGATGATGGAATCGAAGACTTCAGTGAACAAATTTCAGTAGTAAAGGTCTCCGAAGCAAATCGTAGTTTGGACATATTAACTAGTGGAGGCAATAAGAGAGAAATGTTGTGCAGGAAGGAATTGTCAAGGAGCGAAAAAGAGCAGGATGATGTAATAAAGAGAGGAGGCGTAGAAGTAGAGACAGTATCAATAAATAGAAAAGAGAGGAAAATAGGATTTGCCATGCAGGGTGTGCGTGCAGCGAATGTGGTAGAAGTTAGAGGAAGAAATGAAGGTGCCGCGCAAGGTACGTGAGCTGCCGTTATTAAGGAAAGTAGTGCAGAATATGATAAAATGGCCATTATAAACTGAAATAGGGTGGAGGATGAAATTCTCTAACATATGAATAAGGTTATGACTAACAAAAATCCTGCACATACAATTGTCAGTGGTAGAGAAAATGAGGTTGAGTCCGACTGTAACATGAGAATCACTGAAGTGCATAATGATCACAACAAGTACGAAATAAAAGCCGAAATAATTCAAAGTGATGTTGAAGAAGTGCCTGAAACAGTAGATCAAGTGAAGCATTTAAAGAAAATGATCGAAAAACTGAAAATAATGAAACGTCAACTGATGATTTAGCTCGTTGTCTCAAGGTTGGATTCATGATTGACTCAGATACTGAGGAAGAACCCAGTGATAGTTCTGAGGAAGAATACATAGAAATAGAGGAAAAGGAACAATACTTTACTGAAAATGAATATGAAAGACCCAATGAAGTTTCTTTCAAAACAAAACCCGGCAGTAGAAACTGAACCGAAAAAAAAGAGCCTCCAGATAATATGATGCATGATGCTGGTGCAGAAATTGATTACAGTAGTTAAAGACTTTGAACTGTCAAAACTGAAAGAGCCACCTGATGATACAATACAATTGGAAGAGTTGAATGGGATAGTGAAAGATGTAGAAACCAGGAGACCAAAGAAGCCACCAGATGTAGGTGATCGTTCAGTAAGTAACAATTTACTGCCACCACAATCACAAGGCTTGGGGCAGGTTTGTTACATATTTTGAAAACATAATGAATACCCTTTTTCGTGAAACTACAGGTTTTACACCTGAAGAAAACCTATTAAACTGTAAAAGTAAAAGTGTAATTGAAGAAACTTTGCAATTTCCACCCATTATAGATCTTGATCTGAAAGAAAAAAAAGATTTGGCTAGGAGAAGAATCAAAGGAAAAGCGGAAGCCAGAGCTAAAAGGCACGATAAGAGCCTCAAAATGGCTAAATTCAAAATTGGTGATTTTATTTTAGTAAAAACTCATGAAAAATCCAGCAAAATAAACCATGAAATTTTCTAAATTCAAATATATTTTTGAAGTGCAAGGAACTCTGCACACCAATGCATATTATCTCATGTACCCCAAAACCAAAAATCTACTAGGGGTTCGCAATATTGTAGATCTAAAGCTGTATGTCCACAGAAACGAACAATAAGAGACAGTGAAAATGATCTCTATGTATACACCTTAATGTACACTCCCGGAAATTGAAATAAGAACACCGTGAATTCATTGTCCCAGGAAGGGGAAACTTTATTGACACATTCCTGGGGTCAGATACATCACATGATCACACTGACAGAACCACAGGCACATAGACACAGGCAACAGAGCATGCACAATGTCGGCACTAGTACAGTGTATATCCACCTTTCGCAGCAATGCAGGCTGCTATTCTCCGATGGAGACGATCGTAGAGATGCTGGATGTAGTCCTGTGGAACGGCTTGCCATGCCATTTCCACCTGGCGCCTCAGTTGGACCAGCGTTCGTGCTGGACGTGCAGACCACGTGAGACGACGCTTCATCCAGTCCCAAACATGCTCGATGGGGGACAGATCCGGAGATCTTGCTGGCCAGGGTAGGTGACTTACACCTTCTAGAGCACGTTGGGTGGCACGGGATACATGCGGACGTGCATTGTCCTGTTGGAACAGCAAGTTCCCTTGCCGGTCTAGGAATGGTAGAACGATGGGTTCGATGACGGTTTGGATGTACCGTGCACTATTCAGTGTCCCCTCGACGATCACCAGTGGTGTACGGCCAGTGTAGGAGATCGCTCCCCACACCATGATGCCGGGTGTTGGCTCTGTGTGCCTCGGTCGTATGCAGTCCTGATTGTGGCGCTCACCTGCACGGCGCCAAACACGCATACGACCATCATTGGCACTCTCATCGCTGAAGACGACACGTCTCCATTCGTCCCTCCATTCACGCCTGTCGCGACACCACTGGAGGCGGGCTGCACGATGTTGGGGCGTGAGCGGAAGATGGCCTAAAGGTGTGCGGGACCGTAGCCCAGCTTCATGGAGACGGTTGCGAATGGTCCTCGCCGATACCCCAGGAGCAACAGTGTCCCTAATTTGCTAGGAAGTGGCGGTGCGGTCCCCTACGGCACTGCGTAGGATCCTACGGTCTTGGCGTGCATCCGTGCGTCGCTGCGGTCCGGTCCCAGGTCGACGGGCACGTGCACCTTCCGCCGACCACTGGCGACAACATCGATGTACTGTGGAGACCTCACGCCCCCGTGTTGAGCAATTCGGCGGTACGTCCGCCCGGCCTCCCGCATGCCCACTATACGCCCTCGCTCAAAGTCCGTCAACTGCACATACGGTTCACGTCCACGCTGTCGCGGCATGCTACCAGTGTTAAAGACTGCGATGGAGCTCCGTATGCCACGGCAAACTGGCTGACACTGACGGCGGCGGTGCACAAATGCTGCGCAGCTAGCGCCATTCGACGGCCAACACCGCGGTTCCTGGTGTGTCCGCTGTGCCGTGCGTGTGATCATTGCTTGTACAGCCCTCTCGCAGTGTCCGGAGCAAGTATGGTGGGTCTGACACACCGGTGTCAATGTGTTCTTTTTTCCATTTCCAGGAGTGTATATGATTTTGTTTTCACAGTTATTACCAAGTGTTGTCATTTTGTAAAGAATTTTTTTTCTGTTACCAAATTTCTAATGCCTGTCTGTAAGTTTCAGATTAAATATAACAAAATGAAATGTACTATATACCTGTATATATGTTCCTGACTATGAGATGTAGAAAGACTGCGATAATGAAGTATTGCAGTATGAGTATATGGACTGCCGAAGCTGTTACGGGGCAGACAAACAACGACAAAGAAAATGAGAAAGGACTGCCTTGAAAACAATGCGGCCAGCAATAAGGACTTGCCTAACTGGGGCAAGAGAGTGTATGTTTATCATGGAATACCATACATCACTGATGTGCAATGTGCAAAAAATTGAAATTCTTTTGAGTATTTTCTATGTAAATATGTGGCTAAGTGTTTGGAAACATAGACTGCCAAATACTACTGCAGGCAGCTAAATAATCTGATTATTATCTTAAGTATTGTTGTCTGTTTTTTGCTATGATTTTCCAAAAATGGACTGTTATTTCTATTGAGGTCAGTGAGAAATACACTATCTCATGGACTTGTCAATTATGAATGCTGTGAGTCAATTCTCCTTCAGTGATTGAACCTACACTCTGACTGAAATTTCATACTGGTGGATACAAAGTAACTCATTGTCTCATTGTCTAGATGTGACTCTATATTTCGATCTTGTCATCTAGCAGTAACCCTTTACTTTCTTATTACTCTTGGTCCTCGTTTACTGACTTCATAAAGTGTTGTTCATCACTATCGGTGGCACATAAGTAAATGTGTTATCTCCTTTGTGGGGAGAGATATAAAAGCTGCAACCAGGAATGGGTTTACATGTGTGAACATGTGTAACACTTCTTTCCTAGACGTTTATTTCATTATCGTGACTATTATGGACCCAGTTCTTTTGCAGCTGAAAACTACTATGGGTCTCTCAACGGGAGGTGCAGCAGACATTATGCAGACAGACTGCTCCACACCCATGCCCTGGTTCCGTTCGGCCTCCTGCTGCAGTACCTCAGGCTCTGACTTGCGCGCCACTGGTGCTCTCGTTGCTGGTAAGCCCAGTGTTTGCTGGTATGCCACTAGCCCACATCCCGCTGGCGTGCATGCCACCAGTCTGCACGTTACTGGCCTGTCCACTCCAGCCTCCGTGCTACCACCCTGCATAACACCAGTCCATGCGCCTATTCCTGTTTCCTCAGGGGATCAGCATTTGCTGGTTATGGGCTTGGCGGCTCTGGAGTTCCTGAGCTGGAGTGGAGTAAGTGCCGCCAGTCCTCTGTCGCGATAATCTCTGGGCATGCCTGAGTGACTACTGAGTTGTGCAGCGGTGGAATCTTGTGTGTCACAGGGAATGAGGATCTTAGCTTAACTGCTCACGTCACGAGGTCAGTAAAAATCTCTTTAAAAATCCTTTGATATCAAGGTATTCTGTGTGCTGATAAGCTTCATTGCTTTTGAGTTAGAACAATCGTTAGTGGACGACCTCTGGGGAAACTCCCGCACCTCGGTTGTATGAGGCTTACTCAGGTAAGTGCCGTCTGTCTGAGTGGTCCCTATTTTCTCTAGCTGCTTGTGGGACCGAGATGGGACCCTTCGAAATTTTCTTCTCCTCCTCCCAGTGGAATGGATGGGCAGCTTATACGAACTCACACCCAAACTCTCAAGCGGCCTCACACTGCGAGTTCTCCCAACTGTAGATTTGTTCAGATTAGTTTAGTATACAGGGTGTTAATTGTAAATGAAGGCATTGAAATATCTCGAAAACTACATATCATATCAAAAAAAGTTACAATTCCAATTTGTTTGTCTCGGAGGGAGACATCCAATGAAACCACGCTCGACCCCTCACCCTGCCCTGTGCATGGGTTAGGGGGGGAGGGGGGTGTGACAACTTTGAAATCTTCAGTGGAAACCTCCATTTTTTGTTGCGGATTAAGATTCTACGGAAAAATTTGTGTACATTTTGTCGATTGCATTTTCTTCGTTTCGCCGCAGAAGATGCTGTAATCGGAGGAATAGAAATGGGTACACAGTCGTAGTTTACGACGTGCTCCTCAATGGCCCTTGAATATCCAATGGCACGTGGGATCCCCACCTCTATGCTGCGAGAGTAGGACAGGCCAGTATTTCATAATTTCTATTTGGAAACACCATTCACTACGTTGTATTCCTTCGACATTTCGAACACGGGCTCCTCAACGCACCACTGTGGCTGTGGCTTTTCCAATTAGAGTAAATATTCAAACGTAGTACTGACAACTTCAGTGCACTCAGTAATCTGCTTTTCAAATGACGGTACACAGGACAGAAGCATATCTGCGGGAATGTCAGCACAGGCGTTTCTAATGCAGCCGACCACCTCTTCATGGTTTGTTGGCACTTGCTGGTACACCTTATCATTTAAATATCCCCACAGAAAGACGTCCGGCGACCTAGCAAACCAATTAATAGAGTCACTTCTGCCGATCCACCGACCAGTGTAAACATAGTCTAATACCTCCCGTGCTTCAGTTGCATAATGCGCTGGGAAGCCGTCATGCTGAAATTACATACGTTGTCGAACGTCCAGGGCAACATTCTGCAGTAGTTTTGGTAGTTCCTGTTCCAAAAATATTCGATATTTGCGTCCATTCAACGTGCCATCGACTAAATACGGACCAGTGAGTTGGTTCCCCATGGTGCCGCACCACACGTTAACCGACGAAGGACACTGACCGTCAACTTGCCATAACCACTGGGGATTGTCTACACTCCAGTAATGCATATTATGCCGGTTAATGCTTCGATTGTTTGAGAATGTAGACCCATCGGGAAATAGTACCTTGTCAAAGAAGGTGGGGGTCGTTTCTATTTGTTGGAATGCCCATTCACAAAACTCTACCCAGTTATGGAAGTCGGCTCCATGAAGTTCTTGATTCATTTACATGTGGTATGGACGATACTTATGACGATGCAGCATTGTGACAATACTACCTACAAACATACCAGAAACGCTGTGTAATTCCTGGGCACTTATTTGTGAGTTGTGGTGCACTGCCGGTAGTAAAGCTATTTCATTAGATTGTCCTGTAACACGTTTGCTTCGTTTCCTTTTGCAGGTCTCTACGCTGCCATCAGACATAAAGGCGTTCACAGACTTGCAAAAGAACGAACGAGAATGAGTTTTCTCTGGAAAACGCTCGGCATACGTGGCAACAGTAGCCTCAAAACTTCTCCTATATTCTCCATAAATTAGGATCATTTCAATTTTTTCTTCTGTGGTTACAACATTCATCGTCCACTTGCATGTCTGTTCTCCAAATGCAGGCAATAAACATTGCACTCGTACTCTAGCGTTTAGAGCTACTATCTGTTTTACGTTTGCATGACGTGAGTGCCGGACACCATGTACTGCTTGTTATGATACGTCGGAGTTCGCTACACGGACACAGTGGAGTGTCGAGTAGTCCTCTGTTCGATATGTTAGAGGAATACAATGTTGCGAATGGGGCTTCCAATTAGAAGCTATGAAACACTGGCCTGTCATACCTTTGAAGCATGGAGGTGGGTTCTCATGTGCCTTTGGATATTTAGGGACCATTGAGCAGCATGTCGTAAATTAGGATCATGTACCCATTTCTATTGCTCCGATTACAGCGCTATCTGTAGCGAAACTAACAAAATGCTTCAGACAAAACGTATGTAGATCAGCAATAAAAAACGAGGGTTCCCACTGAAGATTTCAAAGTAGCCACCTGCCATCTACGCAGGACGTGGGGTAGCAGGTCGAGTGTGGTATCGTTGATTTCCCTCTCTGAGACAGACAAACTGGACTTATAACTTTTTTTGATCAGATGTGTAGGTTTCGAGATATTTCAATGCCTTCAGTGAAAATCAGCACCCTGCGTAGTAACAGAATACATACTGCAAGCCAGAATTTGTTTTTGATAGTTAAAACGGGAAAGGGTGTGACACAACAACACATTGCCCACATACAAATTTTTTCCTGCTTTATTAACAGTGTACATTTAATGAAGTATATGAAAATGTTGTGTATATTAGTGTGATGTGCACATGTTCTATCGAATCCTGCCTCCAGCATGGATGTGTGTGATGTCCTTAGGTTAGTTAGATTTAAGTAGTTCTAAGTCTAGGGGACTGACGACCTCAGATTTAAGTCCCATAGTGCTCAGAGCCGTTTTTAAACCAAAGTGGTTATTGTTATTGTCGTACTGTGGCTGGGCGCAGGAGCGCGGCGCCGTCGGGCAGTGTTTGTCAGATGGTAACGAGAGTCGGTTAGCAACGAGTAAGCGGGTCGGACGAAAAGGAGGAATTCTGCTGCGAGAAGACACAAGACTTGTTTCACTGCAAGATCCCAATAACGGCATCGTCAGGCATAATGTGGAGAAGTAATTGGACACAGCGCAAAGGCATCGAGATTAACCAGTGTCTAAGAAGAGCGCTGGAGGCCCAGAGTTAATTGTGGTGAAGTGCCTGTGGCTGTACATTGTCGTGGTATAATGGACCTCGCCGCACCGACCACATCGCCATGAAGTAAGACCCGACCAGTTTATCATTTAGAATTGTAAAAGACTTGCCAGTGTTATTTGCAAATCGTTGAATAACAAATACCTTAGCAACTTACGTGTGTTACGGTGTGTAATCCTCAGTAACAGGTACTTGATAGTATCCTTTCTGTATCCATAACTAACCATTAATGAAGTGAAAGTAAGTGATAAGAAGAGTGAATTTTATCGAACTGATTAATAGTTTAAATGAAATTGAACCAAAAAGTTAGTTTTTTTGGACTTGCTAATTAAGTGCTGATTATTCACAAATAATTTGACAAAGCAGTATAGTTAACAATATTTCATGTTCAGATAATTTTCTGTGGGAAGTAATTTAAGTAACAAAAGTTTGTTTTTTTTGGAGTTGCTAATTAAGTGCTGATTATTGACAAGTAATATGACAAAGCAATATATTTAACAATTCATGTTCAGACATTTTTGTATGAGAAGTAACATACGTAACAATCAGTCAAAGTAGCGAGCTCCGTAATCAGTTTAAAAAGCAGTTATTATTTTAGAACAGCCAATTTAAATACTAAAATTATTCTTTTCGAAAAGTTTACCTTCTACAAAACAGTTTAATAGGAGTTAGCGTTACAGCGAGAAACGCAGTTCAGTTGTTACGTAACTGGTAGTGTGGAGAACTAGTAATTAATTTCATGAAGCAGTTGCAAGTTTGCTCTTGTCCGTGATTGAAATTTTTCTGGGTGATCATTGTGTTTGGATTATGAGCGCAAGTCAGTGCCTGTGTTACTGTCCTCGCCTGCCAACATGTTACAATAGTAACGTAATTTAATCACAAAGTCAAGAGTTTTAATTGATTTCGCTCACACTAAGTGAGCTGGCGACCGTTCATTTACAGTAGTTTCCAAACAGCGCCAAAATTAATTCATCATTTCGGACGAAAATTTCACTAGCTACTTTCCGTATTATTTTTTCCATTTTTCATTTCTGCCGATCGTTACTGCACGAAATAAACCACCCAATAACGATTAAGGTATGACAGCACCTGGCGTCTTCTCGGTAACACTTTCATTTCGGATTCGATGCCTTATTCCAAATTAATATGAAACCATTAGCAACATGGCAATTCTTTAATTAGACTACCACCTGGAGAGGAAGGGAAGCATGGAGAAAGTTCCACCTTTTTACACTGAAAAGCGTTGAGAAGGAATAGTGAGTACATTAAAATCTTGTCAAGCGGTTGCGGCTTGGGATGCTGTTGGTCGAAACCTCTAGTTCCTAATAAGCGACAAATCTGTAGAACATGAGAAGACGTGCTGAATATACTATTGCAAATGAGCTACACACGACGTTAAACTACATAAAAGGCGTTGTTACGTGCAGGGATCTGCTGGACATTCCCAAAGAAGAACTAACAGTTGAGTGGGCTCAAGAAAGCACTGCTGATGTGCAGAATATCATGAAAAGGGTGGCTAGGAATCTAGCAAAATCTGTGTTCCGGCGTAAAGTCAAGTGCCGGCACGCCAGGCAGGAACGAAAGAGGACAGAGGGTTGTAAAGAGACGTCAGTCAATTGCACGCTGACCGATCCTTCTCCAGGACGACAATGCAACGGCAGCACCATCTACACGAAGAGGACATAAGAGCCGCGCCGCCTGCCTGAAGCCCAGTTCTACAAAAGCATCAAAACCCGTGACCTGGATAGAAGCACCCACTGTATAACTTCACTTGTATTGGAATCGTTATATTGAAAGACATTGATTATATTGCATATTGCCCTTTGCTTGCGACACATCTTTGTATTTCTCAAAGTTAAGTATTCTCATTTATTTTCTGTAGTAAAACTTATTAACACGATTTTCTTGAATTGTTGTCTAGCGATCCAAGAAGCAGGTTTCCTAGACACCCCATCTTTGGAAACTAGGCAGGATACAACATTGACGATGAGTTAAAAGAGGAATAACGCAGCTGGCTGCTACAAATTTTTGATTTTTCGTTGGACATTGTGTTTTGCTGGCGCCTTAATTATACTTTGTCTTTTTTTTTCGTTGAAGGTGTGTGTTTGCTTGCTTTAATAGTGTTTCTTATAGTACTTTTTGCTAATCAGCGTTTTCAGGTGGGCGTTGAAGAAATTTTCATAGTTTGTGTACTTATTTTTATTGCTTGCTTTGTCCCTTTATTGCACTTGTTTCTCTCACAATGAGCAACCCACATCTCCCACCCCCTGCTCAGGCGCCACAGCTGCAAGCAATAGATGCAACTCAAGTAATGCGGATGTTTCAGTAAGGAAAAACGAGAGGAATGGCTTGAGTGTTTGCAACTGTTTGAAGCCCACATAATTGCTCACAATGTACCACGTACTGTGAAAGGCCATTTCTTTTTGTGCACTGTAGGCAGAGCAATGTTTCACCTCATACGGAAGTTGTTCCCTAACGACACTCTGAATGAACTTTCTTGTGATCAGGTTGTAGATTCGTTAACTATTAGAAGAGCTCAGAACAAACTTATCACAAGTAGGTAACAGATTTGCTGGGTATGACGAGGAAATGCAAATTCAGATGTGCTTGTGGTGCTTTATGTTCAGATGGTATGTTGTGTGTTGCGATCGTGTACAATGTAGATGATGTCAGACTAAGAGAACAGAGTTTGAAACAGTCCGATCCATCATTGCAGCATATAGTGCAAATACTCTATCAGTACGATTCAGGTGTTGTGTCGGCTGATAAACATATCATATTATTGTGAAAGACAATGCTCAGACGAAATTTTGCTGGGTCAGAACTGTTCCCGTTGCATTATGGGACAAAGTCGCTGCTGAACTTTCAGAATTGCAAGATAGCGGAGCTATTGCGCCCATACAAGCTAGTCAAAAATGGCTCTGAGCACTATGCGACTTAACTTCTGAGGGCATCAATCGCCTAGAACTTAGAACTAATTAAACCTAACTAACCTAAGGACATCACACAAGGTAGTCAATGGGCAAGTATACTGGTTTTGCTCCCCAAACTATCTTGTCGCATTTCACTCTGTGTTGACTTTAAGTCTACAGTTATGCCTGAATTATGATTGATACTTATCCATTGCCATGCCCAGAGGATCTCATGGGCAAATTAGGCGCTGGTCGTTACTTTTCAAAAATTGACTTGAGCGACGCATATCTCTAGATAGCACTAGATGAAGCATCTCAAAAAGTGTGTTCTCGCCCCTATCATTCGCATCCACAAGATGGACCATCGCTGGCGGAATTGCTTCACGGTCGCCGCCTTCGTACACTGTTCCACCTGCTCCTACTTCCTCAGCATTGTGACGGTACAAACCCCCGTTATTAGATGAATTTTTCTAGTATGCACGGATTACTTTGTGGAGAGTGAGCGCGACGTGGTGCGCGATCCGCGGAAGCGCGTGGCGCGCCCGCGCGAGATTTGCAACGGTCTCCGCTACCGGGTGGCCACATGGCCTGCAGCTTGGGGCATTGTTAGGTTTTTCGCGCATTACGCGAAAACTATGTAACTTACGCTGAAGAGCGATGCGCGGCAGTGGATTGTCGTCAAAAATATGCACTTCTGAAAGATCGGTCTTTATTTCAAGTCACGAGACGCAAAAGTTATAGTAACCTCAAAATCGGTTAATATTACGAATACTGAAAGATTAATAAAAATAGTAAATAACAACTTACAGGGATGAGCGAGCACTCATTAAAAACGTTTCGTCATAGCGGATCGAGTTCCGTAGTCATATGTTAAGATTCATAAATAATGAAGCCTGTAAAGAGCAATAAACAAAGTTTGAGGGGAAATTGTTTATAAAATTCAATAGAAAATTCATGACGAAAAGAACGGCACTATATAATATTTTGGGTGGCATCACACGTATTTTAAACTAGTTAAGTTATACTATACACTTAGCTTGCAATAATTTTCATTGTTTGCAAATTATTATTAACATTTATCGCTCATACTTAATTAATTAATATAGATATGAAGATTTTGAGCAGTGCAATGTGTAGATCACTATAGATTACGCCTAAAAACGGTGCTATATCCAGTTCTATGTTAAAACTTTGCAGCACAGATGTCAACAAACAAATATGCGCTAAGTGGCGAAATATTGCAAAAACTAAAACTTGATTTACGGGCGATAGAATAATCCTAGAAATTTATGTAACATAGTAAATAAGATGAACTTCTGAGCGCGGTTCCGATGGTGAACTTATTTCTGTCGAGGGATGTATGTATCAAAATTTGTAACCTTAACTGGTGAGATTGGTACTTGCATAACCAGGGGATTGACGTCCGAGCCTATATAAGCGAGCGGCCATCTTGGTCAGAGGTCAGTTGTTGGGCAGTCGTTTTGGAGGGTGGGTGGCGAGCAAGCCCCACTTGAGGGTGGCCCATGTGGTCGTTTGAGAATTCTTTTTCGCGCCAATTTATTTCGACAAAGAGTATTGTTTAAGAGTGCAAGTGTGCAAGCATATATTTGGTGAACTGGAAGTGCTACGATTATTTGTGTGAGTACGATTTACGAGGTATACATCGTCGTAAGTGAACATGAGGCGAACTGTGTTTTCGCGCCAAAACTGTTAGAACAAAAAGGACAGTGGGACTTGTGGTTCTGTTCGAATTGATTGAGTAATTTTAGTTTATAGCAGCCTACATTACTGCTATTGGGGGCTCGGAGTCAAACTATTATTAAAGTAAAACTGTAAACCGTCTCACCAGTGCTAATTTCATTGTGTGAAAGAAAAGAACAATGCCAATAAATAGTGATTGAACTGTGTCGTAAAAAACTGATTTTGGTATAATAATCGCCTAATTCTTGTTCCCTAGCATAAACTGTACTTATGTCTGAGTGAATAATTAATTCAAAAACTATAACAATGCGCGGGTGTGGAAGTGTACTAATGCACCAAGTGTGGAAATCATCCCCTGAGACTTACGTGAGAGTCAAAATTTGCAATAACATTTTTAATCAACATTTGTATATACACATTCATGTGAACACTCCTTCAACCGCAGTTCTTATCATTTACCGCCCTGTCGCAACATCCAGCGCTGAAGGAAGGCTGCAAGTATCGCTTTGCATTGCATAATATTGCGTTTTTCAGAGTTTTTAGCAGCAGCAGACGGTAGGCGCGAGGCGAGATCCTTCGTCGACTTGGTGCATGCATGTATCTCATTTCAGGCCCCGAGAGATTGCAGCGCCGACATCACAATCAAATTCGCCACTATCACGTGCACAGCGATCCTTAGTGTCTCTTCCCCCAGATTCACTTATCCTGAGGACAGCGTGGCCACAGGTGCTGCCGCGGGACGACCTCATGGAGTCAGAGCCTTCGCCTCTCCACGCCTTCTGTATCTTGCTATGGGCCTCAGGAGGAGGACGCGTACCCTTCTGGTAGTTTTCCAGGGGACATTTCTGCCAGAGCGAAGGCCGGATGGCGGGGTAAGACTGGAAGCCTGACGTCCCCTACAGCAATAGCTTCCAGTTCCTCAGAGAATCCACAATCCCGCTTCCCCCGCCATTATCGAGTTCCATATATGATGGCACTCCATCGCTTTTGGGGTGAGAAAAATTCCAGCATAAAGTCAAGCCACAGTATGGCAGACGGGAATGAAAGAGAAGAGAGGGCGGTGAAGAGATGTCAGCCAATTGCACACTGACTGACCCCTCTCCAGGATGACAATGCGATGACAGCGCTCTCTACACAAAGAGGACATAAGCAGTGCGCTGTCTGGCCACAGCCCAGTTCTACACAAGCATCGAGGTCTGTGACCTGGATAGAAGCATCGATTGTATTACTTCACTTGTATTGGAATCGTTATACTGAAAGACATTGATTATATTGCATGTTGCCCTTTGCTTGCGAGACATGTATGTATTCATTTATGTATTTACCGCCTACATGGTGGCAAAGTGGCAGCCAGCATGGTAACTCAGCGTGTTCGGTCAGAGGGTTAGCTACCCTCTGAAATAAAAAAAAAAAAAAAAAAACTGAGTTAAGAGATCAACGACGAACTGAAACGGGTGTCTTGCGACGTCCGCAACGAGCAGATGAAACGAACGAAAACGAACAAAATGAGATTAAAAAAAAGTTTTAAAGTGGAAGACTACAAATACAAAGGTCTCGGGTTCGATCCCTTGTCAGTCGCACGATTTTTTAGCCGCACTTTTCGACGCTGTAAGCGCAGAACAGGGAATCAGTGATCATAAGTCCGTTGCAGCATCCATGAATATGGAAGTAAATAGGAATATAAAAAAGGGAGAAGTTTTATCTGCTTTGTAAGAGTAATAGGAGGCAGATTTCAGATTACCTAATAGATCAAAACGAAAATTTCTGTTCCGGCACTGACAATGTTGAGCGTTTATGGGAAAAGTTCAAGGCAATCGTAAAATGCGTTTTAGACAGGTACGTGCCAAGTAAAACTGTGAGGGACGGGAAAAACCCACTGTGGTTCAACAACAAAGTTAGGAAACTACTGCGAAAGCAAAGAGAGCTTCACTGCAAATTTAAACGCAGCCAAAACCTCTGAGACAAACAGAAGCTAAGCGATGTCAAAGTTAGCGTAAGGAGGGCTATGCGTGAAGCGTTCAGTGAATTCGAAAGTAAAATTCTGTGTACCGACTAGACAGAAAATCCTAGGAAGTTCTGGTCTTACGTTAAATCAGTAAGTGGCTCGAAACAGCATATCCAGACACTCCGGGATGATGATGGCATTGAAACAGAGGATAACACGCGTAAAGCTGAAATACTAAACACCTTTTTCCAAAGCTGTTTCACAGAGGAAGACCGTACTGCAGTTCCTTCTCTAAATCCTCGCACGAACGAAAAAAATGGCTGACATCGAAATAAGTGTCCAAGGAATAGAAAAGCAACTGAAATCACTCAATAGAGGAAAGTCCACTGGACCTGACGGGATATCAATTCGATTCTACACAGAGTACGCGAAAGAACTTGCCCCCCTTCTAACAGCCGTGTACCGCAAGTCTCTAGAGGAACGGAAGGTTCCAAATGATTGGAAAAGAGCACAGGTAGTTCCAGTTTTCAAGAAGGGTCGTCGAGCAGATGCGCAAAACTATAGGCCTATATCTCTGACATCGATCTGTTGTAGAATTTTAGAACATATTTTTTGCTTGCGTATCAGGTCATTTCTGGAAACCCAGAATCTACGCGGTACGAATCAACATGGATTCCGGAAACAGCGATCGTGTGAGACTCATGAAACTCAGAAAATATTAGATACAGGCTCCCAGGTAGATGCCATTTTCCTTTACTTTCGGAAGGCGTTCGATACAGTTTTGCACTGTCGCCTGATAAACAAAGTAAGAGCCTATGGAATATCGGACCAGCTGTGTGGCTGGATTGAAGAGTTTTTAGCAAACAGAACACAGCTTGTTGTTCTCAATGGAGTGACGTCTACAGACGTTAAAGCAACCTCTGTCGTGCCACAGGGGAGTGTTACGGGACCATTGCTTTTCACAATATATATAAATGACCTAGTAGATAGTGTCGGAAGTTCAGTGCGGCTTTTCGCGGATGATGCTGTAGCATACAGAGAAGATGCAGCATTAGAAAATTCCAGCGAAATGCAGGAAGATCTGCAGCCGATAGGCACTCGGTGCAGGGAGTGGCAACCGACCCTTAACATAGACAAATGCAATGTATTGCGAATACATAGAAAGAAGGATTCTTTATTGTATGATTATATGATAGCGGAACAAACACTGGTAGCAGTTACTTCTGTAAAATATCTGGGAGTATGCGTACAGAACGATTTGAAGTGGAATGATCATATAAAATTAATTGTTGGTAAGGCGGGTGCCAGGTTGAGATTCATTGGGAGAGTCCTTAGAAAATGTAGTCCATCAACAAAGGAGGTGGCTTACAAAACGCTCGTTCGACCTATACTTCAGTATTGGTCATCAGTGTGGGATCCATACCAGGTCGGTGTTGACAGAGGAGATAGAGAAGATCCAAAGAAGACCGGCGCGTTTCGTCACAGGGTTATTTGGTAAGCGTGATAGAGTTACGGAGATGTTTAGCAAACTCAAGTGGCAGACTTTGCAAGAGAGGCGCTCTGCACCGCGGTGTAGCTTGCTGTCCAAGTTTCGAGAGGGTGCGTTTCTGGATGAGGTACCGAATATATTGCTTCCCCCTACTTATACCTCCCGAGGAGATCACGAGTGTAAAATTAGAGAGATTAGGGCGCGCATGGAGGCTTTCCGGCAGTCGTTCTTCCCGCGAACCATACGTGACTGGAACAGGAAAGGGAGGTAATGACAGTGGCACGTAAAGTGCCATCCGCCACACACCGTTGGGTGGCTTGCAGAATATAAATGTAGATGTAGATGTAGTTAAGTATTGTCATTTATTTTCTTTAATAAAACTCATTAATATGACTTGCTTGAATTGTTGTCTAGCGATCTGAGAAGCAGGTTTCCCAGACACTCCATCTTTGGAAACTAGGTAGGATACAACAATCTATCTTCATTATCCTTACATTAAATGGCACAGAACTCACAGAGATTGTTAAAGTCAGTTTCGTTCATTTAAAAGTGCAGCCTTATGTCCCCAAATCAATGCGCTGTTTTAAATGGCAGCGTTCTGGGCACACCACTTAAGGATGTAAGGGAGAAGCTATTTATGGTAAATGTGGTAAGGTCACCCACCAAGAGCCATTTGTTCATCTCGTTTTGTGTATCTGAATTGCTCTGGGTGTCATCCTGTCCGGAGTACGGACTGCAGTGTATATCTTGATGAATGGAAGTTACAAGAGCTTAAAACAACGAAGAACATTTATTACAGTGCAGTTAAAAAGATGTATAAGGCCCTGTTGCCTTACATGTTCACTACCACCTTTGCGTCAGTTCTTAAAAAGCCTGTTCAGAAAGCCAATATTGCTATACGAACAGATGTGGCTACCGTCTGTATTAGTGTTTGTCAATGCATTTGTGCAGCTACAATTGTTTTGATGCCCATACCTCCCCCTAGAACATCGTAAAAGGCCGTGGTTGCTGACGTTTTGGAGCTCGATACCACTCCAATGATTCAATCTGTGCTGTCACTACCACTGCCGTGATTATAGCTCTGAAGTCACACGTCAACCACTGACAGAGACGGGGAAAACACGGTCTTAAGATGTAGATCTCACTCTCTATGATGTCTCTCTCGATGTCACTCTGCCTGACGTCGCTCTCGATTCATCTTCAGAGCCGATGGAGCTTGATGTCGACCTGGGGCACTCATTCCGCCATAAGACTGAGCTCCATCCAAGGCGGGCTCCAGGTGGAAAGACGGGTAAAAGTACAACCCCAGTGATTAATGGCGCTCTTACTACAGTGGAACATCAGTGGGTTTAGGACACATGTGGAAGAACAAAAGCAGGCCCCGTGTGCTTCTACTCTGAGGCAGTACCTTCCATCACCATGATGACTCCACTGAGGAGAGGGTCAATGAAGGGGTCCCTGTGTTTGTCAATAACACTCCCCACTCTTCTGCTCTCTCCCTGGCTACAGACCTACCAGTGGTTGCAGTTGAAACTCACGTGTGCCAGGAGATCGCTGTTTGCTTGCTGTAATTACTCCACAAGTTGCGATAGACCCTGAGGCTCTCACAGATGTTGTAGAACAACTCCCTTGACCATTTCTACTACTGGGGGACTTCAATGCCCATCATGTCTTGTGGGGCTCGACCTATACTTTCGCTAGGGGTAGGATTTTGGAGAACCTCATGATGTCTCATAAGCTGTGCATCCCCAACATAGGTTCTCCCACCCATTTCTGTGCTGCTACTGCGATCATCCTCATCCATCGACCACTCTTTTTACTCTCCAGCCCTTGTGTATGCTGTTCAGTTGGAAGACACTGACGACCTTCGTCCTAGTTACCAAGTCCCACTCCAGAGTCACCTACTTGAAGCAACTGCCCAAGAAAACACACAGTTATGATGATGATCAGCAGAGCCAACTGGACGACGTTCAGCCAGCTGGCTGTGTTTGAACGCCGCAACAGCATCCAAGAGGGGCAGACCACATCACACAAGTGACCCACCGTTCCGCTGTCGTCTCCAACCTAAACTTCTCCAGTCATCGTTGGAGGCAACCTACACTTTGTTGACTGAAGAGTGCCGTTCAGTAATCCAGGTCAGCAGTGTGGTCCCACAACAGTTTAAGTGCTGCTGAATGGCGGAAAACCTCACATCCTTTGGACTAACGAGGGCCAGAGCTCACCACATCATCGAGGAGAGTAAAAAAAGGTCATGGCAAGCGTTCCTGGACTCAGTCGACCTTTCCACTCGTTCCACAATAGTATGAGAAGCTATCAGTGTCGTCTGCTGCTTGTGATATGGCGCCCAGTCACGATCAAATCTGGTATAGCATGCTGCAGCACTTGCCAACAGTATCAAAGGAAATCCTCTTACGATGCTTCAGTTCGATATGGCTGACAGGTCGATTTCCCGACATGTGAGAGGAAGTTTTGATACCTCTCCTCAAAGCAGTAAGGACTGAATGTGTCCCAGTAGCTATCAGAGGATCGCCATAGAGAGTTGTGGAAAGACCCTAGAGTACACAGTCAACCCTCATGTCGTCTGGCTATCAGAGACCATGCAGCTCCTTAGCCGATCGCAGCATGGGTTCACGTGTCGGTCAACTGCCAATAGCCTGACCCTGCTAGAGGCAAAAATCCAGCAGGCGTTCCTGCATAAAAAGCATTGTCTAGAGGGATCTCTTGTGGCCAGTAATGCGCTTGACGCTACGTGGAGACAATGTTCTCCGTCATCTATACCAGTGTGGCTTTCATCGACACCTCTCCATCTTCGTTTGGTCCTTCCTCTCAAGACGCCATTGATGCATAGAGCCGGTGACATGCTGTCAGATAGTTTTGTGCAGAAGAATTCTGTTCCCCAGGGCAGTGTTTAAAGTGTCATCCTCTTTGACATAGCTGTCAAAAGTATAATGTCTACAGTACAGAGACATGTGCAATGCTCCTTATTTGTGGGTGTTTTTACGGTCTTCTGCTTGTAACGCCGGAAATGCATATCCTCCTATTTCCATCTATTGTACTATAATTTGTTTTCCTTATTTTTGTTACCTGAATATATGACATTTCTGTGTCTTTACATATTGTAATTGTTTTACTATTTGTATATATATATATTTATGCATTTATGTCGATGTATAATTGGTTTGTTTCGTAAATATTATTTGTATTTTTACGCTGGGTCTTGCCTAGGGAAAACTGCTATCGAACGATTACATCGATAGGTCGTGTGAAGAATCAAAGTGTGTAGGATCTTTGGTAGTGTTAACTCTGCCGCGTGGAGCGCGGGCAGAGCAGTAGAAGTCTGGCTGGAGTAGCGAGTGGAGCAGGTGTGTTGTGTGACGCTCCCGCGAGTTGCCGCGCTTTCGGGGTTTGGCAGCATGTAATTGCGCTCGACTCGCGATGATAGTTTCTGACATGGTGTCGCGGACGGGAAGCATTAGCTGGCGCACACCAAGAGCCCGTTTCGCCTGGTGACCATGTCGAGAAGAAGGCGCGCCAACATCCAGCTTCCGCAACAGTGACGGCCGACAATGAGTGACTGTCGCCACCTCCTCGATCGACGGCTTCAAACCTTCAATCAACCAACAAGGAAGACTAAAAGCACGTAAAGTTTCAGAACTGTATGGCAGACCTCAGCTTTTCAAATTGTTCCATTTGCCTCGCAAAATTACAGCAACTTAGCATGAACCTTTGTTGCTCATTGTCCCAATTGCATTGCCAAGCAGGGTCCCTTCCTTTTCCGAAATGAACCCGAGTGTCGTTGAAATTCAAACGCGAGCATAATTCCATTTCACTGCTTTAATTTCAAAGTTCAATTTAAGTATCCATAGCTGGCTACAATAGTTAGATTATACAAGCACAAATTAAGAGTGCGAGTTTTGTTACCGTATTTTAGCTTACCTGTGACTGCAGCTCAGCTCGGTACGTACTAAATTTTACTATTGTTAATTGTTCAGAATCGTTTAATTCAAGTTCAAAGTTAAATCTCTTCTTTCTAAATTGCGTAGATTCAAGTAGCTTTAGAAATGATTGTTGAGGTAGTCCAAGACTAACTGTATTTCGATGTGCTTCAGAAAGAAAGCTCACTATTAACTTCAGTCACTAAATTAACTTTCGATTTTCCGGTTTCATTAATTCTTTTGCTAAATCAAGTGTAGCGAAATTTATTACTTCTGACAAACTTTCAGTTTTCACACTACACGTGTCAACCTTCAGTTGCCACGCTTCTAGTGCTAATTATATGTGTAATAACCTTTCCTTTTCAGTTATTATAGTAATTGTCCATAGGACTGGCGACCGTAATTTCCCCCAAATCTCAAATATCTAATTACCGCTAGTTGATTGTTAACGTAACGGCCGCACATTTACTTTCTTTATTAACTTTATCCCTATTTCAAAATTAATTTCCACCAGTTTCACCTGCATTTTTCTTTTCATTTAGATGTGACCCTTTCCTCCCTCTTTACCGACAGGTTAACTTCGGTGACGATTGCTTTTCCAAAATTCCCATTAGGTACATGCGGTTTCATTTTTCACTGTCATTAAGGTCGATAAGTGAGGGGGAGGTTACACGTGGCGACCTGGTGACAGGACAATCTTCAAATTTGAGGTTGTTCTGGACACGAATTTTGCATTGTACAAATCTCGTAACAAATTACTGGTTACGAAATGGTCGATACGTCAGCGAGAATATTAGTGTGAGGAATCCTAATTAGATTTGAGATTTGGCATTTATATTGAAAATTATTAAAATGAGTGAAGGCAACAATTACCAAAATTTGGTAGGCTTGGATAAGGAACAATCGGTCGAACAGTGGGGAACGCGCACCGCGGTACCCATTGTTCAGGGACAGGCGGCTAGCATGAAAGACGCGACCGCCGAAACGCAACAAAGAGCAGAAATGGTATTCCACACTTTAGAAAATGTTTCGGAGTCGGAAGTGAAAATCAAATGCGAATCCCTTGATGACGAATACGGGGGGACAATTAAAGAGGAAGCCGCTACGGAAGTAAAACCGGTAGTTTCCGGGAATTTAACTGATTTATTGAATGTTTTGATTAACGAAATCAAGAGTCAATCGGCCAAGCAAGAAGCTCAGTCTAAAAAAATTGAACGAAAGCTAGACAGTCACAAAAAGCTATTAATGTTGTTAACAACAATGTTGGAGTTGTTAACACAAAAGTTGATAAAATCAAAGAAGATATTGTTGTGATTAATAGCGAAATCGGTAATCTTAAACAGGAAATGATAGGCGTTCAGGCGGAAATTGCGAGCATAAATACTCGTTTTTATTCCGAAATTAGCAGAATCGAGAAAAGTGTAGGAAAATCAGTTGCTCCGATCATCGAGAATAAGGTGACGGAACAAATTCAATTAGTGAAAAAAGAGGATCAAAAGAAGGTGGAAACTTTAAAGGCTTTAGTATCCGAAGTAGATACCAAAGTGACGAAGCAGGCTAATACCTGCGAAGAGAAAAAAAGGGAAGTAGAAACGCTTGCGACAACCACTTGCCAAGTAATTACGAGAGTGTCGGAATTAGAAAAGAAACTTGACGAAAAACAGAGCTATGTGCCAATCTATGCACATAGTTCGGAATTGTTGACGAAAGAGGAGCGGTTCGACCCCTTGAAAAAAGGCGGTATACACGCGACGGATTTCATTAAGAATTGTGAAAGAGTTTTACCCAGATCATGGACTAATGATAGAAAAATTAATGCGATTATTGATGTGTTGGCTGGTGATGCCAAGCGTTGGGGCTTAAACCTCAACATTACGGACCTGACTTTTGACGAATTTAAAAGTTTGTTTCTGGCTGAATACTGGTCAGAGCAAAAACAGCAAAGTGTCTGGCGCGAATTTGTCGTATCGAGGCCTTTCGATGCGAATTCGCGCGGTTCGATGAAGGAGTTTTGTGAGGGCTGGATCCGCAAGTTGGAATATTTGCGTGATCGCCGCACGGAATCCGAAATAGTCTGGGAACTCTACAGGAAGCTTCCAGATGATACAAAACGCTATGTAGGAAGCAATCACAGGACAATCAATGATTTCCTGGGAAGAGTGGAGGACGAGGACAATTGGCGCAATAATCGCGACAGTGATAGAGGCCGTGGTAACAACAACGGGTACCACAGCTACCACAACAACGATAACTATGGGAATAATGCATACCGCAACCATGGCAGCAATAACAATAATGGTTCGGATCGTAATAACAATCGTTACAATGCAAATAATAACAGGAATGACGGAAACCAGTATCATACTAACGTGATACGGGCTTCACAGAATAGTAATAACGCCAGAGGGTGTGATCAGCCGCCTCAGCAGCATCCGGGGACCGTATCCGCTGGGACGAGACAGGGAAACCTTAGCCGCGCCGGTGAGGGGCCGACCGGGCGTGGAGAAATTTTGGCGGCCCAATAATAGGAGAAAACCCAGGTGTCGTCGTTATGAAAATTCCGTATGGAATAATCAACGGCGGGAGAGTGTGCCAGTGTTAGGAGAAAGGAGTGCGCCCACAAGTAGTAGATCAGCTGTAGACACGGCAGTAGAAAATACATTCACTGTCAGTGAGAACAATTTAAGCAGTGTTCCAGAAATCGATTATAAAGTGGCAGCTGTAACACCCACAGTGGAACTGGAGATTGAGTTTAAGAATGATTCGCAAGTGTTGAAAGAAGATCAGATGTCGGATAAAACGTCCGTCATCGAGCGAGGGGATGCAGAGAGGGATGAGGTCTGGTTAAGGCAGTTCGGTCGCTTATACGACGAACTAAGAGATTATAGGGGCCTGTATGGGAGAAGTGTTTATGGGGAGCGCGTGCAGGATTTTCCGCGTCTCGTCCCGCAGGAAGATAGTGTTTGTGAAATGATAGAAAGTTCTGGCCCTAACCGGCAGGCTTTACTAGAAATAGTTGATGTTAATGGGGAGCACGAGCAAGATTGATCGTGTTTCGTCCCGCAAGAGTTGGATGTTGAAGTAGTAACGGAAAGTTCTGGCCCTAACCGGCAGACCTTACCGAAAGTTTCAGTGGTAGAAGTAGCCGATCCATCCGACGCAAACCTCCAGTTTAAACATTGCGAAAGTATTAAGGAGAAAGATTGCGAAAATTTTAGTGATAGCCGGACACGATTGGTAGAAAACCACGTAGATTACAGTGTGTATTAGGTTAGAGCTGACGTTATACGGTCAGACGATAACAGTGTGGTTTGCGCAGATCTAGAGGAAGTAATTGCAGATACTACTGGGCACATTTCTCCAGGTAGATTGGCAGATGAGATCAATCTGGCTAAAGAGGAATCAACGAAGGTGACAATTAGTGAATTGATAGCAAAGCAACACTCGCTAGTTGACGAGTTACAGGAAAAGGTTTCGGTATTGGAGGCGAAGCTACAGACAAAGCCTCAGGACAAACGTGTTGAAATTAAAACTGTATGTGAACAGAGGCTGAAAAAGCCGCCAGATAAGCCGGATTTGGGATCAAAGCCGGATGATTTTTTCTGGAATGACCTGGATATAGACGAGGATTTACTGTGGGAAAATAAAGAAACAGTCGAGGACAAGTGTAGACGGGTAGTAGTGTCTGTTAATATGCACGACCTACAACTAAACGTGTTGATTGACACCGGTGCAGAATTGAGTGTTGTATATGGGAAAATATTTGAGTTACTGAAAGACAGACCCGGCATCGTAGTTATGCCAGTAACAGGAGTGAAAATTATCGGTGCTACTGGGAAGGCCAGTAAACCGGTCACAAAACAGATTTTTGTCAACTTCGAGATATGTGGGGCACGATACGAACAAGAGTTTGTCGTCGTGCCAGACTTAACTACGGAAGTAATTATCGGGTTAGATTGGCTATTAAAGTACCTTGCAGTGATTAATTGCGAAAGCAAAACTTTGACATGTACGTCATAAGATAAAACAATGGTAGTTAGTTTTGACGAGGTAGGAGACGGTGTGCATAGGCAATACCAGCCTATACATATTGTTAACTGGCCGGATGGTATTGAGGTAGGTATGAATTTGAACTACTGTAATGTGAGGAATCTCGGCATTGACAATAATGTAGAAAGTGAATTGGAAAGTATTGTAGACGGTGTGTCAAACGTAACACACGAACAAAGACGAGGCCGACTTTCCCGTACCTATTGCCATCACAACCATAGGGCATGGGGCAAATATGAAGCAGAATTTAAGAGAATTATGAACACCTTGAGACATGAATCGACGGGATTTTCTCCAGAGGAAATCCTGTTGGATGACAGAAGTAAAAGTTTAGTGGAAGAGATAATCAAATTCCCTCCACGGATTAACATTAGTATTGGTGTGAAAAAAGATCGTTTGCGAGAAGTAATGAAGCTAAAAGCCGATGCTCGTACACGTCGTCATGACGCTAAAGCGCGTTTTGCTAAGTTTGCAATCGGAGACTTAGTACTTGTAAAAGCTCATGAGAAATCGAGCGAGATAGACAATGAAATCTCTAAATTTAAGTTTGTTTATAATGGACCATATAAAGTCATTGGTATATCTCACACAAATGCTTATTGCTTAGAGTATCCAAGCCCTGGAAAACTATTAGGTATACGGAACATTGTAGACTTGAAATTGTACCAACCTAGGATCGATTAATACCACACAATGGGTAATTTATACAGTATGTAAAATAGAGTGTAAGATTTAACGATTTGCTAGATTGCCATGCTTTTGACTGACCAAGGTCATTAAAGAAGTTGTAATTAATAAGTAATTAATTTTGATTAATCAATTTAATTTTAATCAATTTAATCATGATCTAATCAACTGAAAAATCCAAGCTGCTAGTTTAAGTTTTCAGCTGAGTCACAGTAGATTAAGGAATGTAAATATGATTTTGTAAATAGCTGTAAGATTCCATAAATGTGTGATTTACTAGTCATTGCCGATGTACTTAGACGCTGTTTTAAGTTTCAGGCTAGTACATGCGTGTGATGATGGACAGTGTTGAGTTATCCACTGTGATAGTGTTTATGGACTCCTTGAGATTACTCGGGAGTGAGTTTTACCGAAAGAATTCAGTGAAACGGACGTTCTGGAAATGCCGTTACAAGGGCGAGAGAGATCAAGCGTGCCGCACAGGCGGGCGCAACAATACTGGCGGGGCGGAACCGCTGTCGGCTCTTGTGCCGCTGTCGGCTCTTGTGCCGCTGTCGGCATTCTTTGTACTTCCGAGTACGGAAGGCGGAGTTGTTTTTCTTCCCGGACAGCTGATATGAAAGAATTCTGTTGTCAATATTTATGTTTTTGTCGATCTGCTGTATATTATTTTCTTGTTTAGCGTTAAGTGCACACTCATGACGAGAATATTAATTTTGAAAAGTTTATATAAAATACGTATTCTATGTAATTAATTATTAATTTGCGTATTTTGATATACCTGTTTTCTATGACCATGTAATCTGATTAATTTTGTAAATAGTATTCCATTTCTTGATACTGCTAGGAATTTAGATTTTTAGAATAGCTAAACCATTTTCTATATTTTCTATGAATTTTAATATGTTGTCAACCTGTTTTATTTTGATCAAGATGACAGAGTGGAATAACATTAGGAGTGTCTCCACTCAATTATTATCGTCTAAAAAATTAGTTTATGGTTAATTAGGCAAATGATAATTTTGTTGATGTTTTGAGCATATGCATTTCCGCTGTTTCTTTTTTTTTTGGACATTTTCTGAGTCTGTTTACGTTACACGAACATCCTCAGACAATGTGGGGCACGTGTAACGCCGGAAATGCATATCCTCCTATTTCCATCTATTGTACTATAATTTGTTTTCCTTATTTTTGTTACCTGAATATATGACATTTCTGTGTCTTTACATATTGTAATTGTTTTACTATTTGTATATATATATTTATGCTTTTATGTCGATGTATAATTGGTTTGTTCCGTAAATATTATTTGTATTTTTACGCTGGGTCTTGCCTAGGGAAAACTGCTATCGAACGATTACATCGATAGGTCGTGTGAAGAATCAAAGTGTGTAGGATCTTTGGTAGTGTTAACTCTGCCGCGTGGAGCGCGGGCAGAGCAGTAGAAGTCTGGCTGGAGTAGCGAGTGGAGCAGGTGTGTTGTGTGACGCTCCCGCGAGTTGCCGCGCTTTCGGTGTTTGGCAGCATGTAATTGCGCTCGACTCGCGATGATAGTTTCTGACATGGTGTCGCGGACGGGAAGCATTAGCTGGCGCACACCAAGAGCCCGTTTCGCCTGGTGACCGTGTCGAGAAGAAGGCGCGCCAACATCCAGCTTCTGCAACAGTGACGGCCGACAATGAGTGACTGTCGCCACCTCCTCGATCGACGGCTTCAAACCTTCAATCAACCAACAAGGAAGACTAAAAGCACGTAAAGTTTCAGAACTGTATGGCAGACCTCAGCTTTTCAAATTGTTCCATTTGCCTCGCAAAATTACAGCAACTTAGCATGAACCTTTGTTGCTCATTGTCCCAATTGCATTGCCAAGCAGGGTCCCTTCCTTTTCCGAAATGAACCCGAGTGTCGTTGAAATTCAAACGCGAGCATAATTCCATTTCACTGCTTTAATTTCAAAGTTCAATTTAAGTATTCATAGCTGGCTACAATAGTTAGATTACACAAGCACAAATTAAGAGTGCGAGTTTTATTACCGTATTTTAGCTTACCTGTGACTGCAGCTCAGCTTGGTACGTACTAAATTTTACTATTGTTAATTGTTCAGAATCGTTTAATTCAAGTTCAAAGTTAAATCTCTTCTTTCTAAATTGTGTAGATTCAAGTAGCTTTAGAAATGATTGTTGAGGTAGTCCAAGACTAACTGTATTTCGATGTGCTTCAGAAAGAAAGCTCACTATTAACTTCAGTCACTAAATTAACTTTCGATTTTCCGGTTTCATTAATTCTTTTGCTAAATCAAGTGTAGCGAAATTTATTACTTCTGACAAACTTTCAGTTTTCACACTACACGTGTCAACCTTCAGTTGCCACGCTTCTAGTGCTAATTATATGTGTAATAACCTTTCCTTTTCAGTTATTATAGTAATTGTCCATAGGACTGGCGACCGTAATTTCCCCCAAATCTCAAATATCTAATTACCGCTAGTTGATTGTTAACGTAACGGCCGCACATTTACTTTCTTTATTAACTTTATCCCTATTTCAAAATTAATTTCCACCAGTTTCACTTGCATTTTTCCTTTCATTTAGATGTGACCCTTTCCTCCCTCTTTACCGACAGGTTAACTTCGGTGACGATTGCTTTTCCAAAATTCCCATTAGGTACATGCGGTTTCATTTTTCACTGTCATTAAGGTCGATAAGTGAGGGGGAGGTTACATGCTCTTCCTCCAATATTGAAGCAGTGACTCGTCAGTTGCAGTTTACATTGAAAACGTTGGAGGAGTGGGCTGCGAAGACTGGTTTTACATTTTCTGCAGAGAAGTGTGTGTTTGTTCATTTTAATCATTGTCATCGTCTTTTCAGTTTACCTGAATTGCGTATGTGGGACCCCATTCTCTCTTTTAAAGACTTTATGAGATTTCTGGGCACCATTTTTGACTCCAGACTGTCGTGGTTACCACACATAAAGGACGTGAAGACAAGCGCCCTGAAGGCACTGAACGTCTTGAAGCGTCTTAGCCACGGGTCCTGGGAAACAGACAGGGTACATCTGCTCCAGTTTTATAGGGCATTTGTGTGATGGCAGCTTGACTATGGGTGCACAGTGTATGGCTCAGCGAGGCTTTCTTATCTAAGGATCATTGATGTTATACACCGTAAGGGGATTAGGCTGGCCATGGGCGCTTGTAGGAGCAGCCCCATACCCAGTCTCTGTGCTGAGGCTGGTGACTCACCACTTGCCATCCAATGCCAACTCCTCAACGTGTGTCAGGAGTGTAAGTTCCTCGCAATTCCCACCTCGTCAGCATACCATACCACTGGTTCTCCAGCTGCAGCGTGCCTCTTTACCAACCGCTAGTCAACAAGGCCATTTGGGATCTGCGTGAATTGTGTGCTGGAGTCCGTTGGTGTAGGACACATAGATACTCAAATCCGGGGTTTTAACCGACTGGCACCCTAATTACTGCAAAGGTCCAGAATGATGATAGAGTTAGTGCAGCAGAGGAGAGACTGCATTCCTAAATATGTTTTTAGTACAATATTTTCTGAGATTTTAAATAAGCACCATAAATATCTAGCTGTATTCACAGATGGGTCTTAACAGGTGGATTCCATTTGCTGCTCTGTTGTTTTCCCTGATCGTATCCTCAAGGTTCGGTTGCCTCCAGACTTCGATGCTGAGTTGTCTGCGGTCTTGAGGGTGCTAGAGTATATGAGATGTGCTGTGCCAGCTGAATTCCTTGTATGTTCTGACTCCATGAGTGCCCTTCAGTCTCTGCAACTCACGTATCCAGCCGAGAAAGTAGTCTACGATATCCAGGATGACCTTCTCCACTTACAAAGGCTGGGAAAGGAGGTATATTTCTACAGGGTGACAGGGCACGCAGGTATTGTGGGGGATGAAAGGATGGATGGAGCAGCCAAGGAGGTGTGTCGTTATGCTCAGTTTGTTCAGTGTGTCACTGATCTGCATGCTATCGCCTCACTGTTGCGGTAAAGAGTCATACATTGATGGGAAGAAGAGTGGTTGGAAGTGAGAGACGATAAGCTGCTTCTAGTAAAATACACAACACCATGGCATACTTCCTTCCACTCATGCAGACGGGATGAAGAGTCCTCCTTACTCATCTTTGCGTAAGCCATGGCCCTATGACACATGGCTTCCTTCTCTGATGAGAGAACCCTCTAATGTGTCGTGTACTAGGTTGTATTTTATTTTCAGACCAGAGGGCAGTGAAAGATATGTCAACAAATCTGCCCTTTGTTTTAAGTGCATTCAAATGGATGTGGTTAGAGTTTTAACGTTTTGTGAATTGTTCAGCTTGTTGCCTAAAATTTTAATTTCCTAATGTATTAACAGGGAGACTGGTTCACCCATTTTTTGTAAGTGGTCAGTCAGTCAAATTTCCCTGTGGTGTTCCCCTCTGTCGTTTTCGTTATCTTTTAATCCCAAGTTTAGCACCTTTCACCCTTTCTCGATTGTCTTATGATGTGATGATTGTTGAGCTAAAGTGATTTTATGTGTCAATCCAAGTGAGGTGGGAGTGTACTTCCCTTTCACTCTCTCGTTACTTTTAATATTTGTATTGGCACCAATAACATCGCTTTTGGGTGCACACACACACACACACACACACACACACACACACACACACACACACACACACAAACACTCACTCATGTACGCACAAACACAGGTACACACACGCATGCACGCCTCTTGTCCTCCCTGTGCCTCAGGCCCCACAAGCTCATGCACTGTGGGTCCCACCAACTCGTGCACCACGAATGCTGCTGACTCTCCTACAGCTCACTGGGCGCCACCTGTTTCCGCGCTGGCAGCTCCTCTGGCGCCTCCTGTTCTCGCTGCTCACCCTTCTGACTCTGGCTTCATCGTTCAACGGTCCACAGCCCATTGGCATTGATGTCCTATTGTTAACTCCCATGACCACCATCACTCCTTTGCTGGTTGTCGTCTTTTGTGACTCTCCTTGCTCTTTTCCTGTACAATACTGAACAGCTATTTTCCTTTCCCTTGTTTTTAATGTGTGCGCTCCAACATACACTATCAGCCTTCTGTGTGATACAATGCATGCCAACTCCCTTATAGACACCACAATGCATATGAACGCTCTTCTTCACGTTACAACGTACATCGCCGCACCTCTCCACACGCCAATATGTAGGATCAAGCATGCACTCCACCATATGCCCCCTCTGTTTCTCTGGTTTGTCCTCGATCACTGGCATTCCTGAACTATTTCCCAGTTCTTCAGCCTTCTGCATGCACTCACATTCATCTTTTCTTACGGAGCGAGGTGGCGCAGCGGCTATCACACTGGACTTGCATTCGGGAGGACGACGGTTCAATCCCTAGTCGGGCCATCCTGATTTAGGTTTTCCGTGATGTTCCTAAATCGTCCCAGGCAACAACCGGAATGGTTCCTTTGAAAGTCCACGTCTGACTTCCTTCCCCGTCCTTCCCTGATCTGATGAGACCGATGACCTCACTGTCTGGTCTCCTCCCCCAAACAATCCAACCCTCTTCTTTACTTTACATTCCAGGCACACACTGGTCACTCTCCCATCCCCCTTTCTTGGAGCTCTCACTGGCAGTTGCTCCCATCAGTGGTCTATGACGTGGAGGTGCCATTATCTTCAAGGCCACACACACAGCGGCTTCACATCCTGTCTGCTGCCTGATGGCTGCACTCACCACAACATCAACCTTGGTGCTGCCACACCCTCACCACATTTTACTGGTGAGTCCTTTAGCACCCTTACTTCCATCATTGGCCTTCAGGATGCTGATACCTACCAACACCTCCTTGGCCTCACTATACATTGACCCTTCATATGACTCACCGATGCATTGGCTTCTGCCTTACAGTGCACCATCGTGTGTCTCCTCTTTGGTTCATGCCCTCACCCTCAGAGCGTCACTCTCTCGAGATGTCTTCACCATCTGTCATTGAATGGGGGAGGGGTGCAGTACCTCTGATGCAGTACCCTGGATGATTTGGTTGCACTGCACTACATTCAGCCTTCCAGTGACTGTCTTGCCATTACTCTATCATGGGAAAACAAACGCGATACTTCATATCTGTGGGTAGTAAACATAAGCATATATACTGAGGCCAGCCGGAGTGGCCTAGCGGTTCTAGGCGCTACAGTCTGGAACCGCGCGACCGCTATGGTCGCAGGTTCGAATCCTGCCTCGTGCATGGATGTGTGTGATGTCCTTAGGTTAGTTAGCTTTAAGTAGTTCTAAGTTCTAGGGGACTGATGACCTCAGCAATTAAGTCCCATAGTGCTCAGAGCCATTTGAACCATATTTACTGACAAACTTATGGAAAGCACTGCATAACACTGCAGAGCCAGTATCACTCCAGGCAGCGCCTCAATCACTTGCCTGTTTCCTATGCTGGCCATGTACTGCACAGAAACTGTTTGTCTATGGTTTCACTAGGCATGTACTTAACCAGCTGCTCAGCCAACAGCCAGCCAGTCTTTCTGCAAGCTCCAGCACCAGCCATCTCCATCAGTAGCCAAACCAGCAGCACCGCCATTGGCAGTTTGGAAAAACTTCAGCTACAGTGCGCTCCACGAGTTGCTATGCCATTACTACACAGCCACCTCTCAACCCCCAGCAGTGGCCTTGCTAGGCACTGCCTGCCCTACATGCTTCAATCCATTTGGCCATCACCAGGTCCACATGTGCTCACTACCAAACACTGACTTCTGGACGCGCACTGATGAGCACTGTGAGACAGTTCTACTTCAGTTATCAAACCTAGATTCTAACTAAACCTTCTTACTAGTGGATGCAAAGTAATCTTGTTTCTCGTTGTCTAGAAGTGCCTCTTTATCTCGTTCTTGTCATCAAGCAGTAACTCTTCATTTTCCTATTACTCATATTCCATGTTTACTGACTTAATAAAGTGTTGTTCATCACTATCACTGGCACATCAATAAGTGTGTTATCGGCTTTATCGTCACAGACATAAAAATATATACCGTATTTCACTAACCATTCTAACATGTACTTAGGCTGTACTTACATGTTTAAATTTAATGTCTAAGGATGGTCTTTCCTCACTGTCCCTTTACTATTTCACTCCATCCACAGAAACTGTTTTGTACAGTATCTTCACACACACACACACACACACACACAGCATGGTCGTACATACTGGACACCCCAATTTCTAATTTAACTCTTACTTCTGTCATTGAAAAAGATTCAAAACACATCACTTAAGGTTATCTTCATTTCCTATTACCGTATAAACCTACCTCATTCACTGAATTACTGACAGTAGCCAAATAGTGAACTATAATCACCCACAAAACATGTCCTCAGAAATGGTATCAATTAGGTTACACTCACTTTACTTTCCAAACCTCAATTTGTTTCCTTAACATAGAATCTTTCTGTGGCAGGATGGTAACTGGATGCCCATATTAATCTGTCATATTTCCATCTCCATAATTGTTAATTCACTTAGCTGGTGGTGGTATATTTCACATTTCATCTCATGTCCTTCAATAAATCCATTACAAAGTTGCATCCATCTGGAAATAAAATCTCATTAATATAACTTTATTTACAGGTGCATAAAAAATCCAAATCTCATGAAAGTCTTCATGAAATATTGGGTTTCTTCATCCTTTGAGGCAACAATTTTCTTTCTCACACCTCGAACAACTATAGTGCTTGCTGCACTGGCGTCTAATGTATGGAATCCTCAATAATGGCCATGTTCCTTTTATTTCAGGTTATCAGAATTGTTCATACATAATCACTTACAATAACACTGAGAGCATGTATAGGTCTTGCATAGACCTTCTTCATTACTGCCCAACTATACCCGCTAACCAATGATTTCAAGGATCATCTCACAACAACATCTGCGTTAAGAAATATCAGAAAACTCGAATAGCTCAATCACTAGAGCATCAAAATTGCTTAGCTAAGCAATGACAGATAGCAATATTACGTTAACAGGAGAAGCTGAGTCCTTTGTATGGTGTACAGAGGCACTGTGCCAGGCAGAGACTTTTGATCAGCTCAGACGAGGATTAGAACAATGACGTAGGAAGCAGAAGTGTGCATGATTTTTCCGTGAGCAGTTGAGTGTTTTTCAAACGGCATAATGAAGCAGTAGGAGCCTTTGCGAATAGATTAATGTACATATTTATTAGTTAACAAAGAGTGAGGACGTAAATAGAGTGTTGCTACAGAAAGCTGACCAGTGTGTGCTTGATGCTTTCCTAAGAAGTTTAGCACCACAGAAGTCTAGGAAGGTACGCACTGGGATCCCTGATTAGCTCCATGCAGTTGTTAGATTAGCATTGGAGTATGATAACATTTATGTGTCAACAGGTGTAAGGGCCTTAATAGAGTTAGTAAGTAGGAGACGTTGGAACCCCCCTTATTACATGTTGTGTCGAGTAGCGTTAGTGATACACGACCATAAGGGCCGATCATCTCATGCAAGCATGGGCTACAGCATTATCCTAGAGTTAGACTTCTTGCATTCACTTCATGCCACTGCTGACAAAGCTGTTGTTAGTGTTGATGTTTCAAAAAAATGGCTCTAAGTACTATGGGACTTAACATCTGAGGTCATCAGTCCCCTAGACTTAGAACTACTTAAACCTAACCAACCTAAGGACATCACACACATCCATGATGGAGGCAGGACTCGAACCTGCGACCGTTTGATGTTTCACGTGGCGCATCTAGGGTACAGGACAATCCAGTTAAACCGCGAACAATGAAGCATTAGCGTATCAGACACCGTACATTATGGTTTAATTCTCATGACTGTGTTTCGAGTGGCACTGAAAAGTCGTTACGAGTGAATGTGGAGCCTAAATTAGCAAGTAATATGTTGTATATAGTGGATACTGAGGTATTGGATGCAGCATCTTGTTTGGTGAGAGGTAGTATGGCACACGTGCAAGAAGCAAGGTAGGACCCATGAATGTGTATAATTTTGGAGTCAAGGAGGTTAAGTTGTTGAAGGCAACATTATTGGGTATATTGGAGATTCTGTATGAGGAAGATTACCGCACAGGTGGTGTACGCTGTAATAGGGCACAGGGTGCGGGTAGGACTGCATTTTGTGAACGCTAGGACAGCATTTTGTGAAAAATTAAGGCATTTGAAGGGGTCAGAAAGGACACACATAGAGGAACAGTTGCTAGAATTTGAAGATCTGTTTTTTTTGTTTTTTTCTGTTTTCGCGCAAGGGCCGTTACCATATGCTCCAGTAACACATCACAGGATACTGACAGGGAATAAAGCACTAGTGTATCAGAGACCATACAGACTACCACAATGAATACTATTATCTCTGCAACAAATTTTCGAAGAATTTATTAATCAGCATGGGATGATGATATGATAGAAGAAAGAAGTAGCCCCTGGAGGGCAGGAATTGTAGCGAACAAGTCTATGAACAGTTCGAAGAAATATCAACTTTGTTGTAAGTAGTAAAACTATGACAGATGCCTACTAAGTTTCGAACATCACAGAAACAATTGATAATATTGGACAATGCTGGTACTTCTCGACAATGGACTTGAAGAGGGGATACCATCAGTTAGAAGTGGCTCTGGAGGATAGAGTGAAAATCATGTTTTCATCGCCTAGGGGACAGTGTCAGTACAGAAGAATGCCGCTTGGTTCAAAACAAGCACCAGCAACATTTCAACGTTTATTAGATGGAATACTAAAAGGATTGAAACCATGTCAGTGTCTCGTGTATCTCAGTGACATGATCGTCTTTTCGAGAGATACGCAGGAGTACACACAACAACTGAGAGATGTGTTCAAGAGGTTATGGGCAGCTCATTTAACACTAAATACTGAAAAATCACACTTTCCCCTACAGGAAATCAACTACTTCGGCCACGTAATTAGTAAGGACGGCGTATGAGTTGATCCTGGATTAGTCCAAGCACTGAAAGATTTCTGGTACTAGGAACAACCTAGGAGTTACAGTGTTTTGTGGACCTCACAAATTACTGTAGAAAGTTCGTGAACAGGTTTGCAGATATTGCATGACTATCTATGCAGTTGTTGAAGAAGGGTGTTCAGTTTGTGTGGTCAGAGGAATGTCAGGGATCATTTGTTGAATTAAAGACGGTGTTAACATCGAGTCCAGTGTTTATATTTCTGGACCTTTGGAAGGAGTTTACATTGTCGTGTGATGCATCGAACCATGCTCTAGGCTGCATTTTGAGCCACGAGGTCGATGGTCAAGAACGTCCTATTGCCTTTGCATCAAGACATTTGAATGGTGTGAAGAATAATTGTTTTACAATAGAGAGAGACGTGCTTAGATTGGTGTACGGAGTAATATGCTTCCAGTGTTACCAGTGCAGAAATAAGTTTAAGGATGTGATGGGCCATGCTGTTTTGAACTGGTTGCAAGGTCTGAAGGACTCACCCAGTCGACTGATGAGACGGGCATTAAACCCCAGTGAATATGACTATGAAGTACTCCACAAACAAGGGAAGAAGCACGGAAATGCAGTCAGGTTAAGTAGGAAAACAGCAGTAGTACAAGCACTGGGTCAGGAGCTTGCTGAATGGCAGACAGTGAGGAGCACTGACAAGGAAGGAAGAATGATGTCGATCAGCACATCCAAAATTGTGTAGAATGTGGTCAGCATGCAGATTTGAATCGGAAGCAGGTATTATTGCAGAGATTGTAAAAAGCAACGGATCTATTTAGTTTCATTGGTGTGCATGTTTTAGGACCATTCAGCCAAACACCAGCAGGTAATCGATTTGTACTGACCATAAGAGACCATTTTTCTCATTACATCGAGGTTGTGCCAGAGCTGGACCAACAGGTACAGTTACGTAAACGCTAGTTAATAGGTAAGTATTGATGTTTGGGGTGCCGGAGACAATACTTAAGGACCAAGGGACGAACTTTATGTCAGACCTAATGAAGGACTTGTGCCGGCTGTTAAAAATAAAGAGGTTAAGAACTAGTCCATTTCATTCTTAGGCTAACAGAAGGACAGAATGAGTTCACTGGACAGTTGGGAAGATGCAGGAATGGAGAGTTGGTCTGAGAATTTGCGAGAGCAGTGGGGGAAGCATGGAAGAAGGTACCGCAAGCAAAATACTAGGGCATTAGAGAAGCAAGAAAAGACAGTAAAGCGAATGGCAACGTTACCTCAGCAAATACGCCAATGGATGATGTTGTGCAGTCCATATACTCCAAAGGGGGAAAGGATAAAGTTTGTAACATGGTACCAAAGCCCATACCAAGTAATTGAAACCACATCATCAGCAAATATGAGGCTACAGTGACCAACGAGGTCAACGACTGCGCATATCGGCATCAACAACCCTTCAAGGGTATGACAGAAGCAGTTCCATGTGAGGCATTAATGAAATCGATTAATGAGGCAAGAAAGAAGAAGCGGAAAGATAAGCAATGGGAAGAGGTGGTGCATATACCTCAGTCTCTGTATACATTCATTGTTTTTTTTTTTGTTATTGGGTATTTTCCTTTTGATGTACCGTATAGATTATAGAAGTTATTTTGGATAAGGTTATATGCTACGTTAAGGTAGAAATTATCCTTAGTGCAATAACATGTGCTATTGGGATACAGCAGGCTTCTGACGTAAGGGGAGGTGATAATGGTCCCTGTCCTCAGGTTGGTATATGGATAAAGATGCAGGGAGAATTGCCACTGGAATTACAGTTGGTAGCAGAGCTGAGTAGCATGAACTTGCCATTCTACTACTGTGGAACAACTATGGGTTTGATAATAGGTAATGCATGGTTGTATCTATCATTGAGAAGCCCAGTATCGAATACGCATGCGTTGTTTAAATGTTGCATGGTGTACACCTGTCCAGTGAAGCCTGTGGCAATTGGGAGATATGTGCAAATGAGAGAGGAGAGGGTATTACTAACGGCATAAAATGGGAATTGGCAAGTGATGTTGACTGAGGGTGAGCTTCTGCAATGTCTGAGAAGGATGGCCACTATGTTCCTAACTCATCAGGACACGATGGGTGGAAGCACATGCATTATGCAGGGGTAAAGCAGTTTATCCTTGCCAAAAATGGTGATGTAACCAAAGCCGTATTTTCAGAGAACAGGTTTACATTGGGCGCCGTCAGTATGTGATGGCATAATAGTGGTAGCTAGTTGCCAAGGGCAAGGCAAGCTCATGGGAGCAAGACATACGGAATTATTAGGCAGTGGACTGTTGATCAATGGCACTATGCGTGATGTTACATGGCCTATGTTTCATTTATGAGCAACAATGATGGGGGATACTCTGTTGAATGTAACACAGCCACAGCTGCGCTGGGCAGACAGACCTCTAGACATACTATCCAAAAAAACCTAACCATTTTAAACGACACCTGTGAACTAAACCTGGACCATTCACTAAGCCAGATGGTAGTCGCCCAGGAGGGGCGGATCACTGCGGAGCAGTTGCAGCAGCATGTGGAACAGTATCAGGGTGGTAGACAACAGATGCTCGTGATCTGTGACAGTCCCTAGTGTCATAAGGAACGATTTTTCTCTGTCTAGATTTTATGTGCCTGAAATGACGAGCCATGCAGAAATTTTATTCAGGTGTAATTCACGTACCTGTGGCCTGGATTTCCTTAGCGAGGGACGAAAAATGGATTTATGAAGTTGAGGATTGAAGTAGTAGTTGTACATGGTGAGTTTTTCCACAGTGTACAAACTCTTGGGGTTGATCGATGAGAGGATTTGGAACAAAAAAGTCTGATGAACTTCTATCTGGAAACGCCTGTTTTCCATGCTAGAGACCACTTATTCAATCGTACTTTGTTAGAGAGACTGCAATGTAATATGCCTAGTAACATGCAACCACAGTTAGAGTATGCATGGCGACACGGTCGTTTCAGGAAGCAGGAAATCATGAAGGATGCATCCAAAATGTTTGAACACCAGTGTTGGAGGAAAATGCGATTAACACTGTTGACAGCGATCGCCATGTCAGTACCAGGCAGTTGACCTGCCAGTACAGGGTAAGCCAAGAGGACCATGTGGAACATTCCCCATCGCAACTGTTACTACCCTTATCGCTTATAGCGTGTGCAAGGCTTACTAGTGACAGACTTTCCACATCAGGAATAGTTTTGTCACCGGTTTATTCGCCAGGCAACCACTGGATCTCAACCCATGGGATTTCTGGTTATGGGAGTATGCAGAGACAATTCCAGATGTGGGGACACTGGAGCAGCGCCTGCTGTTGCCTTTCCCACTGTTTGGATGCGGCCTAGCCGATGTGTACGACGAGACTGAACATGCTACGGCCCGTACATGCATATGTTGAGGCACATGGAAACCTTTTTCAACACATACTGTAACTGGGGCTGCGTGGTACAGTGCGTATTGGACTGAAGTCTCTGTAACAATATATGGTCGAATAATGGTCTCTAGCATGGAAACCATGTATTTCCATGTGTAAGTTCATTAGCCGGCCGGTGTGGCCGTGCGGTTCTAGGCGTTTCAGTCTGGAACCGCGTGACCACTACGGTCGCAGGTTCGAATCCTGCCTCTGGCATGGACGTGTGTCATGTCCTTAGGTTAGTTAGGTTTAAGTAGTTCTAAGTTCTAGGGGACTGATGACCATAGATATTGAGTCCCATAGAGCTCAGAGCCATTTGAACCATTTTTTTGTAAGTTCATTAGACGTTTTTGTTCCATATCCTCTCATCAATCAACCCGTAGAGTTTGTACATGCTGGAAAAAGTCACCCTGTATAGTATTCAGCAATAGCCAATGTAGGAGTATATATGCAGGTCTGCAGGCTTTCATGGCTGTTGTCACTAAAGTTAAAATCTTCTAGGTTGTTAGGCCACATAATATTTCCTCCAATGTAATCGACATTTTGATCCCTCCGCTGGGCTCTTCTTCTTCTGGGATTTCCAATATTGCTAGCAGTATTGGACACCAGAAGATCCTTAAAAAGATCCCAGCAGAGGGGTCGAAATGTCGATTATTTCAGAGGAAATACGCTGCGGCCTAACAACCCTGAAGATTTTAACTTCAACAGTCTACACGTATTACACAAATTAAGGGTGTAGGTAATTTAAATAGAGAACTGGGCCAAAGCAAGACCCAAAAGAAGGGTCTTCTTTGTGGAGGGGGGCAGTGTAGTGTTGCTACCCAGTCTTTAAGCAAAAGTAATAGGAAGTGGTGAGAAAGCAGCCATGAAGTACCGCATTAGCAGCCACAGGCTAGTGGCCGCAGTATGGTGACATGTGGGTCAGAAAAACATGTGCGTAAGGTTCAAATGGTTCAAATGGCTCTGAGCACTATGGGACTTAACATCTGAGGTCATCAGTCCCCTAGACTTAGAACTACTTAAACCTAACTAACCTAAGGACATCACACACATCCATGCCCGAGGCAGGATTCGAACCTGCGACCGTAGAAGGCCACGTGGTTCCAGACTGAAGCGCCTAGAACCGCACGGCCACACCGGCCGGCGTGCATAAGGAAATTACGAGATGAGGCTATCTGCACTCAGCGGAAAACTGCATCATATAGCGGTACTAACCGTTAGCACGTGGGCTAATGCCACCCCACCAGTGCAAGCTTCTTGTCATGGGTTATATGACTAGAGTAGTAGGGCAAGGCCTGTGTCACCCCACTCTGCATTGTTGCCAAATTTATTCAAATTTATTCAAGATAGTGGCGATAGATGAGGCAACATCGCTATGACATCATGGCAGGAAGTTCAAATTTTGGTGGGAAAAAGGTCACTTGGAATAGCTCCACAAAACTAAGAAAATCAAGAGAAAATTTTGTTGGGAAAAAGGTCATTTGGGCTATCTCCACTAACATAAGTCATCTGACCACCACCTCTTCCACGGAATTAGTGGGAAAAGAACTCAGCCTGTACTGGACTGCTGGACAGGATGGACATAAGTCTTTATTTTGCATGCAGTGTTCATTTAAACAGTTTGAGGTGTCATAGGCAGTAGCTCCATCCAGTGTGTTCACCATGAGGTCTTGAGTCCAACTGACCTAGAACACAGTACTGCCATCAGAGGGCACTGACGTCCCTCCTGTGGCATAATCCAAGATGACAGTTTGGGGAGAAATGGTGGGAAAAGGACTCAGTCTATGTCCAGCTGCTGGAGAAGAAGGTGTGTACGTTACTTATTTCCTGTGGTAAACTGGAACTACGTGCACACTACTCGTAAATTACCGAAATAATTCAGTACACTGATGTACAGATACGCAGACAACTCAGCACAAAGGCTCACTGTTTTTGGCACTGACCTACTTGCTTGCTTGCTTTTTTCACCCATCGCTAGAATCTGGGATTACAAGAACATATGTATTTTCACATGGTTTGCCAGAATATCATACCGTTAATGCATGTATAAAGCTCTGCAAACACGCTCACAACGCTTAAACAGCCGAAAATAATGCAGTGCACAAACAATCATTGCACATAAAAAGCTTCCGAACTGTCATTAAGAAATTCGACCACAACTTACCAGTGAACTGCTCCCTACAGAGGTCCAACACGTGAACGCTGGCCGGCATGCACACGCTGGTGTGGCCTGCCCCGCAGAGTGACAATGCGGCTGTCTGCGGCTGAGGAACACGCAGATGTCCATTCATGCCTCACAAGCATGAGGTGCCGGCATCCCTTTCATACTTGACACCTCAGAAATTCCTGTCAAAACACGTGTTTAGCTAGCCACTGTGGCTGACGCATAGTCTTTGTACATATGGGTCCAACGAGTTGTTTGCACAGCGGTTCAACCTTGCAGGCAATGCTAAAAGATTGTTAGTGTTATACTGACGTCACATGTCTATGTAAATAACAGCCAGTCTTCCTCTGGATGCGCTATAGAAATCTGTTGGATTGCATTCAGAAAGTTTTTATGAAAATATCCCAGAATAACAAAGGAGGCATTCTTCCCAGCAATCCTAATGGTACAGCCTATCCATTACATATCAGCCCCTCACACAAATCTTAAAGTGTCACAGAAATAGTTAACCGTCACTTTTGTTTTTGTAGGAGTTTTAGTCATCTCTCAGCTTGTCTGTATGGAAATTCTTGTTCTAACAGGACCTGTTTACGAAAATAGCCCAGAATAACACCGACTGAATTCTTCCTGATGGTCTTAACGAGACACCCCATCCATCATGTGTTACCCTTCCCAGAAGTTGTAACGTCCTGATTTCAACATATGTCTCAGAAGCGGTAAACATTCTCACCGCTAAAAGCCTTCATCATGTTTGCGAAAACACCGATAATCATAAAAACATTTTTATTGTTTGGAAAGGGATCACCGTCTAAGCACAAATCGGAAAATAAGACCAATTATGGAAACAGAAATGGCTGGAATTTTCGGTGTCCTACAGCTGTTGATCTGGAGTGTCCGAATGCCACAGTGGATGATGAGAGACAGCATCCTGCTAGAGATGGCTGGTCTCCTTCAACTTGTCTTTGAACACTTGAACAAAGAAGACATCATGTTACTCCCAGAACTTTCTGTAGATACCTTGCCCCCATCTTGTTCGAAGCAGTCTGTAGAGGCTCCCATGCCCCATCACATGGATGTGTTGTGATTGAATGGGGCACTCTGATTAGCTCTTACTGAATTTACCCACCAAGTCACTGATGCTGTCAGTGAGGGAGCACTGTCCGCCGTTTTTCTCTGCAGATGAGACTTTCAGAAAGAAAACTATTTTGTACAGATCGCCTTATCGCACCGACAGTTAAACCCTGCAAAAGTGATCTACAAATCATGAAATACGGTGAGACACTTCCTCAATTACACTGCTCTGCCACTGACGATGAAAGATTGAATATTTCAGCGTGAAACCAACCTTCAATCCGGCTATGTCATCACAACAATGTAGCTGTAGTAAACACACAACTCGTATCCTGCGCCATACAAAATCGTCACTTCCGCATCCTGCATATAGCTATCGACCGCCAGACACTAGTACATATACCACAAAGACAGATAGCATAAGCACATGTACTGTAAATACTCCGCCGGCCGAGGTGGCCGATCGGTTCTAGGCGCTACAGTCTGGAACCGCGCGACCGCTACGGTCGCAGGTTCGAATCCTGCCTCGGGCATGGGTGTGTGTGATGTCCTTAGGTTAGTTAGGTTTAACTAGTTCTAAGTTCTGGGGGGCTGATGACCTCAGAAGTTAAGTCCCATAGTGCTCAGAGCCACTTTGTAAATACTCCTTGCAGCATTTGACATCTCCTGCAGCCCAGTAGGTTATTCACTGCAGCGAATGGTCACAAGTCATCTGCCCTCACATATACACTGGCTCGATGCATGACCAGTGCGCCCTCAGCAGACAGAGGCCACTCACCGAACGGTTGCACAAAGGCTTGGTCGGTTGCCCTCAGCACGAAGGCTCACTGTCTTGGCACCGACCTACTTGCTTGCTTGCTTTCTTCACCCATCGCTAGACTCTGGGATTACAAGAACATATATATTTTTACATGGTTTGCCAGAATATCATACCATTTTCGCGATACTTCAGGATATCAAACACATAGCAATATCGCTTGCATACCGCTATAAACTTGCACAGTATAATTCCAAAGATATAGACTGGAAATTATATCTCTAGAAACTCGAAAATTTAGCTAGCTGGATTGTGCTGTAAACTACTGAGTAACTAGGAACTTATCTTGTCTGTGCAGATGTTTATGTAAAAACGACGACGGTGTAAGCTCATCATAAAAACACCAAATTTAGGAAGTGATTCGGCTAAGGAACGTTCCATGAAATCGGTATTTGCAACTCCCTCACGTGCCTGCTAGATATTTCTCCAGTATTTGTAGCGCATTTTGTCTCAATGCCAGATCAGAGGTTCTGCAATGTATCCACTGGGTTATAGGTGATGGTTGATTGAGAATTTAATGATTACAGCCCCAAGTGAATTATATTCGTGGCACTCTCATATCTCTAAATGATTCACCTTTTTCGAACCTGTCTGTTACAGTAAAATTCCAGTGTGGTTTTAAATAGTCCCTATGCATCTTATAACAGCTTCTCAGACTCTGCCCTGCCATCTCTGCAGATTTGCCATCGTTCCAATGTAAGTCGGAACTGAGCAGACGTCAGAGAGAGCTACATCTATCGCATTCTGCAACCTGTGTAAAACAGAGTGACCTGAGTTAATGTAAGAGGACCGTGTTTTGACTATTTTTTGGAAAAGGGAGCACACTATTGTAGCTCCGCCAACCATGTACAGTGTGTAAGGTTAGCGCCAAACGAAGCCTGTTCCTGGAACACGAGGTAGTATAAAAGACAGTACCAACAGTTGTGGTAGTATTTCTTATCAGGATAATTAGGAAGATTCAACATCATATAGGTACTGCAGTCCGAAGCACATCCACATCTCTCAGGGCCCATTCACATTTATCACCCCAATATTTTATCATCGCTATTCTGTACCATTCAGCAGAGAAAAATTACGAACTATAATAGTTCCACTAACTTTATCCGACAGAGAATCCAATAAGATTTTCACCGCACCTCTCTCTTTCGATATTTCCAAAGCAAATACCGAATACTTACCGGCATCGAGAATATGCAGCGATCCTATCAAACACACAGGTATTGATATATTGCAAGGCCTGTAGAAGGATGACCGTATCCCACAGACTATAAGTTACAAGAGAGGGTCCCTGTGTCTTTGCTTGAAATACTGTTTATTTCTGCTGTTACCCGCTTTGTATACTGCCATATATTTTGTTTTTTCCGCCACGACTTCGAGATTTGTGTCAGGTTCTAAACTGACATTAACACGTTCTGATCCATTTCCTCTCGCAGAAAACTAGATGTTGCATGGTGTAAATCATGTTGTTGACTGCTGCTACCACAACACACGTGCAGACTCTCTCTCTCTCTCTCTCTCTCTCTCTCTCTCTCTCTCTCTCTCTCTCCCTCTCTCACACACACAGACACACACACACACACACACACTGGATGATTTTATATAAAAGACAATCACAAAATACTAAAACTGGAAGATTTTTGAGGTACTGTGGAACGTTTCCAAACTGCTGTCCGAAGGTGATTGACAGCCTCTACATTTAAACTCATATTTCACAGTGACGGAATAGCTGATGGCTCTCTGTTCCATTTCGACTGATTCCTCATGTTGTAGTCATGTACGCAATCTCTGTGTCTATGCCAGCCATCCCCAGAAGATGTTGCCCCTCCAGAAAGACTCTTTCTCCCTCTCAAACAAGCGATCTCAGACAGTCATTATGTGGTAATCAACAACGTTCCAGTGAACGGATGGGATGGAAAAGACACCATCGATGTGCTGCAATAATAAGCATCACAGTTGATAGTGCAGACAGTTTAAGAAATTTTAGAGTAATTTCAGCATCGACCAGCGATGCGACAGCATGCTTCCCAGATTCTGTATCATCGCTAAACCGCCCCTCCTCTTCTTTGGGACTACCATTGCGAATGTTGATAGATGACTGTGCAGTACGTCCATTCATTGTTAATTCTCGAACGTATGCATCAAAGTATACCAGACAGCAATCTACATATTTCTAGCACTTCGAGCATAGCAGGTAATTTATGATCTTTCTGTATGCAGATGGGAGTCACAGGGCATTCTCGAATCCTTAGGATAAATGTTAGAGATTGAAAGATCTTCTCACACTGTCGTAGACCAGCCCGCCCTACAGCACTGTCACCGACTTAATCTGCAGCTGACCAGAAGTAGACCGCTACATTCCGCGTCTAGTGAATGAATGGAGTGTACCGAGTCCATAACTGCTGTTCCGTACCCATCCAGGTGCACAAGGATTTCTCCAGATGCGTGCATGTCGAGGACGTTAGCAGCCCTTAGCGGTGCATAGTAGGAGATATGAAAGTATTGTGATATAATAGCAGACAGTTAAGAAGAACAAGAAACGGGTGGATTTTAGGCATAATCCAGCTTCAGATGGACGGAGTTCGAAGCATTTTACGTAAATAAACTACGCTATCAATTCTAAAGTATTGTTCTACTGTCTGGGATCAGTGCCAAAAGACATTGGTAAGAGAGAACATAAACACATACACTCCTAAGGCTACACAGTATTGCACTTAAAACAGGCTATAATGTTAGATCGTTGCAGTTTCTGACCTATTAGTCACACAGAATGCAACGCTGTCAATATTACAATGTAAGAAATATATTTTCAGCGCATGACAACATAGCAGTACTACAACCATTAGACATTTAAAATTCTGTAACCTACAAAATAAAACTCCGTTTATTTATAAAGTAAAGCAAAATATTTTCTGAAGGTTCGAAGCAGGTCTCATCACTGAAGACAGTTCCTCTCCAGTCAATGAGATTCCAGGGCGAAGAGGTCTCTGGAAACGTCCGAGACAGCGGCGGGATACCAGCCTGACAACCAGGACCGATGATCTGAGTTGACATTTCGTTTCGCAGCAGGACCCCTTTCGTTGTCATCCGTGGTACCCTTACAGCACTGTGGTATATCGATAATATCTTGTGCCCCATTTTGTTGCCCTTCATGGCAAACCATCCTGGGCTTACATTTCAGTAAGATGATAACCACCCACACAAGGCGAGATTTTCTACCGCTTGTCTTTGTGCTTGTCAAACCAAACCTTGGAGAGCAAGGTCGCCAGAGCTCTGCCAAACTGAGAATGTTTGGAGCATTACGAGCATGGACCTCCAAACAAATGGGGATTTTCACGATCTAAGTCTCCGGTTGGTCAGAATATGGCTAATATCCCTAAGGAGGACATCCAACAACGCTGTCAATCGATGCCAAGCCGAGTTATTGGTTGCATAAGGCCCAGAGGTGGACCAGTGTGCTATTGACTTGCTCAATTTCTGAAGCTCTTTCTCTTCAATAGATCATCCAATTTTGTTTTAAATTGTAATCATTTGTTTATGTATACATGAACATCACATCTACCGATTTCCGACCCATTCAGATAATTCCTTCATGCTGTGTTGTTTTTTGTTTGTCTTACAAGGGTATTTTCTTAGTCCATTTTTAAAAGATGGTATTCACTTTTTATATGTTCGGTCTTTTCTGAAATTATGAAACTTACTACAAAAAGTAACATTTTTCCAAATGTTAGGAAATGCTCCAACGTAGGACGTGGTCATATATCAAGGAACAAACATTCTGTTGAAATTTAAAAGCATTCCAACCGAAGAAAAGAATTTTAGAGTTTAACATCCTGTCAACAATAAGACTGGTAGAGATGGAGCACAAGCACGGATTAGAGAAGGATGGGCAAGGGTATCGGCCCTGCCCTTTGAATGTAACCATACCTGCATTTGTCTTCAGTGATTTCTGAACATCACAGAAAATTTAAATGTGGATGGTTGGACGAAACGTCATCGCCCCAACTGTGAGTCAAGTGTACTAACCACTGCGCTACCCGTCTCCATTCCAGTCGAGAAAATGTGTTCATTTCTGTATTTAACGTTATACCTGTTAATATTTTTACTTTACTACATACCAATAGCCACTAAGTGACATCAAATTCAAAATATAGCTGTTATAAAAATCCAGTTACAAGTTAAATCAGTTTTGAAAATACATAGGTGCTATTGAAAACTAACACAAATAGCTTAGGTAATAAGCTCTATGAAACTGACGTCAGTTCTGAAATATTTTCTTGAGCTATAGTTAGTGTGTAAAATTTGTGGTTTGAACTTGGCTTCATGTGGATAATCATCTCACTGTTAAACTGTTATTTCTTGTAGCACGATGTCATCACAACAATATGGACTACATAGCATGCATTTATCACGCAGTGAAAGTTAAAACAAGATTTTTGGATTTTAAAAGCGAAGGTAGAATTTAAGTAATTAATTATCTGAAGCAAAATTAGTAATATAATTTCGGCCCCGCACCTTAACACTTCGTCCCTGCTCCTACTGAGATGGGAGGTGGCAACTCAATTGAAAAACCCAGGTTAAGCAGTCAGAAACCCATAACAGGAGATAAACTCATAACATCAGAGGAAACTCAATCTTATCGTAAAGCAATGGCTAGGAAAGCTAATAACTTTGGATGAAAAGCTAACAAAACATGAACTGTCATTGATAGTCCTCAAAAACAAAATACATAATCACTGATGGCAAAGAGGATCTCAACAAAAATGCAGCGTGAAAGAACGACTTCAACATTCCAAATAAATCTGAGAAATCAGCCTAAAGACAAGTCGTGCTTCCTTATTCCTCTGAAGATTAAATTGTGCCAGTGGTCTCAAATGATGATGAGGACAGTGCTAATGAATAGCGTGCTTTTTTTAATCAGTCACGCTGTGAAGTAAAGAATGAAGAGCAGTGTATTCGTTCCTTAAAGTGCCCAAATGGTGTCACGAACTTTGTGCTAGCATTAGCAAGAATGAATGGAGTCATATGTGTGTCATATTTGTAAAAAAGATGATTTTCGTAATGTCTTATCAACCTTACCTGCCTCTCCAATGAGTGTGCTCCCTGCCGCCGTTGGATAAGCAGCTGCAGCAGCAAGTCGTATACTCCTAGCTCACTCATTTGTTACATAGTTTAATTCTTAATTTCTTTGCGTGTTTTTGGTACTTGCATTGTTTAATTCATAAATGAGAGTTGTAGCATCGCGTTTTAGTACCTGAATAGTGTTTTTGGTACTTGCATTGTTTAATTCATAAATTTCGGGCGTATTATAGTATTTGAGAGTTGTAGCATCGCGTTTTAGTACCTGAATAGTGTAAATTCGCGTAGTCTCCTTCCGCCGTCGAGCAGTGTCAGCAGTGCGCAAGTAGCAGCATTACTGCATTTACTAGGCAATCTTGTATTTTAATAACCGTTTAAATTTTGTCGATTTGTTTGCGCTCTCTGTAGATTAGTTCAGACGTTCTTTGCAAAACAGTTTTTAGCATGGATAGGGACTGCAACTGCTGTGTTCGGATGCAGGCTGAGTTGGCATCCCTTCGCTCCCAGCTTCAGGCAGTGTTGGCTTCAGTCACACAGCTTGAGGCTGTTGCCAATAGGCATCACTGTGGGGGTCCGGATGGGGGTTTGTCGGGGACGGCCAGCTCGTCCCACGCATCCCCCGATTGGACTACGACTGTGGTTGCCCGGGATACTGCCCGCATTGAGGCTGATCCCTCACCTGTGGTAGAGTGGGAGGTCGTCTCAAGGTGTGGCAGAGGGCGAAAGACATTCCGGAGGGCTGAACGGAAGACCTCTCCAGTTTGTCTGACGAACCGGTTTCAGGCTCTGTCTCAGGCTGATACTGATCTTCGGCCTGACATGGCTGCTTGTCCTGTTCCAGAGGTTGCCCCTCAGTCTGCAAGATCCGGGCGGTCGCAGAGGGTGGGCTTACTGGTAGTTGGGAGCTCCAACGTCAGGCGCGTAATGGGGCCCCTCAGGGAAATGGCAGCAAGAAAGGGGAAGAAAACCAATGTGCACTCCGTGTGCATGCCGGGGGGAGTCATTCCAGATGTGGAAAGGGTCCTTCCGGATGCCATGAAGGGTACAGGGTGCACCCATCTGCAGGTGGTCGCTCATGTCGGCACCAATGATGTGTGTCGCTATGGATCGGAGGAAATCCTCTCTGGCTTCCGGCGGCTATCTGATTTGGTGAAGACTGCCAGTCTCGCTAGCGGGATGAAAGCAGAGCTCACCATCTGCAGCATCGTCGATAGGACTGACTGCGGACCTTTGGTACAGAGCCGAGTGGAGGGTCTGAATCAGAGGCTGAGGCGGTTCTGCGACCGTGTGGGCTGCAGATTCCTCGACTTGCGCCATAGGGTGGTGGGGTTTCGGGTTCCGCTGGATAGGTCAGGAGTCCACTACACGCAACAAGCGGCTACACGGGTAGCAGGGGTTGTGTGGCGTGGGCTGGGCGGTTTTTTAGGTTAGATGGCCTTGGGCAAGTACAGAAAGGGCAACAGCCTCAAAGGGTGCGGGGCAAAGTCAGGACATGCGGGGACCAAGCAGCAATCGGTATTGTAATTGTCAACTGTCGAAGCTGCGTTGGTAAAGTACCAGAACTTCAAGCGCTGATAGAAAGCACCGAAGCTGAAATCGTTATAGGTACAGAAAGCTGGCTTAACCCAGAGATAAATTCTGCCGAAATTTTTACAAAGGTACAGACGGTGTTTAGAAAGGATAGATTGCATGCAACCGGTGGTGGAGTGTTTGTCGCTGTTAGTAGTAGTTTATCCTGTAGTGAAGTAGAAGTGGATAGTTCCTATGAATTATTATGGGTGGAGGTTGAGGTTACACTCAACAACCGAGCTAGGTTAATAATTGGCTCCTTTTACCGACCTCCCGACTCAGCAGCATTAGTGGCAGAACAACTGAGAGAAAATTTGGAATACATTTCACATAAATTTTCTCGGCATGTTATAGTCTTAGGTGGAGATTTCAATTTACCAGATATAGACTGGGACACTCAGATGTTTAGGACGGGTGGTAGGGACAGAGCATCGAGTGACATTATACTGAGTGCACTATCCGAAAATTACCTCGAGCAATTAAACAGAGAACCAACTCGTGGAGATAACATCTTGGACCTACTGATAACAAACAGACCCGAACTTTTCGACTCTTTAAGTGCAGAACAGGGAGTCAGTGATCATAAGGCCGTTGCAGCATCCCTGAATATGGAAGTTAATAGGAATATAAAAAAAGGGAGGAAGGTTTATCTGTTTAGCAAGAGTAATAGAAGGCAGATTTCAGACTACCTAACAGATCAAAACGAAAATTTCTGTTCCGTCACTGACAATGTTGAGTGTTTATGGAAAAAGTTCAAGGCAATCGTAAAATGCGTTTTAGACAGGTACGTGCCGAGTAAAACTGTGAGGGACGGAAAAAACCCACCGTGGTACAACAACAAAGTTAGGAAACTACTGCGAAAGCAAAGAGAGCTTCACTCTATGTTTAAACGTAGCCAAAACCTCTCAGACAAACAGAAGCTAAACGATGTCAAAGTTAGCATAAGGAGGGCTATGCGTGAAGCGTTCAGTGAATTCGAAAGTAAAATTCTATGTACCGACTTGACAGAAAATCCTAGGAAGTTCTGGTCTTACGTTAAATCAGGTAGTGGCTCGAAACAGCATATCCAGACACTCCGGGATGATGATGGCATTGAAACAGAGGATGACACGCGTAAAGCTGAAATATTAAACACCTTTTTCCAAAGCTGTTTCACAGAGGAAGACCGCACTGCAGTTCCTTCTCTAAATCCTCGCACAAACGAAAAAATGGCTGACATCGAAATAAGTGTCCAAGGAATAGAAAAGCAACTGGAATCACTCAATAGAGGAAAGTCCACCGGACCTGACGGGATACCAATTCGATTGTACGCAGAGTACGCGAAAGAACTTGCCCCCCTTCTAACAGCCGTGTACCGCAAGTCTGTAGAGGAACGGAGGGTTCCAAATGATTGGAAAAGAGCACAGGTAGTCCCAGTCTTCAAGAAGGGTCGTCGAGCAGATGCGCAAAACTATAGACCTATATCTCTGACATCGATCTGTTGTAGAATTTTAGACCATGTTTTTTGCTCGCGTATCATGTCATTTCTGGAAACCCAGAATCTACTATGTAGGAATCAACATGGATTCCGGAAACAGCGATCGTGTGAGACCCAACTCGCTTTATTTGTTCATGAGACCCAGAAAATATTAGATACAGGCTCCCAGGTAGATGCTATTTTTCTTGACTTCCGGAAGGCGTTCGATACAGTTCCGCACTGTCGCCTGATAAACAAAGTAAGAGCCTACGGAATATCAGACCAGCTGTGTGGCTGGATTGAAGAGCTTTTAGCAAACAGAACACAGCATGTTGTTATCAATGGAGAGACGTCTACAGACGTTAAAGTAACCTCTGGCGTGCCACAGGGGAGTGTTATGGGACCATTGCTTTTCACAATATATATAAATGACCTAGTAGATAGTGTCGGAAGTTCCATGCGGCTTTTCGCGGATGATGCTGTAGTATACAGAGAAGTTGCAGCATTAGAAAATTGTAGCGAAATGCAGGAAGATCTGCAGCGGATAGGCACTTGGTGCAGGGAGTGGCAACTGTCCCTTAACATAGACAAATGTAATGTATTGCGAATACATAGAAAGAAGGATCCTTTATTGTATGATTATATGATAGCGGAACAAACAGTGGTAGCAGTTACTTCCGTAAAATATCTGGAAGTATGCGTGCGGAATGATTTGAAGTGGAATGATCATATAAAATTAATTGTTGGTAAGGCGGGTACCAGGTTGAGATTCATTGGGAGAGTGCTTAGAAAATGTAGTCCATCAACAAAGGAGGTGGCTTACAAAACACTCATTTGACCTATACTTGAGTATTGCTCATCAGTGTGGGATCCGTACCAGATCGGTTTGAGGGAGGAGATAGAGAAGATCCAAAGAAGAGCGGCGCGTTTCGTCACAGGGTTATTTGGTAACCGTGATAGCGTTACGGAGACGTTTAATAAACTCAAGTGGCAGACTCTGCAAGAGAGGCGCTCTGCATCGCGGTGTAGATTGCTCGCCAGGTTTCGAGAGGGTGCGTTTCTGGATGAGGTATCGAATATATTGCTTCCCCCTACTTATACCTCCCGAGGAGATCACGAATGTAAAATTAGAGAGATTAGAGCGCGCACGGAGGCTTTCAGACAGTCGTTCTTCCCGCGAACCATACGCGACTGGAACAGGAAAGGGAGGTAATGACAGTGGCACGTAAAGTGCCCTCCGCCACACACCGTTGGTTGGCTTGCGGAGTATAAATGTAGATGTAGATGTAAAATTTGTGTTAGTTTTCAGTAGCACCTATGTATTTTCAAAACTGATTTAACTTGTAACCGGATTTTTATAACAGCTATATTTTGAATTTGATGTCACTTAGTGGCTATTGGTATGTAGTAAAGTAAAAATATTAACAGGTATAACGTTAAATACAGAGATGAACACATTTTCTCGACTGGAATGGAGACGGGTAGCGCAGTGGTTAGTACACTTGACTCACAGTTGGAGCGATGACGTTTCGTCCAACCATCCAGATTTAAATTTTCTGTGATGTTCAGAAATCACTGAAGACAAATGCAGGTATTGTTACATTCAAAAGGGCAGGGCCGATTTCCTTGCCCATCCTTCTCTAACCCGTGCTTGTGCTCCGTCTCTACCAGTCTTATTGTTGACAGGATGTTAAACTCTAAAATTCTTTTCTTCGGTTGGAATGCTTTTCGATTTCAACAGAATGTTTGTTCCTTGATATATGACCACGTCCTACGTTGGAACACTTCCTAACATTTGGAAAAATGTTACTTTTTGTAGTAAGTTTCATAATTTCAGAAAAGACCGAACATATAAAAAGTGAATACCATCTTTTAAAAATGGACTAAGAAAATACCCTTGTAAGACAAACAAAAAACAACACAGCACGAAGGAATTATCTGAATGGGCCGGAAATCGGTAGATGTGATGTTCACGTATACATAAACAAATGATTACAATTAAAAAAAATGGATGATTTATTGAAGAGAAAGAGCTTCGGAAATTGAGCAAGTCAATAACACACTGGTCCACCTCTGAGCCGTATGCAACCAATAATTCGGCATGGCATCGATTGACAGCGTTGTTGGATGTCCTCCTGAGGGATATTAGCCATATTCTGACCAACTGGAGACTTAGATCGTGAAAATCCCCATTTGTTTGGAGGTCCTTGCTCGTAATGCTCCAAACATTCTCAATTTGGCAGAGATCTGGCGACCTTGCTTTTTAAGTTTTGGTTTGGCAAGCACAAAGACAAGCGGTAGAAAATTTCGCCTTGTGTGGGTGGTCATTATCTTACTGAAATGTAAGCCCAGGATGGTTTTGCCTTGAAGGGCAACAAAATGGGGCACAAGATATTGTTGACATACCGCTGTGCTGTAAGGGTACCACGGATGACAACGAAAGGGGTCCTGCTACGAAACGAAATGTCACCTCAGATCATCAGTCCTGGTTGTCAGGCTGGTATCCCGCCGCTGTCTCGGGCGTTTCCAGCGACCTCTTCGCCTTGGAATCTCATTGACTGGAGAGGAACTGTCTTCAGTGATGAGACCTGCTTCGAACTGAGCCCTAATGACCTGCTAAGACGTTTCTGGAGATGCCCCGGATAGTGGTGGTATACCAGCCTGAGTGTCACCCGCAATGCGGCTCGATAACCAGGAATGGTGGTTTTGGGTGCTATCAGGCTTCATATCAGGACACCTTTGGTTATTAACCGTGTACCCTTACAGCACAGCGGTTCATCGACGATATTCTGCTCCCTGTTTTGTTGCCCTTCATGGAAAGCCACCCTGGGCTTCCCATTAAGCAATGTAATGCCCTTCCGCATACGGCGAGAGTTTCTATTTCTTGTCTTCATGCTTGCCAAATCCTACCTTGGTCAGCTAGGTCGCCAAATCTCTCTGCAGCTGAGAACTTTCGGTGCATTATGGGCAGCGTCCTCCAATCAGCTCGGGATTTTTACGATCTAAGGCGGCTATGTGACATTATTTGGCACAATATCCCTCAGGAGGACATCCAGCAACTCTCTCAATCAATGCGAAACCGATTAATAGCTTGTATAACGGGCAGAGGCGGACCAATGCGTTATTCACTTGCTAAATATGTATAGCTCATGAATAAAGTATTTAATTTTTCCGAAATTATAAACTTTTTTTCTGTACATGTACATATCACCTACCGATTTTCATCCCATTCGGAGAATTCCTTCACGGTGCATCTTTTTTTGTCATAGAGTTTATAGAAATATATTAAACATTTATTACAGGACTAGCTACACTTGGATGTCTGAAATGTGCTCCAATGTACAACACTCTCCTATTCTAGTGGATTTATCTTCTAAAAAATGTGTTGAAATGAGGAAAACTCTTGAGTAACTACTAATTATCCGCAAAAAACACCTACCTTCCTTATTGGATGTTTTGAAATATTTTATACACTCCTGGAAATTGAAATAAGAACACCGTGAATTCATTGTCCCAGGAAGGGGAAACTTTATTGACACATTCCGGGGGTCAGATATATCACATGATCACACTGACAGAACCGCAGGCACATAGACACAGGCAACAGAGCATGCACAATGTCGGCACTAGTACAGTGTATATCCACCTTTCGCAGCAATGCAGGCTGCTATTCTCCCATGGAGACGATCGTAGAGATGCTGGATGTAGTCCTGTGGAACGGCTTGCCGTGCCATTTCCACCTGGCGCCTCAGTTGGACCAGCGTTCGTGCTGGATGTGCAGACCGCGTGAGACGACGCTTCATCCAGTCCCAAACATGCTCAATGGGGGACAGATCTGGAGATCTTGCTGGCCAGGGTAGTTGACTTACACCTTCTAGAGCACGTTGGGTGGCATGGGATACATGCGGACGTGCATTGTCCTGTTGGAACAGCAAGTTCCCTTGCCGGTCTAGGAATGGTAGAACGATGGGTTCGATGACAGTTTGGATGTACCGTGCACTAATCAGTGTCCCCTCGACGATCACCAGTGGTGTACGGCCAGTGTAGGAGATCGCTCCCCACACCATGATGCCGGGTGTTGGCCCTGTGTGCCTCGGTCGTATGCAGTCCTGATTGTGGCGCTCACCTGCACGGCGCCAAACACGCGTACGACCATCATTGGCACCAAGGCAGAAGCGACTCTCATCGCTGAAGACGACACGTCTCCATTCGTCCCTCCATTCACGCCTGTCGCGACACCACTGGAGGCGGGCTGCACGATGTTGGGGCGTGGGTGGAAGACGGCCTAACGGTGTGTGGGACCGTAGCCCAGCTTCATGGAGACGGTTGCGAATGGTCCTCGCCGATACCCCAGGAGCAACAGTGTCCCTAATTTGCTGGGAAGTGGCGGTGCGGTCCCCTACGGCACTGCGTAGGATCCTACGGTCTTGGCGTGCATCCGTGCGTTGCTGCGGTCCGGTCCCAGGTCGACGGGCACGTGCACCTTCCGCCGACCACTGGCGACAACATCGATGTACTGTGGAGACCTCACGCCCCACGTGTTGAGCAATTCGGCGGTACGTCCACCCGGCCTCCCGCACGCCCACTATACGCCCTCGCTCAAAGTCCGTCAACTGCACATCCGGTTCACGTCCACGCTGTCGCGGCATGCTACCAGTGTTAAAGACTGCGATGGAGCTCCGTATGCCACGGCAAACTGGCTGACACTGACGGCGGCGGTGCACAAATGCTGCGCAGCTAGCGCCATTCGACGGCCAACACCGCGGTTCCAGGTGTGTCCGCTGTGCCGTGCGTGTGATCATTGCTTGTACAGCCCTCTCGCAGTGTCCGGAGCAAATATGGTGGGTCTGACACACCGGTGTCAATGTGTTCTTTTTTCCATTTCCAGGAGTGTATAATTTGAAGCCATATTGCTTTCATATTGGTTAAGATGTGCCCAACTTAGATTCTACCAAAATGACTAGACAGACCATACCTAATACAGGTGTCCGAAAAGACTTTCCCTGATTACATAAATTGATAACTCAGGCTAGAAGTAAGATACAAATATGAAACTTGTGTCGAATTGTTTACAACTATCAGAGTTTTCTTCCTGTGTTAGGTTCGCAGTACGTAAGTAGTGGATGAGGTGCAGTGCCCAAGAAGCCATGTTAACCAATCAGGAGAAGGCACAGTGTGTCCTGTGGTACCATGAGACACGATCACCAACCACAGTGCAGAGACACTTCCAGGCAACATTTGGAAGGAATCCACCTGATGTCAAGAGCATTAAAGCCTGGTATGAGAAGTTCAAGAACACAGGATCGGTTGCTGACGTTCCGAGGTCTGGTCGACCAAGAACCTCAGCAGACAGGGTGGAAGCTGTAAGGCAGTCTTTTCTGCGAAGTCCGAAGAAATCGGTGCGCAGGGCCTCACGTAAATTACAAATGCCAAAAAGCTCTCTCCATGACATTTTACACAAACATTTATTGTTTCGTGCATACAAAGTGCAAATCGTTCAGGCCTTGTTGCCCAATGACAGTACACGTCGATATGACTTTGCGGTCGAAATGCTATCACGTATTGAGGACGATGATGGTTATCTCAGACGGATTGCCTTTTCCAACGAAGCGACCTTTTTTGTCAGTGGAGTGGTGAATCGTCATAATGTGCGCATTTGCGGTTGACAACTCCCTGGCGAGGTCAAAGAGTGCACCAGAGGCAGTCCAAAGGTGAATGTTTGGTGCGCGCTATTGCACGATCGAATTATCGGACCATTCCTCTTCGCTGAGGCTACCATCACATCTGCAGTGTATCTGGACACGTTGCAACTGCATGCTGTTCCTCAGCTGCTTCAGTATCACCCCGATGTCTTGTTTCAGCAAGACGGTGCACAGCCGCATTGGGTTTTGGACGTCCGTGCCTGTCTCGATATGGCCTTTCCTCGGCGATGGATTGGTGGTGATGGGCCAACGGCTTGGCCTCCACGCTCTCCTGACATAACTCCATTACACTTCTTTTTATGGGGTTATGTCAAGGACGAGGTCTACCGAACACGTGTCCCAGATCTTGAAACTCTGCGGCAACTGATAACCACAGTCGTTGAATCGATCCCTCCAGTGATGTTGGATAATGTGCGGACGGAAACTGAATATCGCCTAGCTGTGCTACGTGCTACCAAGGGTGCTCATGTGGAAGTTTACTGATGTGTGGAAAAAACTTTGATAGTTTGTAAACAATTAGACACTAGTTTCATATTTGAATCTTACTTCTAGCCTGAGTTATCAATTTATGTAATCAGGGAAAGACTTTTCGGACACCCTGTATTATCCAGTTACTTGTGGTTTTAAATGTGTATCACATCCTCAATCAATGGAACTGTGGTCAATTTCAACCAACAAGAAAAACAAAATCTCTTCCACCTTCAGAAAATATTTTGCTTTACTTTCCAAATAAACGGAGTTTTATTTTGTAGGTTACAGAATTTTAAATGTCTAATTATTGTATTGTATTGGATTAGTGCATAAGTACATAGCGTTAAGCACAACAGATACGCACAACAGAGACAGTGGTCATCAATAATATATTCTCGATTACTATTTACAACAGTCGGCTAACGCTGGGGTTAATATCCGATTCCGTGACTTCAGAAATCATTTGGTTTTGAGGCGAAGAACTCGTTGAGACAGGCTCAGAGTGTATTTTCATCAGGAAAGGAAGTTCCTTGAAGGCTGTTTGATAAAGAGCACACAAGGTGAAAATCTGAGGGCGCAAGATTAGGTGAATGAGATGGGTGCGGAATGACTTCCAAACCCAACTCCTGTATATTGTTTTTTGTCAGTCTAGCAGAACGCGGCGGGCGTTGTCGTGGAGTAGAATCACTTCACACAGTCTTCCTGGTCATTGTTCTTGGACTGCGTCTACAAGACGTCTGAGTTGCTGACAATTAATGTCGGAAGTGATGGTTACACCTCGAGGAAGCAATTCGTAACATACCAAACCGTCGCTGTTCCATTAGATGTATAGCATTATCTTTTGTGGATGCGAGCAGGTTTTCGTACGGGGAGATGCTGCTTTGTTTGGACTCATCCATTCCTTTCTTTTCATTATGTTAGCATAAAGACACCATTTCTCGTCAGTAGTAACGATGCAGGATAGGACTGGTCGGTGTTGTTCACGATCCAATTAATGACAGGCAAGTAGAGATGCACATATGGTCACTGGTTGATTTTTGTGAGTTTAGCGTAGCGCACGCGGTGCCGAGCACCCGATTTTTGAACCTTCCCCATTGCATGCAAATGTCGCAAGATGGTAAAATGATCACAGTTCATCATAGCTGCCAGTTACCAAGTACAGTGACTTGGATCATTGTGAATTAATGCGTTTAAACGATCTACATCAAACCGCGAATGTCTTCCTGAACGTAGAGAGTCACTGATGTCAAAATGATCCTCCTTCAAACGAGCAAAACATTTTCTTGCCGTGCTCTGTCCAGTGGAATTATTCCCATACACGGGGCAAATGTTTCTGGCTGCCTCCGCTGCTGGCACCACTGTACTGAACTCAAACAGAAGGATATGTGATAAGCATTCCGATTTCTCCATTTACCACTCCATTTTCTAGCGTCCACATCTCAACTCAATATCTGTAAGTGACAAAATGACAATATGTAAACGGAAATAGCAACACTCAACTACAAATAAAAAATGAAAATCTGTAAATAAACCAATAGCAAAGGAATACCAACTTTCAAAACAAAAACGGTATGAACTTATGCACAAACCTAATAATACACAAAAAGGGACCACAAAATACAGTAGAACATGGACTGTCACGCATAGCAGAGGACCCATCTGATGCCATTAAGAATACGGAAGAGACCGAAGAGGAAGGACAAGACGAACAGCAACCAGTCATTAATGAAATGGAGAAAGAAGCTGTTCTGAAGCAGTTTCATGATTCGCCAACAGATGGACACCGAGGAATCAGTCGTACATATGACCGTTTTAAAAGGTATGGATCATGGAGAGGTATGAAGTAAGACATAGAAGAGTACATTCGAAGTTCGTAGAGTTGTCGGAAGAACAAGATTACGCAGAAGAAGGTGAAGGTGAAGTTAGTGCTGACCAAAATATGTAACCAGTTATTCTCTCGTTGTGACATCGACGTAGTCAGACTGCACCAAATAACAAAGAAAAGGAACAGATACATCCTAACGTTTCAGCTTGCCCTCACGAAATTCGTTGTAGCAGAGCGTATAGCACAACCGGTTGCTGACACAATAGCGCTAATTTTAGTATAGAGAATAATTTCCAATTGCGAAATGCCATCAATATTAGTGAGTGACCAAGAAACAACCTTCCCAAGTGACATCCTAAACAGGGTTTGCCGTTTACTGAAGACTGAGAAGATTCAGTCTTGTGCATACCATTCGCAAACGAATGGAGCAGTCGAAACAACCCATCGAACTCTAACAGAATGGCTATGTCATTATGTGTTAAAGAAGAAGGAAAACTGAGGTAAATGGATGCATTTTGTCATTTTTATATATAACGCCATACCGTATTCATCAACTACGTTCACACCATTCGAGTATTTTTCGGGAGAATATGCAACACTCCCGGGATGCCCCACTGGGATCTAGCCAAATACAACTATGATAGTTACGTAACGGAACTAAAGGAATGGATGCGCCAGATGCATTAAATGACAAGGTGTTTTAATAATGGATGTAAGGAGAAGACAGGAAATATTACGTGTTGACGGTACTCACGATTCCAGAGAGTACGGAAACACAATCGATAAGCCGTGCTCGAAACACCCGAGGTCTGCCAGGGACGCAGCCGCCAACCCATGAGCGTCACGTGTGTGTGTGTAGCGATCGGTCGATGCCTCCTCGTTAAATACCGAAGCACTGAGCTACGGCGGAAAGTTCTCTTCAGGGCGCCGAGTCGTGTACAGTCTCCAATTACCGCGGAGTCTACAAAGCGCAGTGTTTGTCCGTCGTCTCTGAGACCTAGGCTCCGTAGGCATCGTAGACCAGCTGTGGACTCTACGTAGGCATCATTCAGAGGCACAGTGACGGGACGTGAATATTTTAGAGGGCTTGTAATAATTTCAAACGTTTAATTTTGCTGCTCATTCCACAAGAAGAATCATTTAAGTTGAGTATTTTTCATGCTTGATAAATATCATTTTATTACTAATTCTTGGGAACCTTTCTGATTGAAGATAACCTACGCCGTCCTCCTGCATTTCCAACATATTAACCGTCGTACTCAAAACTCCACGTAGTTCATCGCAGGAGACGAGGTATTATTACACGATGAAAATGTGAGAAGAGGCCGTCAAAGAAGTTAACAAGCCCATAGAGAGGACATTTTCATTTTGTCAGGACTCGTGGACCAAACGTAGTATTCCAGTTAATGAATAAGAAGCTCATAACAATACACGCGATCACATTAAAGGAGTTAATTTAGCTTTAGATATGTGAGTTGTGGTAAAACCGAGTTCATTTGTCCTGAAATAATAAGGAGAAAGAATACGCTAAATTCTGTTTTAAAACAGATTATGGAGGGTCTTACGTATAGGAATTCTAAAGGTGTAGGTGAGGGAGATTTTGTGAGTCGTCATCGGAGACAGGCCGGACCCTGCCAACCTATTTTGCCTCTTTTAGCCTAACTCTGGGAGCAATAGCAAGCACGAGGGATAGGACAGTGTATGCGTGAACTAGAAAATAAGTTACACTAAACAGTTGCAGGGACTGAGAGGTCTCACTGGTGCTGACAGATTAGACAGATTAGATTAGATTAGTTTTCGTTCCATAGATCCGTGGTGAGGAGATCATCGTAGATGTGGAACATGTCAATTTTTTTAAGCTGAAATGACAATACTAATAGTATGCATATATACAATACATCATTTGTTTCTATTATAAAATTCGTCAATGGAATATTACTTCTTAAGTAATAGAACCCAGTACGTTGTCCTCGATGGTGAGTGTTCATCGGAGGTGAGGGTATCATCTGGAGTGCCCCAGGGAAGTGTGGTAGGCCCGCTGTTGTTTTCTGTCTACACAAATGATCTTTTGGATAGGGTGGATAGCAATGTGCGGCTGTTTGCTGATGATGCTGTGGTGTACGGGAAGGTGTCGTCATTGAGTGACTGTGGGAGGATACAAGATGACTTGGACAGGATTTGTGATTGGTGTAAAGAATGGCAGCTAACTCTAAATATAGATAAATGTAAATTAATGCAGATGAATAGGAAAAAGAATCCTGTAATGTTTGAATACTCCATTAACAGTGTAGCGCTTGACACAGTTACGTCGATTAAATATTTGGGCATAACATTGCAGAACGATAAGAAGTGGGACAAGCATGTAATGGCAGTTGTGGGGAAGGCGGATGCTCGTCTTCGGTTCATTGGTAGAATTTTGGGAAGATGTGGTTCATCTGTAAAGGAGAGCGCTTATAGAACGCTGATGCGACCTATTCTTGAGTACTGCTCGAGCGTTTGGGATCCCTATCAGGTCGGATTGATGGAGGACATAGAAGCAATTCATAGGCGGGCTGCTAGATTTGTTACTGGTAGGTTTGACCATCACGCGAGTGTTACGGAAATGCTTCAGGAACTGGGGTAGGAGGCTCTAGAGGAAAGGAGGCGTTCTTTTCGTGAATCGCTACTGAGGAAATTTAGAGAACCAGCATTTGAGGCTGACTGCAAATGGCTCTGAGCACTATGGGACTTAACATCTGAGGTCATCAGTCCCCTAAAACTTAGAACTACTTAAACCTAACTAACCTAAGGACATCACACACATCCATGCCCGAAGCAGAATTCGAGCCTGCGACCGTAGCGGTCACGCGGTTCCAGACTGAAGCGTCTAGAACCGCACGGCCACATCGGCCGGCAGGCTGACTGCAGTACAATTTTATTGCCGCCAACTTATATTTCGCGGAAAGACCACAAAGATAAGATAAGGGAGATAAGGGCTCGTACAGAGGCATATAGGCAGTCATTTTTCCCTCGTTCTGTTTGGGAGTGGAACAGGGAGAGAAGATGCTAGTTGTGGTACGAGGTACCCTCCGCCACGCACCGTATGGTGGATTGCGGAGTATGTATGTAGATGTAGATGTAGAAGGAGTTGGCCACTAGTAAGTCTTTCAGGCACCTTTTAAACTGATCTTTATTTGTAACTAAATTTTTTATGTTTGCTGGCAGTGTTCGCGAATGCGACATTTAGTTCTGCAGTGACTTTTGCAGCTCTCGTCCTCTTATTTTTCACCATAATCCTCTTCAATGACAATCTGTCACGATCATTTAAAACACACTTCCGTCCGCGTTGTGACTTAGTCGATGATGTTTTTCCACTTCCCCTGTACGCGGTATAAATCTTCGATAGGATACGTTTTGATACACCAAAACCTGCAGCTCCCTTGGTTATGAAAGCACCCACCAGACGAGCACCAACAATTGGCCCACGTTCGAATTCTCTTAGCTCTAACTTAAAGCACTACACAGAATACTGTTCTGACCACGACTGACACTTGCAACGTATTAGGGAGATTGCACAGGTGCTGTTCATGGTTTAACATAACAGCGCAACGTGCAGGCTTGGTTAGCATCTGCATTTATGTTCAAGAACTCGTTTCCCGCGGTGCTTCCACATTTTTGTCTAGCCCCTGGAGCTCTAGATTACACAAAGCAAATTCAGAATCACGACAGGACCAGAAACCGAGGTACTTAAGTCTTGACGTTGTGGCGCAACTCATCACAATACAGACGTACTCATTGGAACATTTGGTCAGTGGTAACTCGACTCTCTTGTGAGGCTATAACAGCTAAACCAATGAATGAAGGAGATCTGGTTTTAGGATGTCGTTTGAATAGATAAAGTTCTAGATGGATTAATAACGGAAAGACCGACCGTGCTTTAAAGACGAAATTCGGAAAACGGTGAGAAAGTTAAGGCAGTTGCACTTTCGCTTCAAAAAAAGAGAACGCGCAAACGAGACAGGCAAAGGGTTAGCAGAGATCGTGCGTCAGTGAAACATTCTATGCCCCTAGTATACAACAGCTACCACCGTCATACCTTAGCAAAAGTTCATGGAGAGGACAGGAGAAAATTCAGGTCCTACATAAAATCACTAAACGGGTCTATAGCTCCTATCCAGTCACTCGTCGGCCTGTCTAGTGTTGTAAGACAGGGTGAAAAGTATTTAAACCGACAAATTCTGGGAGGTTGTAGGGACCATCAAAACAAACATTTTTCCCTAGTTTCATTTTTTCCTATGAGGATTATTTAAACCGGTGGAGGCCGTATTACGCTCTTCAGTTGTTAGGCGCCGTATTACGCTCTTCATTTGTAGTAGTGCATTGTCCCTGTTTACTAATGGAGCGATACACCTGGAGTGAGTTCACTGATATGGTTGGTGCGTACTACGTAGCGCACCACAACGGACGAGCTGCACAGTGAGTTTATCAACAATAATATCCTAATCACCGTATCCCGCATCATACGACCTTTGCTGATGTGTACCAACGTCTGCGTGAGACCGGGTCATTTAGCAGATTACCTGGACAGGGACGCCGTCGCACGGTAAGAACGCTGCAATTTGAAGAAGCTGTCTTGCAGCATATGGAGCGGGATCCTTCAATCAGCACTGGCGCAATTGTACGTAACATGGGGACGAATCAGACGAATGTAAGAACAGTACTTCGAGAGCAATTGTTACGTCCATTTCACTTACAGCGTGTCCACAACCTGGAACCCGTTGATTATCCACCCAGAGCACAGTTTTCGTAGTGGTACCTGGAACAGTGTGAAATTCATCCTACATTTCCATCCTCTGTGTTGTTTACCGATGGAGCAACGTTCGGGCGTGATGGAGTCTTCAACATGCACAATTCGCATGTTTGGAGTGAGGATAACCCACATGCCACAGTTACTAGCACTCATCAAGTGCGGTTCTTCGTTAATGTGTGGTTCGGTGTTGTTGCGGTCTGTTTAATTGGGCCGTAACTGCTACCTAGGCCATTAAATGCGCGGCACTATTACAATTTTGTCGCCAGAGCGTTGCCAGAACTGCTGGAAGACGTCCCGTTCCCTACAAGACAACGCATGTGGTGCCAACATGACGGGGCGCCGGCACATTTCAGCCGTCGTGTGCGTCGATTCCTGGACCGACGGCTCCCGGAAACGTGGATTGGCAGAGGTGATCCTGTATCATGGCCTGCTCAATCCCCAGATATCTCCGTCTGGACTTTTCTTGTGTGGGGAGAGATGCGAAACCTTGTTTACGCAACTCCTGTTGCATCAGAAGAGGATCTGGTTGTCCGGATAGTAGCAGCAGCAGTAGGAACAATTCAGGATACTCCTGGGGTTTTTGCCAGTGTCAGGCAGAACATGATCCGACGGTGTAACCTTTGTTTACGTGAAAATGAAGGCATTTTTGAAAACCTACTGTAATTGAAATTGGGTTGTGTTAATGTGTTGTCTCTTGGTCATAAAAAATGGAAACGTGTGTGTTGGTTTAATTAATTTGTCGCCAGAGAAATCTTCCTCTACCGGTTTAAATACTCCTCATAGGAGAAAATGACATTAGGAAAAAATATTTGTTTTGATGTCCCCTACAACCTCCCAGAGTTTGTCGGTCTAAATACTTTTCACCCTGTCGAAGATAGTAGAAGGAAAGCCGAAGTTTCAATTTCGCTTTTAAGAAATCTTTCAGGCAGGAGAACCGTACAAGCATACCGTCGCTTGACGGTCGCAAAGACTTCCGTATGAACATAGTAATAGCCATCGCTGGCGTGGGTAAACGACTAAATGAGTTGAAAACAAATAAGTCTCCAGGCCCGGGTGGAATCTCAACTCGCTTTCACAAAGAGCACTTTATGACATTGGTTCCTTACTGAGGTTGCATTTATCGTGAATCTCTCTCCCAGCGCAAAGTCCCAAGCGAACCGAAGAAAGCGCTGGTCACTCCTGTATATAAGGAGGGCAAAAGAACAGATCCGCAAAATTAGGGACCAATATCCTTGACATCGGTTTGCTGTATAGTTCATGAACATATTCTCAGTTCTCATATAATTCCCTTGAGACGGAAAAGTTTCTATCGATGAACCAGCACTGTTTTGGAAAGCATCGTTCATGCGATACTCAGCTTCCCCTTTTCTCAAATGAGATACTGCAAACTATGGATGAAGGGTAACAGGCAGATTCCATACTCCTTGATTTCCGAAAAGCGTGTGACGCTGTGCCCCACCGCAGACTGTTAACGACGGTACTCGCCTACAGAATAGGTTCCCAAATATGCGGGTGGATCGAAAACATCTGAAGTAACAGAAAATTTTGGAAAGCTTTCTATCAATGTAGCGTAAACATCGAATGGTATAAAATGTTAAAATTCAGTAAAACAGTCTCGATCGTAACAGAAGTTTATTTAGGTTGGCAACCAGTTCCGTTCTATACCTTAGACCATCTTCAGGCCTATGCACTGCAATAGAACGTATTCAGAGGGATTTCTGCATAAAAAGCTGATAATATGGCTAAAAAGCATCTAAAATAAAAGCTACAATGATAACAATGTACGATTTTATACCCGTGATGGAGGCTGGTGACGGCGGACAGATGAATATCCGAAAGAACAATGACGTCAACTGCTGAATAAGACAGCGTTACTCGAGAATATCCCTTTCGTTGCTACAGACGAGCTCTTTGCTTTCCGTGCTTAGGGTGCTTATGTTATGACTGTACTTCTAGGCAAATGTGGGTGCCACTGCTGAGAGACGGCGTTTTGGCCGATATGAAATACTTATCATTCGATTTTTCGAGGACTATTAGGTGAAAATATTTGATTTTCGCACATCTTACAGTCCGATATATTCACTTGATAAGGAATTGAATTCTATTTCGTTATCCGTTTGTTGCATCAAATTAACTAAAACATGATACGAAATTTTAAAGACTTCGCAGAGATAAAAACGGACTGGGTAAACTTTGCGTATGATTGATTTGACCTCATACATCGCAGGAATGAAATGTAAACAAGATATCGAAATTTTATTTAAAATTGCGAGCAGAAGGCTGTCTCATTTCGTTCTCGAGTTATTGGGTTTTATATCAGTGGGACGGTCGCGCGCGACGCACCCGCTCACGTTCTTGCGCATCTCCAATCACGCGCTCATAAAAATCGTTATATCTCAAAAAGATTCAAGATATCTGAAACGAGGTTTTCTGCAAATGATAGGGCGCAGTGAGGCACATACGTTTTGTGATAAATAGTCGAAACCTTTTTATTTGACAAGATGTGAAAGCAACTCGTCCGGTGCAATTAGAGGTCGGCGGCTCAGGACACATTCAGACGTATATAGCACTGTAGGAAAATCCAAGGGGTGCGCGTACATACGTCCACAACAGCTGAGGAACGGCGTAGCAGGATGTGTAGAGACGACCACAGCAGTGAAAGGGATGTATACTGTAAGATCCACCCACTGAATGCAGCATTACATCATTGAAAACCAATCATGTACTTCTTATATGACGGATGCTATACTGAATGGTGTTGTCGAATTTACAAGAAAAATAGATATATAAATATATACAAGTACGACATAAATAAATGTTCACAGCAAATCCTATCATAATTAATTTAAAGTAAAGAAACTAAATAATAGACATGATTTGGTCGTTTTTGTGTGTATATGGGCATTTGATGATCATGCCGAAAGTAGGCGTAGCAGAGTTGGCTGTACTTGGTTAGTATAGTAATAGCTTGTCGGTATCGATTGTCACATTCCAGCGAGGCTCACAATACACACCATGGTGAAGGACGGAACGCTGAGGATACAGCCGCTGTCTGATGACTTGGAAGTCGATCGTCCTGTTTCAGCTTCGGTAGACGATAGTAGCAAAGATACTGACTGCCACAATTCGGCCTCCAGTGGTCAGTCAAGCCTTTGATGTGATCACTAGCATCGTTTCTAGAATACTGTCAAAGAACCTAGCTATATAATCGGGCAAATACTGGTTTCAGAATCTCTATTTACTATTCAAAACTAACGAAATATTTCCCACATACAATAGCGCATTAACCTTATAAATAAATTCTGTGTTAAATAAGGTGAGAGTAAAGTACTCCAAAAAAAATAAATTCTTCACCCCACTAACTGGCGACAGAAAATCGTGCAAATAAAATAGCGTATTTGGTATATGTAAAATATGCGTCAGTTACATGAGTAAGAGAGTGAATAACTGCTGTAGAAAAGAGTTTGTCAAATAATGTAGTATTTACATTAAAATCCTAAAATGCTTGGTTGAAGGAGAGAGAATCTGAGTGGTCATCCATGGATATAATGGATGTAACTATGGTATCATAATAGATACAACCATAATCTTCTTAACTAGGATTGTTGGAACGAATGGTAAGTGATACTGAATGGAGCTCTTGATTTCTTATTATACATGAAGAGAAGGCTGCAGTTCTCTTACAATAAATCGTCAAAAAGGTCAAAGAAATATCTTTCTCTAAAGTCAAGCTGTTCATTCAACACCTTTAAAATGTGCACAAATTTCCATCTCCTAAGGATATTAAGTAGTAATCCCATAAGAGTGTTATGAAGAATAATCAAGTTAGTGTCAATGGAACCTTCTGAACGCTTAATCGGCATCAAATGTTGACTGAACAGTGATATGTTGCAAGAGGTACCTGATGTTGTTGCAAGAGGTACCTACTGCATATTACTTAAACCGCAAAGCAAAGTTTCTTCCGTTCTGGCGAATATACTGCTTATCACATCCCTGGCACGATGTTTTATACGCACTTAAATTTAAATAGCATACCTATTATTGTCTCGACAGTCATGTTTCTCATTTTACTTTGTAGTAGCCTGTTAGTAGAGAATGCAGTGGCCACTTCAATGTTTTTAAGTAATCTGTTTATTCTGTCATAAATAATTCCGGTATAAATCATTTTAGAACTTTTTCTGCTACTAGCTACAGGTGTGCTATTGGACTGTTGCAATTTATGAAATAAAGTATCAACTATATCAGCGTCAAAATGACTGAGTGTGCCAATTTGCTATAAAATACCTGTCTCTGGATACAAATAGGCTCGAGGGCAATTTCAGCATTCTGTGAATTGCTGGTCGAAAAAATGCTTTTTTAAACTTAGTAGGATGATACATTTATGATCACACCAGATGCAGTTGGCTTTCTCTAAATTTTGAAACACTGTTTACCACTGCAATCAGAGGCTGTCAAATCGAGAAAATTTATAATTATATTATTCTCATCTTTAACCATAAAGACTAATTTTGTATGAATACTGCTGAAAATGTTAGTCTCAGCATCTAATTCTTCTTTGGGCCCATTATATGAAATTATTGAGCCATTCACATACCTTTTGCAGTAGAGAATTTCATTTGCAATCTGCTGATTGATTTTAAAAAATTGTGATTCAATAAAATTTACAAAAATGTCAGTCACAGTACTGGTCAAAGAATTTACCATTGATAAGTCACATCTTTGATAATATATTTCATCATTAAATGAAAAATAATTGAAACTGACGCTATTTTGCATCAAGTATATAAGCTCATCTCTTTAATCTGTGACAACCACAGGTGGAAACACAAGCGGCCAAAGACACTGCTAGCTAGGGCATAACCACCTATGGTGAACTAACATACGCAAACAGTGACAAACACCGGTAAGCCCCTGCATATCAGCAACACTGACTGGTAACTACCAGCTGCTATTAGAGCCGACCAACAGGCCACAGCAGGAACACCGACGAGCTCGCCCACAGACGCACGAACAATCTGCCAACACTCCCTCACACTGTGCCTCCGGTATATGACCTATCGGACACAAGACCGATAACAAACCTAACTGTTGCAGGTGGCAGGACGCTGAACGAGGACTCTGTACCAGCACCCAGCGCCAGCCGCCGAGCAGCACAAACGCACAACGTCAAGGTATCGACATGCATGATACCCACTACTAACAAAGCCTATCCTTGCACAACCTATCGCAGGCAGCAAGACAACCGCTACTGCTCTAGCCGCCCGACCTAACTTTCGCAGAGGTTTTTTTCCCTTGGCTCTTGCTTTGGCACTTTTTTTCCTCTGCCCTTTAAACCGCTACCCTTCGTCAGATTTCGACCAATCTATCTCCAGATGAGCGCGTATTAATGGTTAATCCTAACCAGACGTACGCAAACATCGCAGTACCCACATCCTGCGACACCTCACTTTAGTGAATACTAACCCCAATGCAGAGATGGCAGTAGACCTTTTGTGTTGGCCATCATGCCGGTGTGGGCGTGGAGGGGCTCCACCTCTATTAAAAATCTGTGTTCATAACTTTAGACCACAGTAAATTCTCTTCAGTAATGTTAATGGTTTCAGAAAGGGGTTTATTTACATAGAATTTTTAATATCTAAAGAGATGATGGTAAGAGAACCAAGTACGTGATCCTCAGCTGGAAGTGTTCATCAAAGACGAAGGTATTGTCAGGAGTACCCGAGGGAAGTGTGATAGAACATCTGCTATTTTCTGTATACACAAGTGATCTGTCGGACAGAATGAGCAGCAATCTGCGGTTATTTGCTTATGGTACTGAGGTACATGGGAAGCTGCCACCGTTGACTGACTATAAGGAGGATCAAGATGACTTATACAAAATTTCCAGTTGGTGTGATGAATTGCAGGTAGAAACCTTTTGCAGGTTCTAGATCATTCAACGATCATTCCACGAAAAAAAAATCTCCATAAATCACAAAATCTCTCAGATTCCCTCAGAATTTCGCGATTTATGTCATTCTTTCTACAGAAAAAAACACAGAACCTACAAAAGGATTCTGCTTTCTTTTGAATCATTCAGTGCATTCAACTCGATCCTAAGAAAAATAATGAAGCAAATGAGAAAGGAAATGACCAATTTTTTATATACACTTTTTATATTATATTTTATTTTATTGATTTGAAATATATTTTTTATTCTTTAAATTATTTGTTTAGTAGTTCCAGGGGGATGCTCACCCATCCTGAGATCCCATGTATATTTTTCTCTTCAAGTAAATTATGTAAGATAAGAAATTCACACCAAAAATTCCAAATTATGGAATCTATTATTATGTAATTTAACACTCAGTTTATAGTTATGAGATCTGGAACAGACTGTACGTATGTACAGTAGTGGACTGCCTATCGAGCAGGTCAAAATATTTCTAAGTACTGAGTTTTGGTCTTGTAATATTTGCATGTATCGATAACATATACTCTAAAATATTTTTAACGTGTGGACTTTGGATATTTCGAGTTAGGTAATCTAGTATGAACTTTAAAAATTTACTGTGGTTGTTTTTGAGAGTTATCTGCACTCGGAATTTAGTTTGTTCGTAGTTGTGGGACTTTAAATTTAGACTTATGCTAAAGGAACTTCAGTTATTATTTTCTGTGATTTTCCCAGAAGTTTGTGTGAACATGATATAGTATTCTGTTTTATTTAAGCCCTCACTCAGGCGATTATTATTTCAGTGATGAACGATTGTTAACTGTGCTAAGTGTTGCTGAAATTGAAATAAACACAGTTTTGTTAAAATTTAAAACACAGCGAGTAGTGAACGTTAATTGCGCTACAGATTTCTGCTTGCATTTATTTGAAATTTGTGACTGGATTTATTTAGGGCTAATGTGACAGATGTGTTGGTTGGTCAATAGACTGCAGCATAGCCAACATTTAAAAATCCAACCACATAGTTCGGAGGCCTTATCAACAGTGACTTTCTGATTTATAATTTTTTGTGCAGTTGCACGTTAGGGCTCACGAGCTATTGATTGAACAATTATTTTCAGGAACCAACAAGTTCTAGGTTCTCCATTCACTATTCATAATCCATATCGTCGCACACAGTTCGACTAGTAAGAGAGGATTGTCTCTCTAACTAAATTGAACAGTTGCACAGTCCCAGGCTGAGTTGTAGACCTTCAGTGTAGGAGGCAGGCAGCATCTTAAGTAAGCCTATATGTGGCATGCCGGCTGGAGCGCGCTAAGCCCAGAGCACTTGACTTGGCACCAGCAGCAGAACCCTAGCTACCAACAGTGACAGCGTGCGAAGAGGGTAACTGGTTGAGCCACGTAGCATAGCAGAGTCGTAGACTTATAGATTCATGGACTCATAGATTCGTGGACCAACATAGGTCCCTGCCTCAAGACTGGTGTTGTGCCCTTGTTTTGCTACAATATTGGTTTTGATCATGTAAGCCACAACAGATCCATGGCTCAGATGTGATGTGAGTTGGCCATCAATCCTGCATTGTCTTCATGCTGAGTTGGTGATAATTCAACTCTGGTCGTTTGGCTCTGCCTGGCGATATGGTTCGAAATGGCTCTAAGCACTATGGGACTTAACATCTGTGGTCATCAGTCCCCGAGACTTAGAACTACTTAAATCTACCTAACCTAAGGACATCACACACATCCATGCCCGAGGCAGGATTCGAACCTGCGACCGTAGTAGCAGCGCGGTTCCGGACTGAAGCGCCTAGAACCGCTCGGCCACTGCGGCCGGCGGCGATGTGATAATAGCCCAGAATGGTATTGTCGATTCCTGATGTATCTGCAAGCAGCCCACAATTTGATAATGTTCGGTCAGCGATGGTCTTATCTGCTTATGCGACTTCTTGCATTAGCCATGGCAGGGTTCTTAATTTTACTCCACTGTACCCTATCAGTTTTTTGCGGTGCAAAAAATCTACTTGTAAAAATATTTCTTTTTGCAACATATTGTCTCACATCTTCGCTCAATGATGGACTAGGTTTATTTTTGTTATTCGTTATCGTTACTGCGATAAATCAAAATTATGAGTATGAAGTGGGAATGCGTGCTCATCAATGGGAGATGAAGCACTTTACTTGCTATAAAAACATCATAGTATCTGCGGCTACCGGCTCTCGCCAGCTTTTTGTACAAGGCAGTGTGAACAGTGGCCATTACCCTATAGACACAGGATCAGGAACCATTGTGTATCCTAAGGGACTATATGAATTCTGTACATCTTCAACACTTCCCTTACTTATGGCAGTGAATAATTTAGCAATTGCCACATATGGACAGAAGATTTTGTCAGATCTGGATAGAGATTTCTGCCCCATGAGGACATTTCTGATAGTGGATGTGAGTGGTACAATTAGTGAAGCAGACGTCCTTCACCATTCTTCCACAGTGCCGGACTTGACCAACTGCTGTTTAATCAAATGCCTCTCTTCTGCATCGGGTCGTGTAGTGTGTGATGCTGTCTACAAGCATCGCTTGAAGATTTCCGGGAAGGCGACTTCCCTGCTGGTTTTACATAACTCGCTGCGACACTCATCACAAGAAGAAAAACACATGCGTATGTAACACGGGATGAACTCAAAACAGACTGTGCTCAGTGTTAACGAAACTTCGACGTGGAGAGAAGCTTATGAGATATTCAGCACAAGGCATCTGTGAGATCGAAGTGAAGCATGTCAAGGTTCATGTGATTATAGGGGAGCTACAAAAGAGAGCTAAAACTGCTGCTATGCAGACTGAGTTGGACAATGTCATGAAACTATTGCAGTGTTTGGACTGCTCTGCTGAGTTACCCAATCTGAGTTATATGGATACCTCTGTGCCAGCTACCAATGTGTTGATGCATACTGACGAAGACCTCTGTCAACAGCTGCTCCAAGACTTTCCTGTACTCACAGACACAGTACTGACTGAGAGATAATGGTATCATTCCACACATCACATCCAGACCATACTTGGACAACCTCTCACTGTAAGACCTTGGCGTTTACCATTGGATAAATTACACGCCACATTGTTAGATTTCAATAAAATGCATTCAGAGAGAACAGTCACAAGATTTGCAAATTGTTAGGAGAAATAATGTCTTGTGGAGAATGTGTGAGGACTATAGAGTCTTGAACATACATACCTTTACAGAAAGATATCCACTTCCAAATGTGGCTGATTTTAAGAATACCGTGTCTGATGCATGTATTTTTAACATGATAGATTATACAAAGACATTCTCACAAATACCGATGGCAAAGACAAATAAGCACTAAACCCATTCGGGCTATTTGAATATAATACTATGCCTTTCGACGAAAGGAACATTGCTCAGACATGACAGCACTTCATGCACGAAGTTCTGCAAGGGATTGCTTTCGTTTTCTGCTACCAGGGTAATATATTGGTATTTTCTGAGACAGGGAAGCAGCAGATAAAGTATTTGTGGATGCTGTTTGAAAGACTAGAGAGTTTTGGAATAGTGATCAATTGTGATAAGTGTGTATTTGCCAAAGATGAAGTGTAGTGTTTAGACCATACAGTATCTCACGCAGGTGTCTCACATCTTCCTGAAAATGTGGGCAATATTCTGCAGGTTCTCCTGCCCCCCCTACGTAAGAAGACCTAAAAGATTTTTAGGAATGTTGAACTGATATATAAGACATCTACCACATTCGACACAGGTACAGAAACCTCAAAATAGACTGTTCATCGATAAAAACACGGTTGGCAGCAGAAGGGTTCCTTTGACAACAGAAGCTGAAGGTGCATTTCGTGACCTAAAAATTGGACTGGCGAACGCTACCATGCTAGCACACCCAGTTGCTGGTGCTGCTTTGGCATTCATGCTTGATGCGAGCGAGACGGCTGAAGATATAGTGTTGCAACAGTTCGTTTCTGCAAACTTGTAACCACTAGCCTTCTTTTCTAAACATCTTTTGGCTGAATACCACAATGGAGTGTATAACCTAAAATCACTTGCGAAATACTTGGCAGTGAAACATTTTAGGTGTTGACTGGAAAGCCATCATTTCAAAGTTTTTACAGGTCTTGCAACAAGTGACAGAATTCAGTTTGCCTCATCAGTGCAAACACGCTGAGTTCATTGCACAGTTTACGACTGACATCCATCAGGGTTGTAGATGAAAACAATGTCGTAACAGACTTTCTGTGTTGGAACTGTGCAAGCTTTAGTGCAGTTGACTGGGTGATTTGGTGGCGGAACAAAAACAGATACTTTCCTCTGACAGGTTACAGTTAACTCAGATTCCACTGTGTTGTGGCTAGTGCACCTACTGAAGCAGGGAACACATCAATGGGTATTGGTGTGACACATTGGATAGCATAATACGCTCGTTCATTTCTACAAAATGGTCACATTGGATTTTAAACGTTTACCATACTCTGTCACATCCCAGCATTAAAACATCTGCAAAACTGGTCATGGGTAAGATGATGCTTATAGGGGATGCCAAAGCTGAAAAGTTTCCAGGCATGTATTTACGCCTGTGGATTGCTTCCCTACCCATTCAGGAAGGTATCTGCACATAAGTATTGACATTGTGGATACTATCCAATTCTCTCACAGATTTCGATACTTACTTACTATGACTGATAGGTTAACCAGGTGATCTGAAGCACCATCTGTCCCAGACATTGTTTTGCATTAACATACAGTTCTCTAGCCAATTGTTGGTTCACAAAGTTGGGAACTCTGCAGATAATTACTATGGACAGGGGCAGCCAGAGCGAGGGTTAGCTGTTTGAGGAGCTCTTGAAGTGAATCTGACGCAAACATTTTCACACTACGTACAATCATCCAGCAAGCAGTGGGGATGGTAGAACATATGCATCGCTGTTTAAGGGCGTCACTGACACGTCGCGCTGAAGTCCGATAAGACGCACTGCCTTTGGTGCTACGGGGATTGCCAACAGCGATAAAAGGAATTTGGCTTGTTTGGCCGCACATCTCGGGTATGGTAAATGGTTACGAGTACCGGGAGAGTTCTTTTCCGCCGCACTTGTTCCCCAGCTTCCGCAAGATGATTCGGCAGCATTCTGACGCCAATTATGTTCGCATATGCGTCTTACAATGCCGTAAAACCCTGTGAAGCATGGAGAAAGGAAAATGTTCTTTTTCAAGGACTTATTTAAGTGTGTGTGGCTGACGAATGACGCCACCTCCACTCACTCCACTGTTTACAGGGCCCTTTAGGGTGATTAAAAGGAGTGACAAGACTTTCAAAATAGAGAAAAAGAGTAAGGAAGAGAGAATTTTATTTAAACACCACAAACCATCATATATAGAGGACACCACACTTGCAACTACCAGCGCTCTGGTCCACTTACCACTTTAGGCAGAAGGCCAGAGACTGACGCGTGGGAACCGCTAGTACATGCACAAGTTCCTAGTCTATTGTTAAAATCTCTTACAACATCGACGCTAATGTTCACGCGGTCTGGCAGACAAGTAAGTTGCAAGTTTACTCTCATCAGACGGACCTCTGGTTTTGCAACAACAGATCGCGACAGTAAGCTGGAGTTTATCAGACAAGTCAATAAGTCTACAAGATGCAGGACGAACTGCAGCTCTATGAGAAGGTGGGGGTTTGGTGGGGCGACCTCGGTAGAGACTGAGTCGACACTAGTTCGAGTGCATGCGTTCAAGTAATGACTTATCTTTGGTATCGAAATGATATAAAATTTCCTCCTTTGTCCTATGTTCTTTGAGTTCGGTAATGGTGTATATTACTACTGCGTTATCTACTGATTTCAAGTACTGAGTGTAGTTAATATGACTGAAAGGTATTAATTAATATTTATCACATACGTATAATTGAATTACGGCTAGCATTTCCAAATACATTCCTTGTCAGTACATTTTTCTGTGGGTAACAGTACTCAGCGTGAACTACAATCTACATTATTCTATGCTGTCAGGATTGCGTAAAAAATGTCTGATGTGTTTTCATTCTACATGAAGCTGAGTGATTATTTCTTACAGCATTGATTTCATTGTGTTGTATTTGCTTATTACACACTGAGATGTATCTTACTTGTGTACGCTACTTAGCTGTTTGTAAGCCCTGTTACTTTATGTTGCAGATGACAGAGTTAAGAATACTGTGAAATCATTTATAAATAACAGTAGAGAACCTTAGTTAAATGTCTGGACGTTTAAAATGATCTGGGTGCTATATTGCATTTGATTTGCCTGTATTTAAATTTTTGATGTTGAAATCACTCTGTATGAGTGGCTCTGGGCCAGTTGAAGATGCTTTTGAATTCCAAGAACATGCTTGAGCAAACAGTAATTATATTTATGTGTTTTGCTCTGCCTTTCTACGCTTATTGAGATCAGAGCTTAATACTTATGCACTTATTATTCAATATATTCTAAACATATGCTGGTGAAAATTTGTTACTGATGTGTGGAAGTGCTTAACGAGAGAGCAATGAAACGTTTTCTGCTTTTCTTGCGCTTAAATTGAAATTAGAAATTTTGTTTGTCATACTGTAAAGTGAATTCATCGTTACATTTGTGTTTGGAATATGCATTGGAGTTTTTATAGCTATTATGTGGTCTGCTATTGGTCAAGAAAGTTGTAAAGTATTTGTGAATGACTATGAGGAGCGAAATATTTTGAATCAAAGATTTGGTGAGTATTTTCTTAGAATTTATTGTAGTATTGCTGTGTGGTCGAGACCAGGCAAGCTACAATGATTTTTCTTCAGAATTTTTTCTTTGTATGTTACTGCAGATATCTGAGGTATGTTTTCAGATTACATGGGACCAATGATAGCTTATTATTCGGTGAAAATGATATTCTCTTTGATTTTCATTCCGCGTTCAGGAGATATGAACTTCCCGCCAGGAAGTGTACAGAACTGACTGTCTGTACCAATATTGTGTGTACAAGTTTCATTATTCTACCTGAGGTATGAAATTCTGATGGGCATTAAATGTATTTTATTTTGTGGTATTTTGGATTCAGAGTTGTTATTAATGGTTCATTGGAGTTATGTCTGTACAATAGAGTACACATTTGGATTTGCCACGTTATCAATTAGTAACGAAGGGAATTCGTTATTGGAGCTCTTTTGGCTTACTGAAACAAATAGTCTCATTATAGTGGAAAGTTTGGAACGAGTTTGCTTAACTGTCCAGTGGCGGAAATCAGTTCTGGAGAGAGGTTGGCACACAGGCTGTAGAGTAAAGATTTCAGTCCTTCACCCCCTATGGTGAAGCTGAGTGAGACTTTGTGTATAGTTGAGTGTAAAATCACTGTCATATTGCTTAAGGGCGCTAAATAAATTGCAATAAACAATTTTAATGATTTTATAATATTCATTTACTTAGAAACAGCGGATTTTAAGCTTTGAAAACTTTTGTGATCTGAACAGGCTTGAATCACTATTGAACAATGTGTGCTGTGATTTGAAAGATTTCATGTTTGAAAGATTTCACGCTTCTAACACTAACTGGCTATTGGTTTTTGTTATGACATAACGAAACAACAATTGTCTGGTCAGAACTGTGGGTTCTTTGATTGCTCTGGGAGATGACTGATCAGAACTACAACATATGAAACATTAGTTCACTTTATTAGAATTATAAAAATATGTACTTAACTTTATAATGTCCATTGCCACAGGAGTGTGTCGAACATTTACAACTGTGTTTGAACAGTAAAACATCACTTGATGCACACAATTAGAAACTTTTCTTTTGAAGTACAGCATTTATAAAAGTACAGTTTCGTCTGAGACATGAATAGCACTAGTGTTCTAACTTGATAATGATGATTGCTTCATCAGAGGTAGAGAACTGGTCCTGAGGAAGTCCATGCTCGGACCTAAATCGACCTCTGTGCTGTGACACTCTAGTGCTGAGAGAGAAGGCATGTCTTCAGAGGCTCCTTCCACTTCTAACCGCAGATTGCAGTGACATCACTAATGTCTGTGATGTCGATGCGCATTGCTGACTTCGGTGTGGTACCGCAATTTTTGGATGATACCGCAGTTTTCATGAATATTAAGCCTTTGTGAAGCGACAATTTAAATTTTTTCATGCATGGTGGTGTTTGTTCATTTTTTAAATTTTGAATATTCTGTTGGTTATTCACGAGAAGGATTGAATATTATTGTCTTCTGTTGGTTATCTGCACATGCTAAATACCGAATTTAATGGATCAGTGAAGAATAATTTTTTTATCAGCTGTTTGACTTGTGCCCATTGCATTTCTGTGGCTTGGTGTGTTAATCTGAGTGAGTGGATTACTCTTATGGTTCCTTTGCTATTCATTAAAAATGGAGAAGTCTATTACAAGTCAGAGAGGTACGTAGAACAATAAGCTGGGTAGGAGTTTAGATAGAAGTGAAAAGTAATAAGTTGGCAGTGCAGTTTGACGCAAGTGATGCGTAGGCTGCTGTTGCTACTCATAGTGATGAAAAGGTGCTTCCTAGTGATTAGTGTGATACTAAATAGTCAAGTAGAGAGTACAGAGGCTTCTAATTCAGCTGTTGTGGCTGAGGAGAGTAGTAATTTTACTATGAGTGGGGATGTTAGTGATTTGGAGGTGATGTTACTACTAGAATCCATTAGTAGTTCTGATATTGACCAGATAATTCTACCGTTTGTACTGCCTGCCATTTTCATATTGGTTAACTGAATGAATGAGAAGATCGCTTCTATGGAGAACAAAACTGTTAGAGGGGAGTCAGGTTAAATTGAAAGAGTTTAGGGATGAGAAACATAAATCATTCCAAGGGGATTTCTATATTCTAAAGGGAGAGTGTGTAAAAAAGAAGATAGAAATGTCAGAGAGATTAGATGCTGTCTCAACTCAGAGGTTCGTTAATCAAATACATGAACAGGTGTTCAATCATTCTACTGTGTTACAAAGTATTAAAAAAGGTACTGAAGTATTAAAAATCAGGTCAGAAAGAGATGTTGTAGACATTTGGGAAGATATGAAAAAGGCTGTTAAGAACGATGATGACCTAGATAGTGCTATAGACCAGTTAGTGGTTAACGCTAAACAAACTTCAAATGAGACAGTGCCAGTAAACTTTGCTGATTTGGAAGAAGTGACACCACTGTTAAGATTTAAGAAAGGTCAGGTGGCAATTAGTAGGAGAAGGAGAGCGTTAGGTCAAGAATTGCAAGAACGGATGTCTAAAATTGAAGCAAGGATAGGTTAAAGTTTCTGGACTTCATTGCTATGGCCAGTGATGTGCCTGATGATGTCCGCTTGGGTCATGGAAAGGAGCCAGATCCTGAACCTCACAGGGATACTTAGGTTAGATTAGAATATTTTCTTATCAGTGAGTAATTTTCAAATGTTTAGAAACACATCAGACAGCATTCATCCTCATGCTTGGTTAGAGCAGTTTGAGTTTTCACTTCCTCCCACTTGATCTGTCTGTCAAAAGTGAATTTGTGTGTGTTTACTTGGAAGGAGAAACTATTCTGTGTATGCCTACATTAGCTCATAATTAAGAGTCGCACAACGAATGTCGTCACTTTTTCTTGTCTTCACACTGGTCTGAAGCAGTTCAAGATAGAGTAAAACATGGAATTCTTCTGATGACAAATTTCAGTCAGTTGAATTTCACAAATCATACCCATTTCATTGAAAATGTGTTGTTAAAAAATCAATTCTTAACACCCAATACAGACCTGCTGAGTTAATTCGCATTTGTATAATGAAACTTGCCACTCGTTTATGACAAATCATTCCTTCTCGTCATTGCAAAGATGATCTTGAAGATATCCACAGTGTACTCCAAGTCATATAGTATGCCAGTGATGAAAAGAACAATCTTAATTCTGGAGACAATCAATTAACGTATCCTGAACCCAGACCACAGAGGAACAGAAATTATGATCGTGGGCAACATGATTTGGACAGAGGCAGACATGGCTATGACAGTCAAAGAAATTGGGAGGATTTCCCTGATCAAAATGGAATCAGGAATTTCAGAAGAGGAAGAAGCAGCTTCAGTAATACCTGTGATCACTGCCGTAGTAGTAAAAGAACAGTGATAACAGTAGATAGGAAGGTAATGATTGAGGTCCATGCATAATTGATGTGTCATCAGCTGATTCTAGTTGTCGAAAGAATGATGATAACAGTAGATGGGAAGATAAAGATTCAGGTTCATGCATCACTGATGCGCCATCAGCTGATCCAAAGAACAATGTACAGTCTTAGACATAAAAACTGACCGCCGGCCGGCCGCCACAGAGACTAAGTCGAGTCGTTCACTTAAGGTGGCCAATAAAACTGACCACCCCTGACAACTCTATAAGTCCGGCCATCTGCACAATCTGGCAACACTGTAAGATAGGGAAGTGTTAGGAGGAAGTGTTGTCTACTTCCGAGTGGGTATGGATGCAGTGAGCCCGTGGTCTTGCGGTAACCGTCGTGGATTCTGAACTTAGAGTCGCGTGTTCGCGTCCAACTGTTTTTTTTTCTTTTTTTTTACCACATTTCGGTCTAAAGTTATGAGTCTGATTGAACATCGAAGACGATTCGCTTAACATTCTACCCACCCACGATAACAAGTAATCCAGAAACAACTCTGCAGGACAGGTCGTGGCTGCATCGCGATCATCACGGCTAACGCTCGAGCGTTTCCTCGCGCTTTCCTCGCGGTGCCGCCCATGTGAAGGCGGCGCCACGCTGTCAGTGCATGTATCAATACCATTTTCGTATTTGAAGTTCTATTTATCATCTTGCAGTTAAGCATTGGATTTTGCATACTTGAAAATCGTGAACTACAATTAAGCAATGTAAAACTGAGTCGCAAGTGGAAAAAGGAGTAACATCTGCAACACAACATTTACTTTGCTATAACAGAGGGGTGAATGTAGAGGAGGCAGCTAGAAAGATTTGAGTTGTGTGCGGAGTGAGTGCTTTTGGGAAAAATACGCCAGAAAAAGATATTCTTGTTTCAGCGAAGGTCGTTCTGGCATGAAAGATTTTCCACATTAAGAAAGTCTCGACTACTGATAAATGTGACAGATTACCATTTTACCATCATGTGACATTTGCATTCACCAGGCAAAGTTCAGAAGTCTGGTGTAGGAGTACTGCATGCTCTAATTCGAAACAACAAAAATCAACGGAGTGACTATTATTGAACGTCATCATGTCGCTCATTGAGCATTCCTATGCATTACTGTTACTGGTGACGTGTTATGATGCCTTTATCGTTAACTTCCTAAGAAGAAATTAAAGGCTGAGCCCAACCAAAAGACGTAGACTAGAGTAAAGTGTAGTGTGAACATAATATTTTACATTTGATAGCTCCATAAGTGTGTTTTGGACTACAGCTGGAATTTGTTGTCAACAACTGAGACACCTTTCGGTCGCAGTGTAAGAAAATCGAGCAACAAAACTACGTCACCTGTGCTACTGCATGATAACTCACTCTGTTGATTTGAGAAACAAAACTATCCGGGAGATTGATAGGAAAATCGTCTCTCAGACACTTGTATTGATAGGGAAGTCCTCTCTCAAGCACTTGTGCCTCTCGTCATATATTCGCAAAATATTATCTTTCCCGCTCTTGGTCGATCAACCGTCAAGGCAATTCATTTCTAGACGAAAATACTCTTAATGCTACTATGGTTTAATGGCTTCGTTAAAACAAGTGGGTTTCTACGGGCGTAGAATTTGTAAACAACTATTGCATTGTCAGATTGTTGTAGATATGGTGAAAGAAAATTCAGCTGCTGATTAATTTCTCTTTGATGATTACTGTTGCGTTTAGTAAACTAATGGAAAATGGAAATAAAATATTCACTTTACTAATACAAATTAAATTCAGCTTACTACAGAAACATCACGACGGCAGACTATCTTAATAAAGCATTAAGTTCAAAAATGGTTCAAAGGTCTCTGAGCACTATGGGACTTAACTAAAGACATCACACACATACATGCCCGAGGCAGGATTCGAACCTGCATCCGTAGTGGTCGCGCGGTTCCATACTGTAGCGAAGCATTAAGTGTCTGTAAGACGATTGACCCCATTTTAACACGAATTATTAGGATATTACCGACTTTTAACTTCGAAAAGATCTGTATTTACTTCATTCCTGTATCATTCGCAAGTATTATGAAAATGTGGCATTTCATAGATAAAATTATGTGTTCACAATAACAAAAATATGTAGGCAGAAAACAAAAGTGGCATTATGAATTTGGCAGTACCGTAAGGTTTTCACTCTGACAGTATGGGTTACTGAAAGTACCAAGACGAATTTTGCTCGAGCGCTGTCTTACGATTCCCTTATTGAGTTTGTATCTGCCTGCTTGTAGCTCTACTGCAAAAGAATAAAAAGTCTGACTTTCAGCGGGTCTAGAAAGGCGAACGACAGCAGCTTGCACCTGGTAGCCAAGCATGTTACCTGAGAAATGGTTTTTTCCTAAAGTGGGAAGACATCCTTTTGTGGTTGAATTGTTGGCAATAGTCAGTCAGACGTGTGCCGTTGGTCTAAGCGTTTCGGTGTGTTGAATTTGTACCAATGACTTTTCTACAGGTTTTTTCTGTCCCAAATAGAGAGTAGAAGTCTCCCTTTAGTATTTTCACGTCATCTTAGTGACTTTTGCTCATAGTATTTTCGAGTGTGTTCCAGAATTTTTCGACATTTTTGGTGTTTTTCTTATTTTCGATGTTGGTGGGGGCATGTGCATTGATGAGTGTATATTTTTTACTGGGGCTCTGAATGAGAAGTCGATTGTTGATGGCTGTGATTTTTTTGACAGACCTGATGATAGATCTGTGTTCGAGAAATGCCATGGCCAAGGTTGGTACGCCTTTCGCTACCTTTTGTTGCATTTTGCTCTTGAAGATGCAATGGTTTCCGTAATGCAAGGTTTCATTGTCAGTTAATCGTGGTTCTTGAAGAGCAATGGTGAGAATTTTTTGTCGGTCGATTTATTATTTTAAATTATTTAGTTTTCGTTATTTGGATCAATGTATTGATATTTTGTTATAAAAAAAGGTCATCAGTCCCTAAGCTTACACACTACTTAACTTAAATTATCCTAAGGACAAACACACACACACCCATGCCCGAGAGAGGACTCGAACCTCCGCCGGGACCAGCCGAACTGTTCATGACTGCTGCGATCTCGACCGCTCGGATAATCCCGCGCGGCGTGTAGTTTTCAAATGCATGTTTTTTGCTTGTAGGGAAATTTACCAGAGATCTTCGATATTCTCTGCCGTGTTAACCTGGCCTCCCCAGAATCCGAAATTACAACTGCCGCCTGTCGACAGTTTGCACAGTTCATGTTTGCTTGTGTTTCATTGGTTTGGCCTGGGTGATTCCAGGACCGGACAGGACCAGAGGATGTTGAAGCCTTTGGAAGCAAATATTTTCAGCCGAGCATCATCACTGGTTAATACTCTGGTCACCGTCTAACAGACGGTGACCAGAGTATTAACCAGTGATGAAATGTCCACTATATTTGAATCCCAAGAAAATAGGAACCTTCTCACAAAGGAATGTGAGGTGATATCAAAATTTATCCAACATACAAAAATTAACTGCAGGGCTTTCATGTATGCAGTAGTAGCACACAAGGAAATATTACGTCTTGGAAGCGTATATTTCATTTCCTCTTCTCATATTAACGCCCTTGTTTTAGTATGAAGTGAGAAAAAAACATGAAAAACTAAAGTTCCTGAGAAGTATATCAGTCATTTCCTCTTCTCAGATCATAACTTTTATTTTAGTATGAAGTAAAAAAACAAACAGTTTAAGTTTGTGAAGCATAACATGACACAAGATTCTTATCGTAGGCGCTATCGGAAACGCAAAAAGCAGGGAGCTGTCCATTCTTTTGTCCAACAGTCTGTCTCCTTTCATGCATTACTCCCGCTGGGAGATTCTTATTTAAGGACTTGTGGGCATCAAGTTCTTCATCAGAACAAGCCTTATGTTATTGTGCTAATTACGGTATGGAAAAAATGCAACAAAGACGATTTCCCCTAAAGCAGTGGGGATATTTGCAAAACTCTGTATTCAGCAATGACTGCCAGCTGCCATAACACTTGACAGAATCCATGCGATAGGCAACACAACTGTGCGTGCACTTCAGAATTCGTTCAGTAAGACGTCAGGAGATGGATGGAAACGTCAAAGTAACGTCGCTTTCCGAGTCGTAATCAATCCAGAATGAGGTGTTATTAAGATAGTTGAGCGTTCTAGGAATTACACTTTTATAATTCCCATATGAGTATTCCGATAGCCAAAAGAACCCGTTAGTGTGAAACTATCGGGAACTGCATTAATATCAAACTACAAGAACTTGAGACAATACGTGGACTCTTCGCTGGGTGACCTATGACTGTTATTTAGGATTCTCTCCGTCCTAGGCGTAATGCAAATGGAACTTCAGAGGTGCTTTCCGCTATTCTTGACAAACATCAGCAACTTGTAATCACTGCGAATTACAACTGCGTGATGATATGGCTCAGGTTGTCAGTAGTTGTGGTGGTGTTATGCTGTCAAACTGCTTACAGTAACATTAATGGTGGCACACATAATTTAGCGCTGACTACCTACTTAAGTAAAGATAGTGTTGTGGCGTCGTCGCTTCTCTTTATTTGGCCTCACCTTGAGTAATCCGATTTAACGAACATAGTACTCCATTCGCGGGCTGCTAATGATACAGTATGACTACAGAAATCATCGTGCGGGTATTACATTAATTCTCCAATGAACTGCTTAACAAATATTACCCTCAGCTATGCAGCTGGAATGACTCATTACACAGGACTCTATGTTGCACTTGGTTAAGGGATCAGTTCGCTGCAATCCTGCTTCTACTATTCGTAAATACTCGTATACTTCATAAATGGTTCAAATGGCTCTGAGCACTATGGGACTTAACTTCTGAGGTCATCAGTCCACTAGAACTTAGAACTAATTAAACCGAAGTAATCTAATGACATCAGACACATCCATGCCCGAGACAGGATTCGCACCTGCGACCGTACCGGACGCGCGGTTCCAGTCTGTAGCGCCTAGAACAGCTAGGTCACACCGGACGGCATACTTATTACTCACCATTCGTTATTTGACTAAATATGAACTTTAATCCGATTCGCATATATGTGACATGGGTTAGCGCCGGCACAAAGCAATGACTAAGGGTTGGATGCCGTTAAAGTCCCGTTACTCTGATGGCAAGACAAATGTTCGCAAATCACCTCTATTGCCTCTAGAAACAATTGCATCTTAAATGTCGAAGGACCGACTTCCACACTGTTACAGCGCGTTGAAATACAGCTAAGACGGCAGATGAATATTTGTGACCGACTGGGCATCGACCCTGGACCTCCTGCTTACTAGACAGACATGTTGATCACTGCACAATTATTTTTTTTAAAGTTTGAGAAGACTTTCAGCACCAGGTAGGCGGAGGCAAAGAGGGCAGGGGTCGAAGATCCGAGGCCTGGTGTCAATGCCTCCCCGATACCTGTCAGTGAGCAGCTGCATTACTCCCATGTATTCCATGTTTGCACCCATATACACCTTTAAATTGTGGAAAAAATTGAAGTAGTAATTATGGTAAAATAAATTACAGATTGCCGCCTCCAATGGCGTGCGTTCCTTCTAGAACATAACTTATAACAGTGAAAAGGGTGACGGAAAAATACATAACAAACATTCATTCAGAAATATATTCACAATTTAAGTTATTATGCTCTTAACCACAATCCGAGTTGGAGTCTCTCTTCAGTTACAGCTAACCAGTGCGCACCTATTGCACTATCGTAAGAACCGAGATGCAGTACTTTGGATTTAAAATTTTGTAAATTCGTTGTAAGAACTTTGAAACCAAGCTGCTTAGGTCATCGGTCCCTAAGCTTACACACTACTTAATCTAACTTAAACTAACTTCCGCTATGGACAACACACACACCCATGCCGGAGGGAGGACTCGAACCTCGGACGGTAGGCACTGTCGGGACGCAGCAGCCAACCTCTTTTCAGCACCTATCTACACACGCTCCTCGTCAGACGCGAATTCCCATCTTTGCCGCATACAACATGCGTGGCTCTTTCGGGAATGTCCGAAAGGAAAGACACTACGAATCTGGGTTCGAACCTGATCAGGCACAAATTTTCATCTGACGCCGTTGTTCTGTTTTAATCCTGGACGTCTATCCTTCAATCTTTAATTGATTAACAAGGCTGTCTATTTCGATTCGTAGTGTCTGTTCTTTCGGAACACACACACACATACAAATTTTTATCTTAAATGCTATTCGGAAAATGTTTGGCAACTCAGTGATAGTGCCGGACTGGAGCTGCATCAACCTACTCATTTCACTAGATATAGTTGTAATTTTCTGAACAATTCCTGTTTAATAAGTGACAGCGACAGTGTCTCTCGTCGTTTACTTTGATGGAAACCTGCTTCTCTCTGCCCTAGCCTATACTATAGCAATGAGTGATTGCTCACATTCTTGATACCTCACTGGACGTGCTACTGCAACTGTAGCTAAAGATTCAAATCCCGCTGGAAAAGTATGTTTCAAGTCAGATGGTAGTGCTCCTCCCGTGCTGTCATTGAAAACGATCACAACGAAATTAAGTATAGGTAGCCTATGAAACCCTTGAGTTCAATTCATACTGTGGTGCTGTGAAGATGAAAAAAGTAGTTTTTCACAATTATCAGATGACAGATGGAATTTGTGAGATTCCACTAATTATGATTGCATTATTAACTGTTGATTCACAGGCGCTTTACTGCCGCTTATTGTAACTGTTATTTGAATGTTAGAGCTGGAAGAATAGAAACATCAAATTTTCGCCATATGGAATGTTCGAATTCACCCTAAGTCTTCACATTTCGAACAAAGGCGGAATATCCGTCAGGAAAGCTGACAACAATAAGCCAGGCCATGCCTGTCTTTTGGTGGATGTGCCAATGACAGTGATCTCAATAACAATATTCTACAACAAATACACATTGCCAACTCAATCACTGGAGAAGTTCCAAAACTGTGAATCGCGTCTGGTGAATACGCTTTCAAGGTTTCTGTCCGATTAAGTCAGTAAAACACAAATAATTGCCGCAGTTATTAATTTATGACATTTAGTTTGCATTCAGTGCATCGATGTATTACAAGTAATTTTACTCTAGCCCCTAAACTTAGTTACCGAAATGCGAATAAGACTCATTGACATATGATGAGGATCTTGCGGCCCTTGCCACCCGCAACTTTGAAACGAAGCTGTAGTCACTTCTGAGGTCACTCACAGAACACTTCAGCTGGTATCCTTCCTGGCGGTATAACTGAAACTTGACAACAGCGCAGAATATGTTTGGCAACTCTGTGACCGACGAGCTACTTCCTTGATGGCACAGAACTATCCTGCTAAATTCACTTGACGTTATCGTGTCATTTCAATTTAATAGTGAGTGATTTTCGCTTGAGACGTGACATAAGGATATCAGTTAATCCTTCTGAGTCCACGAAAGTCGTTCCACATGGTAAATACAACTACCGTCTCCTCTTATGTTGGGATTTATCTGCCACAGCGCTTACTGGGTCAATAAGTAAGTAGAAGACACCGCGCCTATTCGCTAGCTCGTAGGTAACGTGCTTGCCTGTCAGGTGCATGCTGCCTCTGTTCGCCTTTCGAGCATCGCCGAAAGCTAGATTTTTAATTTTTTGTAGCAGAGCTACAAGCAGGCAGATACAAATTCAATGAGGGAATCTTAAGACAACGCTCTAGCAAAATTCGTCTTGTTTCTTTTAGTAACCCTTAGTGACAAAGCGAAAATCTTGAGGTACTGCTAAATTTATAATGCCACGTTTTTGTTTCTGCCGAGATATTTTTTGTTGTTGTGAATACATAATTTTATCTATGAACTGCCACATTTTCATAATACTTGCGAAGCAAATCATGTGAAGTAACACTTCACCAACTTGTTGGGAAGGTGGAAAAAGCACTACCCTTTCTGGATGCTCTCTGTCTCTTCCTGCATGTCGAGTAATACGACCTTCGAGTAAATGGTTAGAGATGAAGAACCTAGTGGTGAATGAACACATAGATGGGCTGAATGCCGGGGACTACTCTTGAAAAGAATAAGTAGACGATCTATTCAAAGTAAGACTTAGGAAATTTGTTAGTACTGTTAAACCTATGTGCACTGGACATTGTGAAAAAGTATTTAAAGACGAGCCCCACGAAAACTGGTGTAGTATTATTTATGGGGAAGCATGTCCAGCACACATACTGAAAAATTATGTTTCTCGATGAAACTTTAGAGAGGGTTGTAGTGTATCTAGATGTAGCACTGGATGGAAAACTATTATGAACACCTCACATAAAGAATATTTTCCACTGCGAAAGATAATCTTACAAGCACTAGAAGCTGCTGTAGGGTAAACTGGGGTCTAAACCCAGTAGATACTGGATATACATCCCTGCAAAAAGACCAATTATAATTTATTGGCCTATAATATGAACAAAGTCGAACAGAAGGTGGCTGCTAGGGAGTCTGGCAAAGTGCGGAGACTGGCCTGCTTTCACAAACAGATGGAATTAGCAGGATATCCACTCTTGCAATGGATATTATGCTAGACATGCCCGTCTTACACCTGTGGCTTAAAATGGAGGCAGTGGCAGGGACATAAAGGCTAAAACTGGAAATACTGGATATAGTTAGAATATACGGAATCCAAAATCAGTAAGGCGATGGCCGGGGAAATGCCAGCTAACTACACAATAACTTCTAGCTGTTTCAATAAACTTTGCCATGTAACAGTTGGAAGCAGGGAGCAGTGGAAAAACGAACCACAACACCGTGCAAGAGACATAATATAGTGGTTTACTGACAGGTCGAAAACAGATGAAAGTACCAGGTCTGGTGTACTGCCTAGAATCTCTATAAGGATGATGGCCACAGTATTACACGTTCTTTTTCTGTCAGCATGTGCACGGAGGAAAATTAGAGTAGACCCTACAAAAATCGTAGCATCTACTTTTATTCAGACAGCCAAGCATCTCTGAAATCTGTATCAGCCCCTGCAACTAGATCGAAGGTCGTTGCAGAATTCCATGAAGCATTTTCTTTCGGACATGTCCGAAAGAACAGACACCACACATATATCCATATACAGGGTGTTTCAGGAGGAATAGTACATATTTTAGCAGGTGGTAGTACAGACGCAAAAAATTCCGTATAAATGTGTCCACTTTTTATTGAGTACAGAGATACAGCTGTTAGTACGTAACGCTAACAAACTCAAAGCAAAGGCAAATGAGGACATTCAAAGTTGATTCTCAAAAATTCACCAACCAACTTCAATGCACATTTGACTTCTCTTGATAACATCACGTGTAGCCTTACTGAGGTCGTCTTTGCGTTCTTTTATGAGGGCTGCACTATTCATAAACCGAACGATCAAATCGGCTCTTGGGTTTACCTTTTATTTGTAGACTTCGCCTTTAACCATCCACGCAGGCAAAAATCCAAAGAGATAAGGTCCGAGGACCTTAAAGGCCAAGAAAAGTGTCATATCTAATGATCCACCTTCCGGGAAATGTTAGGTTTGGATAATGTGTCACCTGACGACTAGGATGTGCAGGAGCCCCGTCGTGCTGGAGGAACATAAGCATTCTTGTAGCCAAATGAATCTGCATCTCGGTTCTTACAATAGTGCAACAGGTGCGCACTGGTTAGATGTAACTCAGGAGAGACTCCAACTCGGCTTGAGGTTAAAGGCGAATCCCAAGCGCATGGCCACGAACAATTGGGAGCGGAAATTTAATGTCATCGGAACCTTGTTGAAGGACCATGACATGCGATTGTTAGACCGACTGCAGAAAGTTCACTTTATAAATACATACATACTTAGCAATATATATCATGTCGCAGCAGTCTTACCGGTACTGCAGGTCACTGCGCATAAAATATTAGCTGTAGCCTCTTGGTATGTGTGGAAACAAAATATCTTCAAAGTATCCCTCCATACGGCGACTTTGCAGAGACAAAATGGAGGACTTGTAATTAAAGACGTGCTTTTAAACCAATACATGCCACTAAGACAAGCATCACGAAACTTCTGTTCCTCTTGATAGATCCTGGAGATAGGAACGCTCCTGTTAATGTAGCATGCCAGCCTAGATTACGTCCCAAAGCAATATGGCGATTGGAGCTGTATAAGACTTTCACCAGCACAAACCAACACAAGAACCGTCTATGATTATATTACCACACATCGTCTTCACAAACCAATACCGGTAAATTAACCTACAAAACTGGAGGAACGTCTGGAAAAATATCAACAATAAAATTCTACCAACTAGAGTCAGTGCCGTATGGTGCTACGTTGTAAACGAAACCATACACTCAGCGGAACGATTATGGAAAATCAAATTGAGACCATCTCCATACTGCGACAAATGTCGGCTTGTAGAAACCGTAGAGCAAATCTTCTTATGTGAAAACAGAATCAGAATTTGGAGCCGGACTAGGAAGAAATTAGCACTATCAACAGAACCACCGAAAGTCATATACCGATAACTGAAGCTTTACAACCCGACTGGAAATGTTACCCGTCCGCAGAGAATAACAGTTATTCGTGGCTTCTGGGACAGTTTGTGTTTTACGTCGTAACAAACAGAACTTAGAAGAGTACATGTTTTATATTTCAGAAGAACATTTTACGCCAAAGAAGAATAACAAATATAAGGAATGGTTTCAAATTTTTTTATCTATTGCTTTATGTGGGCTACGGAGAGGTGGACAGTTTTTTTGGTTAGAAGCAGAATATTATTCTTTCACTTTTTTTATTCCTGGAATATTCTTTTACGTTGGTTCTAAAATCAGAACTGTTCTAATTTGGCAAAACCCCTCCGGCTCCGAAATTTTTATCATTTGTGGGAAAAATAAGGCTTCCTTAGAGACCTCATATGCATCCAGTGCAAAATAACTTAAATTGTGATTATATTTCTGAATGAATGTTTGTTATGTATTTTTCCGTCACACTTTTCACTGTTACAAGTTGCTGATGTTTGTCAAGAATAGCGGAAAGCGCCTCTGAACTTCCATTTGCATTACGCCTAGGACGGAGAGAATCCTAAATAACAGTCATAGGTCACCCAGCGAAGAGAAGAGTCCACGTATTGTCTCAAGTTCTTGCAGTTTGATATTAATGCAGTTCCCGATAGTTTCACACTAACGGGTTCTTTTGGCTATCGGAATACTCATATGGGAATTATAAAAGTGTAATTCCTAGAACGCTCAACTACCTTAATAACACCTCATTCTGGATTGATTACGACTCGGAAAGCGACGTTAATTTGACGTTTCCATCCATCTCCTGACGTCTTACTGAATGAAGTCTGAAGTGCACGCACAGTTGTGTTGCCTATCGCATGGATTCTGTCAAGTGTTATGGCCGCTGGCATTCATTGCTGAATACAGAGTTTTACAAATATCCCCACTGCTTTAGGGGAAATCGTCTTTGTTGCATTTTTTCCATACCGTAATTAGCACAATAACATAAGGCTTGTTCTGATGAAGAACTTGATGCCCACTAGTCCTTAAATAAGAATCTCCCAGCGGGAGTAATGCATGAAAGGAGACAGACTGTTGGACAAAAGAATGGACAGCTCCCTGCTTTTTGCGTTTCCGATAGCGCCTGCGATAAGAATCTTGTGTCATATTATGCTTCACAAACTTAAACTGTTTGTTTTTTTACTTCATACTAAAATAAAAGTTATGATCTGAGAAGAGGAAATGACTGATATACTTCTCAGGAACTTTAGTTTTTCATGTTTTTTTCTCACTTCATATTAAAACAAGGGCGTTAATATGGGAAGAGGAAATGAAATATACGCTTCCAAGACATAATATTTCCTTGTGTGCTACTACTGCGTACATGAAAGCCCTGCAGTTAATTTTTGTATGTTGGATAGATTTTGATATCACTTCACATTCCTTTGTGAGAAGGTTCCTATTTTCTTGGGATTCAAATAGAGTGGACATTTCATCACTGGTTAATATTCTGATGACTAATGACATGATACCCGTTGCAATTGCTCCATGGCACCTGTGAGTAGTGGTTACTATAAGAACACGCAGGCAGTAATATCCGCTCACTGCAGTCAGAGCCAAGGTGATTTCTTTCTGTTTATGGCGAAGCGTCTGCTGCAGTGGCCACGCTCAGCCAACATAAACAAATCGCGGCGGCATTGGGCACTGCTAATCGCTGCACTTGTCGCGAGCCTCGACAACAAGAGAGAGAGCACTGTCTCTGCTAACGATACTATGGAGTTAATACATCTTACTTAACGTAACGAAATATGCAGGTCGTGGGTTGGGTAAAAATTCAGTTTGTAACTTCCCATCGCATTAAAATACTTTATAGTCATATTTGATGCAATATTTATTGTTGGTTGTCTCTCTAATGTTAATAGTATTGATTCAGATTGTGCGTGAACACGAAAACTCAACACACACACAAACAGTCATTGATTCCAGTGAGGGTGACAACTACTGTGTGTTGAACAACACATGCACGAGTCAGTTCCTCAGTTGGCGTCGAGTGGATGAGATTTTTCAATTACCTTGCATTGCAAGAATTGTAAGGAGGAGACTGAAAGTAAATGAACTTGTATCTAAAGAGCTGCGACAAAGCAAAGCTTGACCGACTATCAGATAATTTTTACATGGGTACTGTGGACGAGTATACTTTTAGTAACCAACCCACCCACGATCATTACGTAAGATTTCTCGAAGGCGTAGGGGCATTGTTTTCATTAAGTCGTCGACAGTGTAGCGTGATGGTTTACTTCCCACCATACGTTTTCTATATTCGTCCAAAGGTCGCTTGCATTTGTAGGTCCACATGGCAATGACCTTGTTACCTCTGCCCACATATCCTCTATCTGGTTGATCTTCGGGGATCGTGGAACAAACGGCAACAGCTTTATCCTCTCTTGGCCCTGAAACCAATCTCGCACTACTCTGCTATGATGGATGGGGCTGTGCTCCTGTAAATAAACTGTTATCTCGTTCGTTCATATATTTATATTTAAATAAAATATTAGTAATAAGCACATTGTATTATTATTTTTGACAGTGTTTAAGAATTCAGGCCCTGTCATAAATAAGTGATGTAGATTCAACCGTCCGATTAAGAACGTGGTTTACCCAGTCTATCAAATGATGAGAGTCGTATTCGGATATCCACATTAAGCCTGACTGGCTGAATCCGATTAGAACGATTTGGTATCGAAATGAAATTACAGAAATTGGATAATTTGAACGTCTGTATTGCAACAATGCTGCGCACATAAATTCCTATGATGGAGTAACAGGTAGCAACTGCCCAAGAAAAAGTGAGGAATATGTCTACTAGCAGCAATGTAACGTAATTATAACCCATATTTATGTGATGGAAATACTGAGTCGAACAATGCACATCTATTTCAGTGGTGGAAAGATGCACCATATCGGATTTGCTGATGACATAATGACAATAATAATAATCCCGTGGGGCCGATAGGGGAAACCCTCCCCTATATGGGTGGTACCGAGGAAATCAAATACTTGGGGCGAACTAAATACTAACACAATCCTCAAGGTCTACTCAATTCGTTGAACTCAAAATCCAGGCACGTCTGAGTGAAAACCACCGCTACTCTGGTCACCGTCTGTTAGCTCAATGAGCTCGGCTGAAAATATTTGCTTCCAAAGGCTTCAACACCCTCTGGTCCTGTCCGGTCGTGGAATCACCCAGGCCAAACCAATGAAACACAAGCAAACATGAACTGTGCAAACTGTCGACAGGCGGCAGTTGCAATTTCGGATTCTGGGGAGGCAAGGTTAGCACGGCAGAGTATATCGAAGATCTCTGGTAAATTTCCCTACAAGCAAAAAACATGCATTTGAGAAGTAAACAGCGGTACATTGATCCAAGCACGAAAACTAAATAATCTCACAAAAGAAATCGACCAACAAAAAATTCTCATCCTTGCTCTTCACGAACCACGACTCACTGACAGTGAAACCTTGCATTACGGAAACCATTGCATCTTCAAGAGCAAAATACAACAAAAGGTAGAGAAAGGCGTACCAATCTTCGGCAATGCTTTTCTCGAAAACAGATCTATCATCGGTTCTGTCAAAGAAATCACACCCATCAACAATCGACTTATGACTATGCTCATTCAGAGCCCCAGTAAAAAACATACACTCATCAATGCACATGCCCCCACCAACATCGAAAATAAGAAAAACACCAAAACTGTCGAAAAATTCTGGAACACACTAGAAAATACTATTAGCAAAATTCACCAAGATGACGTGAAAATACTAATGGGAGACTTCAGCTCTCTATTTGGAACAGAAAAAACCTGTAGAAAAATCATTGGTACAAATTCAACATACTGAAACGCTTAGGTCAACGGCACACGTCTGACTGAGATTTGCCAACAATTCAACTACAAAAGTATATCTTTCCACTTTAGAAAAAACCAGTTCCCAGGTAACATGCTTGGCTACCAGGTGCCGACTGTTTTCGTTCGCCTTTCTAGACTCGCTAAAAGCTAGATTTTTAATTATTTTGTAGCTGAGCTACAAGCAGGCAGATACAAACTCAATATGGGAATCGTAAGATAACGCTCGATCAAAATTCGACTTGCTACTTACCACTTTTGTTTTCTGCCGGCATATTTTTTGTTGTTGTGAATACATAGTTTTATCTATGAAATGCCACATTTTCATAATACTTGCGAATGATACAGGAAATGAAGTAAATACAGATCTTTTCGAAGTTAAAAGTCGGTAATATTCTACTAATTCGTGTTAAAATAGGCTCAATCCTCTTACAGACACATAATGCTTTAATAAGATAGATTGCGATCGTGACGTTTCTGTAGTAAGCTGAATTTAATTTGTATTAGCACAGCGAATATTTTAATTGCATTTTACATTAATTTACTAATCGGAACAGTAATCATCAAAGAGAAATTAATCATCAGCTGAATTTCCTTTCACCATATCTACAACAATCTGACTATGCAGTAGTTGTTTTCAAATTCTACGCCTTTAGAAACTCACTGGTTCTAACGGTGTCATTAAACCAGTGTAGTTTTAAAAGTATTTTCGTCTAGAACATAATTGCCTTGACGGTTGATCGATCAACAGCGGGAAAGGTATAATTTTACGAATATATGACGAGAGGGACAAGTGCTTGAGAGAGGACTTCCCTATCAATACAAGTGTCTGATAGACGATTTTCCTATCAATCTCCCGGATAGTTTTGTTTCTCAAATCAACAGAGTGAGCTATCATGCAGTATCACAGATGATGTAGTTTTGTTGCTCGACTTTCTTACACTGCGACCGAAAGGTGTCTCAGTTGTTGACAACAAATTCCAGCTGTGTTTCACACACCCCTTGGGGCAGAATTCGTAGTCCAAAACACACCTATGGAGCTATCAAATGTAAAATATTATGTTCACACTACACTTTACTCTAGTCTACGTCTTTTGGTGGGGCTCAGCCTTTCATTTCTTCTTAGGAAGTTAACGATAAAGGCATCATAACACGTCACCAGTAACAGTAATGCATAGGAATGCTCAATGAGCGACCTGATGACGTTCAGTAATAGTCACTTCGTTGATTTTTGTTGTTTCGTATTAGAGCATGCAGTACTCCTACACCAGACTTCTGAACTTTGCCTGGTGAATGCAAATGTCGCATGATGGTAAAATGGTAATCTGTCACATTTATCAGTAGTCGAGACTTTCTTAATGTGGAAAATCATTCATGCCAGAACGACCCTCGTTGAAACAAGAATATCTTTTTCTGGCGTATTTTTCCCAAAAGCACTCACTCCGCACACAACTCAAATCTTTCTAGTTGCCTCCTCTACATTCACCCCTCTGTTATAGCAAAGTAAATGTTGTGTTGCAGATGTTACTCCTTTTTCCACTTGCGACTCAATTTTACAATGCTTAATTGTAGTTCACGATTTTCAAGTATGCAAAATCCAATGCTTAACTGCAAGATGATAAATAGAACTTCAAATACGAAAATGGTATTGATACATGCACTGACAGCGTTGCGCCGCCTTCACATGGGCGGCGCCGGATTTTAGGCGGCGGGTGGCGTCTGACCGGTGGCCGGTAGCCGCTGCAGCGCGAGGAAACGCTCGAGCGTAAGCTGTTATGATCGCGACGCAGCCACGAGCTGTCCTGCGGAATTGTTTCTGGAATACTTGTTATTGAGGGTGGGTAGAATGTTAAGCGAATCGTCTTCGATGTTCAATCAGACTCATAACTTTAGACCGAAATGTGGTAAAAAAAAAGAAAAAAAACAGTTGGACGCGAACACGCGACTCTAAGTTTAGAATGCACGACGGTTACCGCAAGACCGCGTGCTCACTCCATCCATATCTACTCGGAAGTAGACAACACTTCCTCCTAACACTTCCCCATCTTACAGTGTTGCCAGATTTTGCAGATGGCCGGACTTAGAGTTGTCAGGGTCGGTCAGTTTTATTGGCCACCTTAAGTGAACGACTGGGACTTAGTCTCTGTGGCGGCCGGCTGGCGGTCAGGTTTTATGTCTAAGACTGTACGTGCAGAGTACCCACTGCCAAGAGAATGACATTTTCTCCCTGCAGTGAAAGTGGTAGACGAGAGCTATGAAAAGTTGAATACGAGCCTATTGCAAGTGAATGTAGTGTTCATGAAATTCTATGTTTTACTTTACATGAGACATGGAATGAAGATCTCGGCTGTTAAAAATGATAAGTGACCCTCGTTAGGAAACTGAGTTATTACATGTAAAACATGTCAGCTGAAAGTTCTACGATAACCCGAGGGGTAGCAGCTTTATCACGAAATTCAGGTTCTAACTAGTGGCAACATTCGGGCGATGAGTGCATGTAAATTGTCGTCAGTGCCACAGACGTTAGTGCCTTTCGTCCTAACAAGTGCAGTGGCCGTGCCAATAACATGCTTTCCAGGAATGAGCTGTATGGATCTGAGGATGATGTAGATACACATGACATCTACAACTATCCCCGCCTATGTTCTTGAACGGAAATGTGAACCATAAAGTCTTACTAATCGGATAAAGGCGAATACTTCATTAAGCAAGTAAACAATGTTAAACACATCACACACCATTGCATGAGCATTTACGTGACAGTGCTATTGTAACGTGCTTCCAATTGTTTTTTATAAGTCACTACCTTGAAAAGCATGCAAACAAAATTCAAGTATGTATTCAACTGCGTACGCACATTATTCCTGCCTTTATACAATGTGGGGCGGTTAATATGTTTGTGGAAATATCTGGGCTCTACAACCCGGATGAGAAAAAGCTTGTAATAAAAGTTTTTCGTCTCGAAAGGGGACTTCCAATGACACTAAACTTGACACCCCTGCCCCACTCCCAGGAGGAGGAAGGGAGACAACTTGGAAATCTTCAAAAGGAAACCCCATTTCTTATTGCCGATTCGCATTCTCTGGGAAAAAAATAGTAACTTTGGTAAGGAACAGTTTTATCGCTGCGTGAAGGATGGCGTTGTAATCGACACAAATCAGAAAGGGTTATATACCGTTGAAAAGTGATAGGGGAATGTTCGATATATTAATCATTGTTTGAGATACGTTTTGTACCATTAAAATAACCGTCTGTGATGCACGGACGACGAACATGCGTCACAGTCCGTGATCAAACTCTCGCTGTTAAGTGCAACACGTCTAGGTGCAAGGATATAGTTCCATTGTGTCGAGCACGACTGTGGCCGTACCGCGAGTAACGGACAAGGAAACAGCGGGGCGAAGCGGTCGCGGTTCACCTTACTGCAGACATTCGCGCAGCAAACATCTCTTCCTACGTGTGCAACGATGTTGACCATTGCAGTCAGGGTAAATATCAATGATTCGTACTTTGCTTCAAATAGGCATGTGGGTGACGCTCGTCGACGGTATGGGAACCTGTTCTCTGAGAGGAATGCACCTTCTGTAACGACATTTCGCAGAATTATCCAACCGTTTACTGCAATTGGAAGTGTTCAACACACACGAAGGATCTGCTCACGGCCTGCGACGAACGAAAACGCCGCAGTGGATGTTTTAGCTGTAACTGCTGCGTCACATTAGTTCGCGGTAAATCGCACGAGGTGCAGGTATTTCACGACAAAGTGCTCTTCGTGAACACAAATACAACCCATATCACATGTCGTTGCATCAAGCCCTACACAGGGGCGACTTTCAAAGCCGCTTGAAGCAATGATGATTTTCATTCACAGGTACTTTTCTCTGGTGAAGCAGCGTTTAGGAATCATAGTCACACTGGGCAGTGGAGAATACCCACTGGTTAAGGGAAGTCGAGCTTCAGTGCTACTGGTGCAGTGTATTAGGTGCCGGGATATTTGACCCATACTTTATAGACGGTAGTGTCAATGGTCGAATGTATGGCGACATTTTAGATAATACTTTGTCAGTACTACTGGAAGACGTCTCACTTCAAACAGGAGTAGATATGTGTTTCAACACAATGGCTGTCCAGCGCATTATTTGTGGAATCTCGTGAAGTTATGAATCGACATTATCCTGATCGATGCATGTGCAAACTTAGAGACGTAGGATTGTCTTACAGAAATAGGGTTACAGCTTGTATTGCAGTAAACGGGCACCATTTCGAAATTTGCTTCAATAAAACATGAAGATGTGTGTGAGGCAAGGACATGTACCTAAGACAAGTACCCCAATGGTGAGACGCAAGGAGACTCACCTAAAATAAGCACCCCGATGGTGGCAGGCAAGGGGACTCACATTAAAAAACCACGTACAAGGGAACAGAATACTACTATTACTACTACATCCACATAGTTGCTCATGGGTAACGCTAAATGTAGTTGTTACTCTACTGATAAACAGACTAGTGACCTGTTACAACCGCTTTCCATTTCGGCGCCATATGTGAAGGTAATTACACCAACAATGTGGACACCGTAATGTGTTATGGTGTAGACAATCACGTCAGGATGCAACAAAACACTGGTTTTGCATTACGGTATGTAAGAATACAACCCTTCTACCCTCCTGTGATCCTGATCATTTAGGTAATTTCCTGAGATACCATCATGTTACAGATGAGTGTAACCCGTTTTGATTTGTGTCGATTACGACGCCATCTATCACCCAACGGTAAAAACTGTTCCATTGAAAAATTACTTATCTTTTCCGGAGAAGCCGTATCCGCAATAAAAATTAAGGGTTCCTATCGAATATTTCATAGCTATCCCCCTCCAAATCCCTGGAGGTGGAGCAGAGGTTCGAGTTCCGTATCACTGAATGACCCCCATCGAGATGAATAGCTATTATTCCTACCTTTTTGTAATCCAATGTGTAGTTTTCCATATATTTCGCAAAATAGTTGTAACTGTCCTGTATATTATTTCTTAACGTTTCTCACACAGTAACCAAAATATTTGAAAGTTTTAAAAATAAAAAAAAGGGAAAGATAAAATACTTCTATTTTTTCTTTCATTGTTTGTTTTGATTTAACATTTTTCGCTAAGTGTTCTATATTGTGCATCGTATTGTTTTTATTTTTCCATACATAATTATGTACACAAGTGTATCAGCTGGTTATTACACTACTGGCCATTAAACTTGCTACGTCACAAAGATGACGTACTACAGACGCGAAATTTAACCGACGGGAAGAGGATGCTGTGATATGCAAATGATTAGCTTTTCAGAGCATTCACACAAGGTTGGCGCCGGTGGCGACACCTACAACGTGCTGACATGAGGGAACTTACCAACCGGTTTGTCATACACAAACGGAAGTTGACCGGCGTTGCCTGGTGAAACGTTGTTGTCATGCCTCGTGTAAGGAGGAGAAATGCGTACCATCACATTTCCGACTTTGACAGAGGTCGGATTGTGACCTATTGTGATTGCGGTTTATCGTATCGCAACATTGCTGCTCGCGTTGGTCGAGATCGAATGACTGTTAGTAGAATATGGAACCGGTGGGTTCATGAGGGTAATACGGAATGCCGTGATGGATCCCAACGGCCTCGTATCACTAGCAGTCGAGATGACAAGCATCTTATGCGCAGTGACGGCCTGTGCGGCTGGTCCCGGTGGAGGTTCGAGTCCTCCCTCGGGCATGGGTGTGTGTCATTATCCTTAGGATAATTTAGGTTGAGTAGTGTGTAAGGTTAGGGACTGATGACCGTAGCAGCTAAATCCCATAAGATTTCACACACATTTGAACATTTTTTTGTAACGGATCGTGCAGCCACGTCTCGATCCCTGAGTCAACAGATGGGGACTTTTGCAAGACAACAACCATCTGCACGAACAGTTCGACGACGTTTGCAGCAGCATGGACTATCAGCTCGCAGACTACGGCTGCGGTTACCCTTGACGCTGCATCACAGACAGGAGCGTCTGCGATGGTGTACTCAACGACGAACCTGGGTGCACGAATGGCAAAACGTCATTTTTTCGGCTGAATCCAGATTCTGTTTTCAGCATAATGATAGTCGCACCCGTGTTTGGCGACATCGCGGTGAACGCACATTGGAAGCGTGTATTCGTCATCGCCATACTGGCGTATCACCTGGCGTGATGGTATGGGGTGCCATTGGTTACACTTCTCGGTCACCTCTTGTTCGCACTGACGGCACTTTGAACAGTGGACGTTACATTTCAGATGTATTAGGACCCGTGGCTCTACCCTTCATTCGATGCCTGCGAAACCCTACATTTCAGCAGGATAATGCACGACCGCATGTTGCAGGTCCTGTACGGGCCATTCTGGATACAGCTGCCTTGGCCAGCACATTCTCCATACCTCTCACCAATTGAAAACGTCTGGTCAATGGTGGCCGAGCAACTGGCTCGTCACAATACGCCAGTCATTACTCTTGATGAACTGTGGTATCGTGTTGAAGCTGCATGGGCAGCTGTACCTGCTCACGCCATCCAAGCTCTGTTTGACTCAATGCCAAAGCATATCAAGGCCGTTATTACGGCCAGAGGTGGTTGTTCTGGATACTGATTTCTCAGGATCTATGCACCCAAATTGCGTGACAATGTAATCATATGTCAGTTCTAGTATAATATATTTGTCCAATGAATACCCGTTTATCATTTGCATTTCTTCTTGGTGTAGCAATTTTAATGGCCAGTAGTGTAGCATTAAAAGTAGCACACAATTCCATTGCCATTTTTTGTGTCACTACAATGATTTTCTATGTGCCATGCTTATGGCATAGATAGAATAATATTAAGGAAATTGTATGGACTTATATGACCATTCTTTTTCAATTACGTAACGCATTTAAAATTACAAAATGTATCATATGGCTCTGTACACATTGCTCATCACTCTCATTATTGATTATTCTATAAATTTTTTTGATAAGGTAGCTTCAGTTTAAATGAGGTAAGCTGTAACACAGTATACATAGAGGAAAGTGTATCTAGGAAGAGGCTCAAGATATAATTTATTAGTACCGTATTTCACTTACACTGAAATTTCTCTGTGCAAATCAGGATGTCTTCATTATTAATTGTGGAATGTGGAATTTTTTTCTATTTTATTATTAAATAAAATAATTTTATTGCATTATGTTGTCTTAGTATATTTTCTAAAACTGATTATTTTATACTATAGTTTCCTGGTAATGTATATGATTTATGAAATGTTTATTGAAATTTACTGAAGTAAATTTAGTTTGTTGTACCTTTTGTGTCGGGATTTATCAAAATTTTAGTACTTATATATTTATTTCGATTTAGGTTGATTTAAGCCCACACGGCTAGCCACACGGTATAATGCGCTGCTTCCTCAGTGGGATAAAGTGCCGGTCCTCGGCACGAATCCGCTCAGCAGATTAGTGTTGAGGTCCGGTGTGCCGGCCAGAGAGCGCAGTAGTGTGAAGAATTCTGTGGAGCCACACGGAGCAGGCGTCTTGCCACGGTTTGTGCAGCTGTCCCCATCAGAGGTTCGAGTCCTCCCTTGGCATGTGTGTGTGTGTTGTCCTTAGCGTAAGTTAGTTTAAGTTAGATTAAGTAGTGTGTAAGCCTAGGGACCAATGACCTCAGCAGTTTAGTTCCATAGGAACTTACCACAAATTTCCAAAAAGTTTTCAAATTCTGTGATATATCATAAAAAACAAGTGAGCAACATGTGCATTTAAGCTCATCACGAAGAAAAGAAGTACAGCAGCCACTGACAAACTGAATGATTAGGTGTTGAAACATTCACTTTTTCCAAAACGTAATGTGCTTATGTCAGTAAGCAGTGGAGTAATTGGTGATGAATTAATAATTGTCATGAGGCATTAGTAAAAGGAATTAAGGGGGCACCAGAACTGAAGGAAAGGTTTAAAAATGTCTCATTTCAACAGAACCACAAAGCTATAACACTCTCACATCCTGAACTATGGCTCTCAAGATAGGGAAGAAAAGGATTCCTACCATAAACCCCTTAACATTTTTTCACAGACTGTGTGTTATAAAGCAATCTGATAAAGACTTGAACTTCTATTTCTTCTCTGAACGTTCCCCATACCTCATATCGTAGTTCATGGAAGATGGTCTCAAAAAGCGTAAAAAATCATATCTCTATGATGCATTCATAGCTCTCAAACAGAATGAAACACCCAAAATAAAAAGTTTTGTTATGTACAGTGATCATCCACTCCATAAGGTTGTTTGGAACATCAAAGACGCATCTGTGGGAAATATGAAAGCTATTTGAGAAAGCAACACAGATCCGAAATCACAGATATATTCGATGGCTACCCAAGTGATGCTTTGCAAAGGGGAACTAATTCCTCTGAAAGACGTCAGCGTTTAAAGACACCCGGTTCTTTATCAGGTATGATAAAGATACAAATTCTGCAGTCATACATGAGACGTTTTTTGCAAATGAGACGAACAAGAACTGTTTCACTTTGATGTTCAAGCGGAAATTTGAGGATGGAGATATTCAAGTGCTATTGTGTTTCCCGAGTGTGGCAGTGTGACAGTCGTGAGCATGGACATTGATGTGCATATTCTCCTAACGTGTGGAGGAAACAGCTACAACTTCTACTTCCATAAACCGGGAAGAGAGAAATCAGCAGCAGTGTAGTACAACAGTAATCCTGTATTTGCCCTTTCAACCATGCCGTCACAGAATGTGATATCACATCCCTTGCTTTTGGCCAGGCTGAAGAGAAGTTACCAAACATTATGGAGCAACAACCACACCTTGAAGTGCAAGCTTCTGAATTTGTTAAACCCTCCGCCTCCCAAGATGTAATACCACAGGCAGCAGAACAGCTATGTTAGCCTTGTATGGGAATTCCAACTGTGTGACTTTGGATGAGCTCAGGTACGAGCTTTTTGTACAGCCTGTCAACACTGAACGAAGCAAGGTGGTACTCATTGCGATCCTAACATCAAGTGCAGTCATGGCTGGGGAAGAAAACTAATCAATGCCAGTGGAGCTGGAACAAAAACTTATCAGGCTTGTTTCCCGTGACGATGACGAAAGATACAGCACTACACATGCCACTGTAGATGGTATCCAGCACATGCGAAACAGGGTGCACAGCAGTATGTGAGTGTTACAGATCTGAACTATTAATTGACGTGCAAGCACTGGTATGGCTTATCTTGTGAAAACGTCCCAGAAATTAAGCACGACGAGGATGAGGAAGTTGGTGAGGGTGCCACAATCAATTCTGAGGATCGAATAGTGGACCAGGACCTGTTATAGTGTCCCAAACGAGTTTGATGGAAATGAAATTTGAAAATACATGAATCTCTGATGGTTAAAATTTTCTTAGTATTACCATGCCCTTCTATTTGTTTATTTGTACCAATTTTCACATTATTCATATGAAAATAAATATTGCCCATTATTATGTACACAGTTTTCATTTTAGGAAGCCACTCTTACCAATTAAAGCATGGATAAAAATGAATAATAGTTCATATGAATGAAGAAAATTAAAAAAGTATACATAGAAAAAAGTTTATGTGCTCATTAGAGAGCCATTTTTCCACTGTAAATTTCATTTCATTCAATAAATTTGACTCACAAAAAAAAAAAAATGGAATTATGTTGCCTTTCTAGTGTATGAGAACTTAATAGTGCCTAAAATTGAAAAACCAGATGCTTTTGTAAAATAAAATATCATGATCTACAACTTTGATAACTAGATATTTTTGATTTGCAGTAGCTGATTTTGACTTACAGGCGCTGGAACCGACTTTTTAGTCACTTCAGTACAAATGAACGAAATTTCACAGCTGATTGCTGCCAAACGGCTGTACCGATTTTGAAATTTAAGTAGGTCATTCGATGCAAAATTTAATGCTCTCACATTTTAGTATTGGATAAAAAGTTTCCGAGTAATAGGAGAAATCCTGAAAAATTGCCAAAAGTACATATTGCCACAGAAAGTTGTCCCGAGGGATTTGGAAGCCAAAAACATGGATTCAACATACAAGATAAAAGAAATAAAATCTTATACTCCGTTTTTTTCAAGCAGAAAGCATCCTGTTCCTGAACTATGAAAGGAGCATATGGATAAAACATTCTTTTTATTACTGATTAATAATATTATATTAGTGTATTCAGAGATTCATGTGTTGAATTTAGAATTTATTTATATATATTTTTTGTACAAATATACTCTACAATTATATTTGTTTTGAATAATTGCATTTAATTATTTGCATTCTAATTAGTGTACCATTTTTAATTTCATTAGAAAGTAAGGTTTTTGGACTGACTCAAAGTGTCAAATCTTTTAGTGAGGCAATTAAATTAGCTTGTAAGAAGCAACTTATTCCTATGATATGAAACCTATATGCCTTATTATTTTTCTCAAGTTGTGAATTTAATAATTTCTTTGGCTGCTTGGGTAATAATTACTTATTCACGTTATATGTGTTGTGTTTATTATAGTGTATTTAATTTTTTATGTTGTACTAGATTAGGTGTATTATAATAGTTGCTAGTTGGTCATCAAATAAAAATTATTCTTTATAAAACTTCTTTCTTTCTGTGGCTCAGACTGTTTTGCATGATTATACATTAGTGTTGATTCTATTATCTTCAATTACTTTAACTGATAGTTTTCATATATTTAATTTCTTTAATTATCAGCTTTCCTGCTGATTTACTATTATTTCTTTTCCTTTACCTTCAGCTTGCTTTGCTCCATTTGTGAGTGACACTCACTGTACCCCTTTTGATTTTGCTGATGGAAAGTCTGCATTAATTTCAGAATTTAATATTGTGTGTGGTGCTGGTGATTTTTCTTTCACTTTTTTGGCAGAGTGTACTATAAATATATCTAAAAGTAGAGTATTAGCTTCAATCTGTTTTGGCAGTAATTTTTATTCTTTTGTGTTTTTTGTTAGGTTTGCTGTTACATATTTTGGATTTATTAGTGTGGGATTTACTTTGCCACAATTCCGTTATGATAACTTACTTTATTTGGGTTGAAAGTTCTTTTACCTTTATCTTTAATTTTTTATTTCATTTATTGGTATTAAAAATTTATTCATTTCACTTATTTAGTGACATTTTTTAAGCAATAAGAAGTCAGTGGAAGAGTTAAACTTGAAGCTGTATGTTTTCGAAACATATGCTTTTCCTAAGGTAAATAACTTACTTAATATGCATCCCTTAATTAATCTGACTCATTCATTTCCTATGTCGATGTCAGTTAAGAAGTAGGTAAAGAGTAATTAAGCATAACATAATTAATAATGATATAATTAATATGAATGTAGCTGAGGCCATCAATTTAAGAGATAGGTAGAATGGAATTCTTTTCATTTCACCATTTAATCCTGGAGTGCTATTAAACCCTATCTGGTCACAAAAACATTAATGGATTGCACCTACAGATGCAGTAATAAAGGGTAATACGAAATGGAATGTAAAAAATCGATTTGAATTTGCATCATCTACACCAAAATCTCTTTATATTCATTGAACGAAATTTGTTCCTAGATGTGGAATTGCTGAAAATAAATTTGTAATTACTGTTCTCTTAAGAACATGTTGTATCTCAAGGTAAAGTGCATACTGTGAATGAAGTTACAGCGACTAAAAGTAGAATTACGGTTCCTGTTATTCATGTGTGTATATACATATAACATCCACACTAAATTCCCCATTCCATGCGTAAGTAAATGCAAATTAAAAATATAATTGCCCTATTTGCGTATAATATGCACATAACTGAACCAATAGTTACATATTGACAAATACAAACTACACTTCTAAATCCCATTTCAGCATCTGACGTGTAATGTATAGTTAAAAATAATGTAGTTACAGTTTAATTACTAAAAATAATTCTAATAATGATCCTAAATTTTATCAAAATGAAATATTTGTTGATGCTGATAAGTCAACTAATGAGCTACTCCTAATAAATGAATGACATGGTTCCGTACTCTTAAAGGATATTCATTAGTACAGTTACCTTATTTTAGATATCGATACTTGAATAATGTAAATAATTTTGACCAGTGGTGATAATGTTAGAAATAAATAAATCGTTACCATTATTGTAATAATGAATATTGAATTTTTATGGAAGGCTATACATTTTATTATGTATAAAAAGGAAATATAAGAATAATTTTAATTCATATTGATAAAGTAAAGATTATAGCAACTGATATTCTTTGAACTATTTCATTTGATAAAATTCTTGTAAGATAAATAAATAAAGAGAAATGATAAAAATGAACAGTAACATAATCAAAAACTTTCAATTAAATTTCCTTTCAATAAACCACTAATGCACTTTTGCAGAATACCAAATAGTATTAATGAGTTAACTGAATAAAATTAATATTTACTACATATGACAGTATTGTACTTGTATGCATATATTACAATGATCAGTTTATGAAAACATTGCTTTTAGGGCGTTTTAAAAGTGGGAGCTAGATTTATTTCTGGTTTATAAGGCCAATTTGTTTAAACTGCTAAAACTAATGGATAAATGATTTACTCCTTAATTTGTAATTTTGCTATTGTTTATTTTTTTCTTCATAACAATCATTTATTAATGGTTTTGTTGATATTAGAATACATTGTTCTTTCTTGCTTTCTATTAAATATTATTTCTCTTACTAAATTTTACTATGATTATTACTCTTTTCATGTTAGTTTTGTTTTTTGCAAAGGGGCTTTAGAACTATTTATTATAATTTCATTGATTCGTTATCATGGACACTGTTTCATTAATTCACTTGGGTTTTCTTTAAGTCTAAGTATTGATTTTAATTATTTTATCCCTCTTTATTTACTAGTTAATTGTTAATACTTGGTTCATTCTTTGATACTGCTGTCGAGTTTTATTTTATGGTTTGTATAGATTGTTATAATGATTTAAATATAATAAGCTGTTGTTTTGTTATTAATTAGTTTTCTTTTCATTTCATATTGTTTTTTAACTTGTTTTTAATAATTATTACTAGAGATTCAGTTGATTTATCTTCTTATCGTTCTATTTTATTTTTGTGGTTTTAATTTTAATAATATTGCTCCACTGCTTGTTTGCTAGACTAAGTTTACTTTGTTTTTATTTTTTCTTTGAGGATAGATTGGTTCCTACCCTATGTTTGATTTTGGGTTGGAGTTATCCTTTATATTATAATAACTAGATTACCTTTATGATTAGTTTTTCTTAAGGTTGATGATTTTGCTAACACACTTTCTTTTACTTTGATATTTGATTTTGGTTCTTACTATGTTATTTTTATATTTTTTATAACTATGGCTTTTTTGGTGAAGATGCTAAAGTTTTTATTCGTCTTTGACATCCAAAGGCTGTTGTACATGCTCCTATTTCTGATAGAATAATTCTTGCTGTTATTAATGAAGTTAGGTGGATATTGTATTTTTTATGTAATACATGTTATGACTTATTTGAGTTACAATTATTTTTGTTTAGTTTTACATTTATCATGCAGTTTATCATTAGATTTATTTGTTTTCATCAAGTTTAGTCGAAGTATTCAGTTGCTTTCTTTTTGTTGCTCACACAAGAATAGTTATTGGTTGTTTAATAACGGCAGATGGATGGAATGTATAGGTTCACTTTGCTTAGTAGTTGGCCATGGTTCATGTTCTTCTCATTTATCAAATATTTTTATGACCTTTTAGGTAGATGAAGATTATTAATTAACAAGAGTATAATTAATCTTACACCTACTATAGTTATATTATTGGAGATTATCAAATCTGTATTGACAGCTCACATATTCATAAGGATTTCCTTGATAGCAATAGCTATGATAATTACCCACCAGGGTATCTGAGAGTGCTAATGCACTGCTTCCTGGACTCAGGAAGGCGCGCCGGCCCTGGGTCGAATCCACCCGGTGGATGTGGTGTTTAGGCGGTTTTCCACATCCTGCTAGGTGAATACTGGGCTGGTCCCCACGTTGCACCTCAGTTACACGCCTTGCAAACATTTGAAAACCTTTGCACTATTCCATGGCTTCAATAGATGCAGACAGCTGCCGTACACTCATTCCGTCCCAGGGAGATTGGGTTGGCGGCAGGAAGCACATCTGGCCATCCTCAGCCACTACGACTGCCAAATCAATAGTAACATGGCCGACTTCTCATTGGAGTGGGACAAAGGACCCAAGAAAGAAGAATAGCTGTGATAACTGATTTATTTTGTAACTGACTTCTTCCACTAATAATGAAAGAGCCAGATATAGAATTTCACTGAATAAACAATATAAATTTTTCATTATTACCTCAATCATTGACCCTCCTTCTTACATAGAATGTGTTATAGAATGGTGCTGGTACAAGTTGAACAGTTAACCCTCCACTAGCAGGACCTATTGCTCAGTTTGGAGATTCAGTAGAGCTGGCCAATTTCTCATTACACTTAGTACTTATTTGATCCATTCTAGGAGTACTAAATTCTACTGCAACAGCTATTAATATACGATCAGAGAGAATGACTTTAGCTTAGACACCTTTATTTGTGTGATCAGCTGTTACTACAGCACTTGTTCTGCTTTTCACACGTCTAGTCCCAATATGTGCTATTACTATTTTATTAGCTGATCACAACTTAAATACATCAGTCTTTGGCCCTGCAGCCGGTGGTGATCCTGTTTTACAGATTAGGCATTACTTGACACATTGTATATCAAGCAAGTGGAAAAATTGAATTACTGGTAGACTAGATGAAATATATGCAATATTATGAATTATATTAACAGAATTTATTGTATGAGCACATCACATATTTGCAGTTAGACTGGATGTTGATACACAATCATGTTTCACACCAGAAACAATAAGTACTGGAATACCAACAGGAATTAAGCTATTAAGATGAGTGATAACATCATATGGAACGAAGTTCAAGTTTAACCCATCGTTGTTATGAAGTCTGGCATTCATTTTAAAACTTACAATGTAGTGAATTTATAACATTAATATTAGCAATATCATGCCCTGATATTTTCCTACATGGCACTTGTTGTGGTATTGTAGCACACTTTCGTAGTGCATTATCTACAGGAAGCAGTATTTTAAATTATAGGAAGTATTATCCAATGATACACTTCATTTACAATACTACCTATAAATAACACATGATTAAAAATTAAGTTCCCCATTAGATTTATGAGAGTAAACTTTGCTTTCTTCACTCAACACTTTCTAGGATTAACAGGGATACCACATTGACATTCTGATTATCCAGATGCATATAAATCAAGTACTGGAGCACCAATCTAAATTGTTTGTATTATTGAATTTGTTGTAATGATGTGGAAAAGAATTATTACAAATAAAGAATGATATTTGACACTAACATAAGTAAATAAAGTGATTGACTACAAAATAAACCAACTGTAGACCATGGTTACTCTGAAGCATCATTAATTTCCAGATTCTAGTATGGCATATTATTAGAATAGATTTAAGCTCTACAAATAAGGATTTGATCTTTTGTTAGAAATAGTCAATGGCAGCTTGATCAAATGTATTACTTTAAAACCGATCTTAAGCATTAACTGAACAATTATCATTCTTCCATAACCATAATATAGTTGTATTATTATTAATTACAGTAACTGCTGGTTATGCTTAGTTATGTATTATTCATTGCTTATACAAATCAAAACATACTTTCTGCATATTTAATTTAAACCATTTGAAGAGCATAACCAGCAACTGAAATAATTTGATTGCACGGCCTTCATTATGATAACTACATTTACTCTGTGACCAAGGAAACAATTGGATGACAATGATGTTGAAGCTATGAACACTCAGATTTTTTAGATGTCGGATTTGACACTTACATAACTCAAGAAGAAGATGTAGACAAACGATTCACATCAATCACATCAACATTTTTGTTTGCCAGAACATTTCATGGACTTCACATCATTATTGAAACAATTTTTTTGACAGCATTTTTACTTCAAAATGCAATGAATCAATTCACACAAAGACACCTCTTCAGATTTGAGGCTGCAGTATGATACTGACATTTTGTATATGTAGCTTAATTGATCCTATTAATCTCAGGTTATTGATGAAGTAGATAATTCTTTTCTCAGTATAAATAGTACAGCTTGATTTCCAATCAAAAAGTTTGATTATCAATCAAGGAAAACAGTTGTAGCCATGTCTACAATAATTTTATTAGCTTTTTTATTCCAATAAGTATCATAATTGTTACAAATTCCTTTCAAAAAATAATTACTGGCTCAGAAAAAATATTACCATTTGAATGTGGATTCAAAAGAAGAAGATCACCACAAATACATTTTTCTCTTGAAGCCTTTCTGATTTCCATGAACTTCTCAATCTTTTATGTATAAATTTCAATAATTTTCCTGGTTGTAATGATTGCCATGAACTTCTCAATCTTTTATGTATAAATTTCAATGATTTTCCTGGTTGTAATCCTTATAAAACAATCAGTTATTATAAGGTGAACAGTACAAACAATATTCCTCATTTTACTCTTTCTGGAGGACTATATCATGAATGAAGTCAAGGATACCGACAATGAGCGGAATAAGGGGTTGTCATTTAATATAACAGTTGATGCACCAGGGTAGCCAAGAGCACTAATGCGCTGTTTCCTGGACTCGGGTAGGCGCGCCGGCTCCAGATCGAATCCGACAGGCGGATTAACGACGAGGTCCAGTATGCCAGCCAGCCTGGATGTGGTTCTTAGGCGGTTTTCCACATCCCACTTGGTGAATACACGGCTGGTCCCCAAGTTCCGCATCAGTTACACAACTCACAGATATTTGAAAACGTTCGCACTCTTTCCTGACTTATACTAGACACAGACAGCTGGGGTATACTGATTCCATCCTGGGGGGTATGGGGTGGTGGCAGGAAGGGCATCTGGCCACCCCTTTCCATTAACCATGCAAAATCCATCATAACCATGCCGACCCTGCCAAAAACTGCGAGAAAAGGCGAAAGTGAAAGAAAGAAAGAAAGAAATTTAATATAACAGTTGAGTTGCATTCAAAAAGTATTGATATTAATCCATCAACATAATATAGGATAGGAATAAAATTATTGAAGTCCATTCCGACTTGGCACTTTGGTTAATATAATCCTAATTCTACATTAACTGAAACCAAAAATCGGTGTATTACTGTTAATAATATAACTGAACTCTTACGTTCAGGTTAAGGAAATGCAAAGAGATACAAAGGCTGTTAACTTTTTATTTTAGTGGTTAAATTTCATCAACAATTCCCACATTTATACAGTTTACATAGTACATTACAGTGTCATGCTCTAATTAAAGGCTATTTAAGTAGCATAAAAATAATACAACTGAAATAAATACAACAAAAAATAAAATTTAAGATATAAAACTTAAAAACAGACTCGTATCATCTTTGGATATAACCAGTTACATAAATAAACAAAGTGTATAAACACAGACAGCCTAATAAATCTCCCCAACGACTTTTATGAATAACAACCCATTTTTAAAGGCAAATGTCTAAGAAATGCAGTTGAAAGATAATGTATAAATCATACAGAACAACAAATACCACAAAAGAAAAATTGTGAGAAAAAGTGAAACTCAGAAATAATGTAAGCCAGATGAGAATCTGAAACAAATTAGAATTTTGAAATAACAAGTAAAGCAGTTATACAAGTAATTGGAAAAATCACTCAAGATAAAAGGCTATCACTGAATAAAAGGTTATATCACCAGATATTAAATAATAAAACAAACGAAAAGAATAAGGTGATAAACCAATAGAAAAAATATAAAAATTTAAACAATTAATTCTTTTGAAACAATTCGTCTCAGGAATATATATTTTGAATAAATCAGCTGAAAAGCCTCGGTATGTCCTCGACATGTCGTACTAAAACCATGGCGTCATCGGCGTATGCACGGACCGAAAAAAGTTCCCCCAATATAGTCCAGCCAAGTAACTGCATGGCGAGGAGGCGAAGTAAGGGCTCTAAGAACAAGACAAAAAGTGACATGGATAAGGGGCTTCCCTGGGGTAAACCCTATCTGATCGATGTCTGGGGGGTAGGGTGAGCGTTCACAATCACCAAAACACTGATACCGGTAAAAAGGTGAGTTAAGACCTGTCGAGCATCATTATTAAAGCCGACAGCGGTGAGCACTCTCGTTAAAAAATCGTGGCTGACACGATCAAACGCTTTTTGGAAATCAAGAAAATGCAAAGCCCCTAGAATATTAGCGGCAGCCGCCACCGAAATTATATCGCGACATTCGAGAACAGAAGTCAGTATCGTGCGTCCAGGCACACAGTTTTTTTTCTTTTTTTTCGGCAATAATAGTATCGAGGAGCTTAGGGAGACGGATATTAAATGCTCGAGTGACAATTTTATAATTGAAGTTAAGGAGAGTAATAGGATGGAGGGAATCAATCGCGGGGTGACCTGTGGATTTCGAGAGCAGGACCAGTTGACCTTCCTGAAAAGGAGCAGGAAGTGAGACTCCCCGCATCACTTCATTTACCATTGACGTTAATGTGTCACCAATGACTGGCCAAAATTGAACATAAAACACCTTAGGAATACCGTCTAATCCAGGCGACCTGTGGGACTGAGATCATGTAACAACATCATATATATCATCCTTGTGAAAGGAACGCAGAAAGGCGTCATTTAATTGAGGAGTGACGACGTGGTGCAGCAAGGATGTAAAGTTGTCGAGAGAGTTTTCAGCCGGGACATGGGTATCGTACAGATCAGTAAAATAGGTGTAAATAAAGTCGGCAATGTCACGGTGAGAGGTGAACATGCGGCCGTCAGCGGTTGTGAGGGAGGCAAGGCACACACGTGTCCGGCGCGCCCGTAAACAGACTAGATGGTATAGTGACGTCAATTCATCTTGTGAAACGGAACGTGGTTGAGACCTCGTCCGCAGTCCCTCCATTTGAATGCGTTTGAGCTGCAGCAATTTGGCTTTGATGCGTGGTATATCAGTAACCCGTAGGGGAGCATGCATAGCACTATCGTACAGTAGACGTAAGAGTGAGTAGTAAAATTCTTGCGTTCGTCGATCGTCTGCCATCTTCGCAGCTCCAAAACGCATGAGAGCCCTACGGATTTGTGGTTTAGCATGCAGTGTCCACCATGCCACAATAGACATGTACCGGTCCATAGTAGGAGAACAACGAACCCATACGTCCTCCAGGACGACACCAAAAGAGGTATCCTGTAAATAGGCTATATTGTGCATCCAGAGAGGACGAAATAATTTTACCGGTTGCTGCTCGTAATTAAACGTCCGAAGGGGCCGGCCGCGGTGGTCTAGCGGTTCTAGGCGCTCAGTCCGGAACCGCGCGACTGCTACGGTCGCAGGTTCGAATCCTGCCTCAGGCATGGATGTGTTTGACCATCATTTCCACTGACCGAATACCACTATAGACCTGTAAGCGGTGCTGAGCAGACCAGCGTTCCTTTCGAATATGACGTATTTCCCCATAAGGAAGCAAAACAGGCCTCAGAAAACAGTCGTCTACCTCAGGCGGAGGGTTAAACACCCGGACATTCGTATGTATCATTTCTGTATTTGCCAAGAGAACCATACTAGTGGAACCATCACTGTGCGTGAAGGGTACCTGAGAACCGTGACGAGAAAGTATCCTATCAACCTGGAGCGGGTCAAGAAACTTAACAAAAGACACGTATAATTCGCTGTCAAAATATGCAGTATGCACCTGATCAGTAGTGACTTTAATTGTATCGACTAACCAGTCATGTATCTCCAAAGTACCGGGCTGGACGTGACGCGTGGATTTGTCGAAGGTGAAGCTGACAGTACCTGTACGCGGAATTTTCGTGGGAACCATGGTGGACATCACGGCGCAAGACGACGCCGCGACAGAAGGGCCGCACGAACACCAAACACAAGCCGACAACCAGCGATGCGACGCGCACAGAAACCAACACGACACTAAAACGGACACGAGGAAAACACGCAGCGCTACGGTAGACGCAGAAGTAATAGCACATCCTAGTCGCCCGACGCACGAAGCGGGAATGAGCTAACCAAGCACGACTCGCAAGCCGTCCTCACAACTTTACTTCCGCCAGTACCTCGTCTCCTGCCGTCCAAACTTCACAGAAGTTCTCCTGCGAAACTTGCACCTTATTCAGTCTTGCGGTGAGAAACGCTAAGCTCAGGCATGCCCGTACATTAGCTGACAATAGATGTAGAGAAGCTATCCCGTGGAGAAATCTCTGTAATCTCGGTTTAGGCAAAATAAAAGTTGCGGAAAATCCCATGGTCCCAGCTGAAGAACTAAACCGATTCTTCACATTACCTACAACCATAATTGAACCGCAAAAAAAGAGAAAATCATTGATTACTTCATGGGGATGAACGACTGTAGCAAAGAAAAACTCTATCTACAGCACGTCACTTGCAATACTGTCAAGAAAGCCATAATGCGGATTAGATCAGCATCTACTGGACATGATGGCATCACTATCCACATGGTAAAACTTATTATTGATCAACTACTGCCCTCTATAACAGACATTTTCAACGATTCATTAATCACAAGTGTTTTCCCTGAGGTCTGGAAACTGGGACAAATTAAGCCACTGCCTAAAAAGGACATCGCCACAGCACCCTCTGACTAGCGCCCAATCTGCCTTCAACGAATACCAATCAGGTTTCCGTAAACATCGAAGCACAACATCCGCACTGATAAAGGTGACAGATGACCTGAAACTTGCCATGGACAGGCAAGAAGCGACTATCATTTGCTTCTTAGATTTCAGCAAAGCATTTGATACTGTCGTCTTCGACATCCTACTAGCCAAATTTAGCGGTCTAAATTTCTCACCAAGTGCAGTGCAATGTTTTCGCTCATATATGACGTCTCGTCAGCAACGCGTCCTGTCCGGGAAAATAAAACCACAATGGCGGCAGGTAGTGTCAGGCGATCCCCAAGGCTCAGTATTAGGACCTATACTCTTCTCTCTGTATGTCAATGATGTGTCATCGGTTCTGACCTATTGCAAAATAAGATATGTATGCTGATGACCTTCACTTGTGTCTAAGTGCGAAACCAAGCAATCTTAAGAAAGCTATTGAAAATTTCAATACTGACCTCGACGCACGATTAAAATGGGCACAGGACATAGGATTAAAACTAATCCCATCTAAAACCCAAGCGGTACTTGTTGGTCACTCTAAGCTCATTAGTCCAAAACATTGGGAATCCGTACCATCTCTTATCCTAAATGGAACAAATATTAACTTCTCTCCCTCAGCAAAGAGTTTTGGAGTAATAATAGATGAAAATCTATTGGACAGAGCACGTAACTGCAGTGTGCAAAAAAGCATCAGCATCCCTTCCTGTCCTACAAAAATATAAAAAACTCTTCCCCTTCGATCTGAAAAAGAAATCAGTACAAACGCTTATACTCCCAATCATTGACTACAGCAATATTATCCTACAAGGCCTCTCTCAGGAAAATTCGAGACGTCTCGAACTTATCATGAATTCCTGCGTCCGATATATCTGTGACGTTCGACTTTTTGATCAGATTTCACCAGCATATGCAAAATTGTCCTGGCTGCGTGCAGACAAACGCAGAGATTTCCATACACTCTGTCTCATCTACTCCCTTATAAATGTACACTGTCCCTTATATCTCTCCTCGTCCTTAACGTTTATGTCGGAACAACATGACAGAAACACACGTTCCCATCATAATAAAATCCTCTCTGTTCCACTGCATCGCTCGGTCACCTTCTCCAAGTCCTTCACAGTAGCGGGAACCCGACTCTGGAATAACCTCAAAATGGCTCTGAGCACTATGGGACTCAACTGCTGAGGTCATTAGTCCCCTAGAACTTAGAACTAGTTAAACCTAACTAACCTAAGGACATCACACACATCCATGCCCGAGGCAGGACTCGAACCTGCGACCGCAGCGGTCCTGCGGCTCCAGGCTACAGCGCCTAGAACCGCACGGCCACTTCGGCCGGCAGGAATAACCTCCCTCGTTATGTTAGAGAACTTAAAAACATGTCTGGCTTCAGAAAAACAGTTAATGACGTATCTATTTAAGCAACAGTAATGCCTTCCTCTGTACATGAATGCACTTCATCTCATTACTTCCCTCTTTCCCCCTCCTTAAATCTCGCTTCCCCAAAACTCGCTATACTCGCAAACATCTACTTTACACATCAAGATCTTAATGTACATCTGCATAAATCTTCATTTATATTGCCAATTTTTCTCATTTTATCATTATTATTGGATTTTTTTACTGTTATTCTTATTGCTTTTATCATAATTTGTATGTACAGCACCTGTTGCAAAAATACTGCCAGCGTTTACTTTATTAGGTCTTAGTCATTACTCTCTATTCATATTGTCACTAGAGTAATCTAGTTTTCTCATTTAAACTATTGTCATGATGTAGCTCTGATGTGTGAAATGCTGCATGTGTGGAACACTGGTCCAGTGTAAGAGAGGGCCTGATCAGGTTAAATAAATAAATTAATTAATTAATGTTACATGAGATAGAATGAAACTACCACTGTTAGCATCAAAACTAACATGTGCTATATGCCATAATGTAATATAAAAAGGTAAGCTAACGATTCTGATGAGTTCATACCTCATTTATAGAGATGTCAGTTCTCTTCTTATTAATGACTAGCAACTCTGCAGAACGTCTTTCCCTGTCAACCCAATGAGAGCAATAATCCTGTCCATCTCATCAAATTCCTGATTTGGAGTGTAATAGGGCTAGAGACCAACTTACTGTCATTAATTCTCCCATTAACAAGAAATAAAAATATAATAACAAATGAGATTTTTTATTGTTGAAGTGATAGAAATAAAAATATTAATTTTAATTCTATTGATTCAAATATGAGATCCATTAGATTAACAAAGAGAATTCATTCCATCAGTAACTGACAGATCAATGTGAGACCTGAGTTTCTCTTGGCGTATACAATTTTTTTAACAACTTACGGGAATTCAGCCAGGTAATATTAACAGCGACCGCCAAGGTTTTGGTGGAAGCACACCCCGCCATTTTCAAGGCAAACTGCAACGGACAGGCGATCTACAGGCAAGTTTAAAACCTCAGTTCTTGACCTAATGCAAGAAAGATAACACACACACTGAACACTAGTGCCACCAAAGATGACCTATGTCAGATATATCGATAGTGAGACTATGAACTAGCAGGTGAGGTACAATCGACTCAGTCCCTCTTAGAGGTTATCCTGATATTGTTATTTTACCTGCGGACAAGGGCAATGCCACTGTTGTTTTAAACAAACAGGATTATGTACAAAAGTTGCAACGTTTATTATCTGACTCAGCGTATCACAGAATCGATGCTGACTCCATAAAAAGTGTTGAGAGAAAGACCAGCATTCTTCTGAAGAAAAGTGGTTTGTCGCAGGACACTATCAAGAGTCTTAACACCTATAGTGCTGTTTCCCCTAGGTTATATGACCTTCTGTAGGTACACAAGGAAGGGGTTTCTTTCCTAACTATAGTGAGTAATATCGGCGCGCCGACATATCGTGTCGCCAAGCATCTTGCTTCTGTGTTGAGTCCACAGGTTGGTGGGTGTGAACATCATATCAGGAACTCAGCTGATTTCTTACGTCGTTTGGAGCGACTACGGTTGAATGACTGATATTTCAGTAAGTTTTGATGTGCTCTCTCTCTTCACTCGTGTTTCTGTATTTGATTCGTTGCAGTTAGTTGAAGTTAGGTTTGGTGCCGAAGTAACTAATGTCGTTTGGCATGTGTTGACATCCATCTACTTTTTATTCAGTGACTAGTATTACGAACAGACGGATGGAGTTGTGATGCGTTGTCCGTTGTCTCCTGCTATCGCAAATTTATTTATGGAAGACTTTGAGGAACGTACATTGGAGTCGTCGCCTTTGAAACACTCCTGTTTCTTGAGATATGTTGATGATACCATTGTTGTTTGGCCTCGTGGTAGGGAGAATTTGAATGCCTTTATAGAACATCTGAACTCAATCAACTGTACATTCATTTTACGATGGAGGTGTAAGAGGATAGTTGCCTTCCCTTTCTTGACGTTTTGCTTACGGGGAAGGATGATGGATCACTGGGACGAACATGTTTACAGGAAATGTACTCACACCGACTTGTATTTACGGGCTAATAGTTGTCTCCATCCGCCTCAGTGTGAAGGCGTACTTTGTACCTTCGTACACGGGGTACATGTCATTTCCGACACTGAGACTTTGCCGGCTGAGCTGTCCTATCTTGAAGCTAAGTTTCGTCAAAATGGTTATAGTGAAAGACAGATTGAACGCGCGTTGCGTTATCGACCAACTGTGCATCGGGTAATTGATGATAATACTGAGTCGACACGTAAGTCTACTGCCTTTTTGCCTTACATAGGAAGCACTTCCAACACGATCGGTCGTATTTTACGGGAATACGATGTGAAATGTGTTTTCTGACCTCCATCTAATATTAGAGTGCTTTTGGGTTCCGTTAGGGATGACCTTCGTTTGCGTAAGGACGGTGTATATTTCCTTTAGCTGTGGCATGGCATATATTGGTCAAACTATCAGGACCGCGGAGAACTGATGTACTGAGCATTAGCGGCACACACGATTACAGCAGTCAAGTTGATCTGCTATTGCCAAACATTGCTTGGATACTGGTCACCATAGGTTATACAACAACACTGAGATATTGGCATGCACGTCCAGCTATCGGGACAATGTTATTAAGGATGCACTCGAGATTAAATTAGCGCGCAACTTGTAAACAGGAATGGAGGTTTTTGTTTAAACTCTGTTTGGAATGCTGCTCTCTCCCTTGTCAAAACCCAGAAGGACAGAGTCAGTGTTACCTTACCTGCTAGTTCGTAGTCTCACTATCGATCTCTGACTTTGGTCATCTTTGTTGGCACTAGTGTTCAGTGTGTATGTTATCTTTCCAGCATTAGTCCAAGAACCGAGGTTTTAAATTTGCCTGTACATAGCCTGTCCATTGCAGTTTGCCTTGAAAAAGGCGGGGTGCGCTCCCACCGAAATGCCGGCGGTCGCTGTTAATATTACCTGGCTGAATTCAAATAAGTTGTTTGAAAAAAGTCAGATCAAGATTGTTAAAGATGCGAGCAGCTCAATTTCACTTTGTTTTCCAGAAGTTATTTGGGAATCAAGTTGAAATCATGGTTTAACTCTAATAGGATGACAAAATTTCCTCTAACACGAGTCATTTCATATTTTATCCAATTAAGAACATTTATTTTAAATATTACTACCCTAAGAATTATTGGAGCAATAAGTGGTTTAGAGCAAACATGACTAAAACTTTTGGCATATTTATTTATTAGAAACCTAGGGTGATAATCAGATCACTAATCGTTAGAAAAAATATCAGAATTTTATTGTGTTCTGTATTCATTACTAGTAATAATTATTGTACTATTGGACAAGAAAATAAATTATATTTCATAAAGAAAATCTACTCAGCAAGAAATATGATAACAGGAATTAAATCCATAATTTTTTTATCAATTGTATCCCTTTGGATTACCACCCTTCCTTGGATTTTTACCAAAATGAATTGTTATAGAATCACTAATGGAAACAATCCCCATTCTGTCTACAATAATTTTTATTAGTCTTATTGTTCCAATAATTGTCATAATTCTTGCAACAATTCCTTAAAAAACTTAATTAATGATTAAGAAAATGGATCAACATTCGAATGTGGATGCAATCCAAAAATATCACCATGAACATCCTTTTCCCTTCATTTCTTACTAATTGCCTTAATCTTCCTAATCTTTGATGTAGAAATTTCATTAATTTTACCAACTGTAATCATTATAAAAGTATCAAATCTTATAATCTGTACAGTGTAAACTGAATTCCCTATTTTAGTACTTCTAGGAGGAATATCACGAATAAAATCAAGGAGTCCTACAATGAGCAGAATAAAGGGTTGTAGTTCACTATAACAATTGAGTTGCATTCGAAAGTTATTGATATTAATCAGCTGACTTTATAGAGGGTAAGAAGTGAATTATTGAAGTCCGTTTCGAACTGGAAGTTTGGTCAAATATACTTTTAATCTACACTCTTGCTCATAAATTAAGGATAATGCTGATAAATGGTGAAACAACGCTCAGGTGGGCAGTTTGCGGGTTTAAATGACCTCGGGGTATGCCCATGCGGTGCATTTGACCGGCGGTCGTCGCACCGTGGTGCTGGCAGCAGTCCACATACGCAGAGGCGCGTTGGTACATGTCAGAGTACGGTGCAGCGAGTAAGTGTGCAGACGTTTTCAGAAGTGCTAATGGTGACTGTGTGTTGAAAATGGCTTAGAGAGCACATATTGATGACGTTATCAGGGGTAGAATACTAGGGCGACTGGAGTCTGGTCAAACACAGCAGGTAGTAGCACGGGCCCTCTGTGTGCCACGAAGTGTGATCTCAAGATTGTGGCAACGATTCCAGCAGACAGGAAACGTGTCCAGGCTCTACAGCACGGGACGTCCACAGTGTACAACACCACAAGAAGACCGATATCTCACCATCAGTGCACGCAGACGGCACGGATTACTGCAGGTAGCTTTGCTCGGGACCTTATCGCAGCCACTGGCACAGTTGTCTACAGACACACAGTCTACAGACGAGTGAACGGAGATGGTTTATTCGCCCAGAGACGTGCAAGGTGCATTCCACCGACCCCTGGTTACAGGAGAGCCCGTAAAGCCTGGCGTCAAAAACACAGTCCATGGTGATTGGAACAGTGGTCCCAGGTTATGTTCATGGACGAGTCCAGGTTTAGCCTGAACAGTGATTCTCGCTGGGTTTTCATCTAGTGTGAACCAGGAACCAGATACCAACCCCTTAATGTTCTTGAAAGGGACCTGTGTGGAGGTCGTGCTTTGATGATGTGGGGTGAGATTATGATTGGTGCACGTTCACCCCTGTATGTCTTTGACAGAGAAACTGTAACTGGTCAGGTGTATCAGGACGTAATTTTGCACCAGTATGACCATCTTTTCAGGGGTGCAGTGGGTCCCACCTTCCTCCTGATGGATGGTAACGCACGGCCCCACCGAGCTGCCATCATGGAGAAGTACCCTGAAACTGGAGATATCAGGCGAATGGAGTGGCCTGCCTGTTGTCCAGACCTAAACGCCTTCGAGCACTTCTGGGATGCTCTCGGTCCATGTGTCATTGCACATCTTCAAACCCCTAGGACACTTCAGGAGCTCTGACAGACACTGGCGCAAGAATGGGAGACTATACCCCAGCAGCTGCTCGACCACCTGATCCAGAGTATGCCAGCCCATTGTGAGGCCTATGTATGTGTGCATGGTGATCATATCCCATATTGATGTCGGGGTTCATGTGCAGGAAACAGTGGCGTTTTGTAGCACATGTCTTTTGGGACGGTTTTCCCAATTTATCACCAATACCATGGACTTATAGATCTGTGTCGTGTGTGTTCCCTATGTGCCTATGCTATTAGCGACAGATCTGTGTAGTGGCACATTGTGTGGCACCACATTCTGCAATTATCCTTAATTTAAGAACATGAGTGTATATTAACTGAAGGCAAAAGGAGTCATCTTACTGTTCATAATACTACTGAACTATTACATTCCAACTAAGGAACTTTTTACATTAGTGGTTAAATTCTGTTAATATTTCTAACATTTAAACAGCTTAAATAAAACATTGCATTCCCACTGTAAAAATCATATATTTACATTTATCTAACATTTAAACAGCTTAAATAAAACATTGCATTCCCACTGTAAAAATCATATATTTACATTTATAAATATTATCTAAAAATAAGAACATAATAATAATTTTGTTACTATCATATGTAATAAATATTAATTCTTTTTAATTAAGTAATTATATTAATCTGAAAACCTCACATATTGGTTTAATAACAGGAAAAATAATAGTATGTTACTGATTATCATTCATTTTACTTGCAGCATTTCTTGGTAGTATCTCAGTTATATTTGTTTATATTAAAAGAATTGTGTAAAATGAAATCAAAATCAATTACTATAAACTTTACTTTCACAATATGAACTACCATTATATCTACATTAATTGTCTTAGATATAATTATACTTACAGAATTCATGAAAACTACCAAAACTACAAATATTGATTATTCAATTAACTATCAAGAAATAACAATACTACAAGAACAATTACATAACAATCCAACATTCATTATTGAAGTAATGATAATAATTTTCATTTCCACCATTACTAGCAGTTGTCATAACTACTAACATTACTCAAGGATATATCCATAAATAAGATAATTAGGACCAATGAATAAGCCCTTATGATTAAGACACCTTTTAATTACAATGATTCATTACTCTCTAGTTGACTTACCAGCACCAACGAATATTTTGTTGAAATTTCCGATCATCATTAGGACTGTGTTTAGTAATTCAAATTACAACCACATTGTTTTAGCTATACATTGCTCCCAAAATAAAAACAGCATTTACTAGAGTAGCTCAAATTGGTTGAAACATAAATATTGGCTGAATTATTTAAATAATATATGCAAATGGAGCGTCCAAATTTTTCTTTTATATTTCTTTACATGTAAATAGGGAATTTATTATGGATCAGATATATATGTTTTACCATCACAACAACTGCTACAACCTAAAACAAGCTTTTATGATGTGTTAATAACTGTAATAATACTTTTACATATTAAAATATCTGGAAACTGACATATGTGCATACTTCTTCAAACATTTGTTAACAATTCATTCTCATATTCCTTTTCCATCTCGGATAGTAAGCACTGTAATTTCTGGGTGGAAAGTTCAGAAGCAACTGACTTGTGTCTAGCAATACTATGTAAGGCATTGCCTAATGTGTCGGCGTCTAAAGGAAAGCATCATCTTAACTAATCTTAACTATCACTGTTTTGATTGTCAATACGCTGAGGATCTGGGTTCATTCCTGCAACGACATCTTCCCAATTATCACCACTACTGAAGCAATCAGTTTTCTTAATCACTGCAGAAATGTGCAATTCAGTATTGGCAGTATCACACACATTATTCAGGATATTTATGGATTCATTACCACCTTCTTCTTCTCCAGAACCCACATTTCGTGAAGACTGAAAACCAGAATGAATGAAGCACTTTCTAATTGTTTCAATTTTCACCTCATTTGACGCACTTTTAATCCAGTGGACAGCATCACCTACTGTCACAAACTTTGCTAGGCCAATCACGGATGTGACGTTGTCAGTTTTCCGAACTATGGAACACAGAAGTTTCTTTCGGTATTTAATTCCTCGGTCAAGTGGCTGAACACACGATATTGTGCTGGCACGAAAAAGTTTTACTTCCATATTTGATAAGTTTTCGCTGCAATGACATTGGCCATTACCTACGAAAAGTAGCATTTTACGTTTGTGGCATTTTTCAATCTAAGTTCTCAGGCGAACATCGAAAAATACCAAATATTAGTTACGCATTTTTATTTGCAAGCCAGGAGACTCTAAGCAAGAAAATGTGATTATTTTTGAAGCACAGTGAATGATTTCTGTACGTATCACTAGTGGTTCTTCCTTTTCGCCACAGAGGTTAGCACAAGGACCGGTCGTTAATATTTGTTTCGTGATTATGCCGCCTTTGCGCTGTTCATCTTTCACAGTTAGTGTTTTGTCTGGAATAGCTATAAAAAATAGACCAATTTCATCCATGCTGTAAATGTCACTGTCACATTAGCAACTTGTAATTACACTACGTCTCGACTGCCACATATTTTGATTAACTTCTGCGCTTTCCCCACAGACTGCTCGGGAAACAATATGGCGATGAACACGAAATCGGTTCAACCAGCCGTTGCTTGCCCTGAAATTAGGAATTACAAGATTAGAAGCAAATTTAAGAGCTTTTTTGTAGCATCAGTCCACTAATAGTCAATCCTTTGACACGTGCTCTATTAAACCACTCTAAAACAGCATTATTAACGTCTTGAAATGGTTGTCACCGTCTTTTCTTTAAATTTTTGTTGGCGTTCCTTCCCATTCGTTAACACCTGCCGCGGTATGCAATTACGTACTGTACTTGACTTTTTCCACCATTAAACTCACTCACTGACTGACACTGAGATTTTCCTTTTTCACTCTCTCCAATAACAGAAATTCGCTGTAATTGTGAAGAACAACAAGTTTTTCTTTTATTTGAAGTAGCCATGACTGTTCATTAGAGATGAAAAATCAGAACTGTTCTCTGTTAGAAGTACAAATGACAATGAAATTTTAGAGCTTATTCTGTCACATAGTCGACTAGAAACCTTACAGTCATACAGTATTCTAATTTCCTCTTCTACGGTTGTTTGTGGTCGTCTTAAAGGCGGGGCATAAGTAAAGGGTGGCCGTTGATTGGGAAAAGGGGTGGTCATCTTAAAGGGGATAAAGATGCATTGGTCCTATGGAAGTTTATTTAAAAATATGTTGGTTTAAAGTGGGGTCGGCTTAAGGGAGTGACTTCTCTTGGGGTTTTACTGTACAAATTTATTATTAGCAATTCCATACCCAGGAATAGATTTAGTTCAGTGAGTATGAGGAAGTTTTGATACAGATATTGTAGTTTTAAATCGATTTTTTACAATCTATTTTGTAGTAACTTTTATTATCGGAGCTATAGCTGCAATCCATTTACTTTTTCTTCACACACTCTAGGATTAAATGGACATATTGGGGGCACTTGGGATTGAGGGGGGGGGGTGCTTCATGCAGAATTTGCAGAAGTGCAGGGTGGCTGGGAAGGTGGCAGGGCCGTCCCGTCACCTCCCCTCCTCTCTCCTCTCCTCCTTCCCACACCTCACACCTTAGAATGTGGCAGGATGTCATGATCCCTGGAATTATTTTGAATATAAGGAAATGTTGATGCTGATGTCAGCGAAGTATGACATGCACAACTGTCTCACAAGGAACCCTCTGAGTGCGATGTCGCAAGATCAGTCTTTAGTAAGGCTAACTGCAAAGTATTGTGTCAACAGATATGGGAGGAAAAATATTACCTGCTAATGACTCACCGTGCGCAACAGGAGGGAGACCGAAAATGAATGTCTGGAAGGTGTAGAGATCAATCTTGAGTGGGATGTATGTATTAGACTTCACAAAATGGACATCGTCCATATTCAAGAAATGTTCAAACAAACCATTAACTAGCACCATGAACAGTAAGTGAAAAATGGCGCACCGTAGTAATCAGAAAGGTTCGTACCGTCACGATTGAAGGTGAACTCCTTGGGAATTACAAACAGTGCAGGGTGTTTAGCTAGGTATCTACTCTTAAAAAATGCATATAGAATCACATTGGTGCAACGGGGTGTTGAGAACTGATGGAGTGTGATGGCATGTAATCGAGTACGAAACGGTGTGTCATGGAGCTTATCATGCAACTTATTATACTTTGAGGTGTTGCTGCAGATAGTGCCATAATATGTTTTATAGGCACGTAAAAAGTAAACAACCAGAAGGTGAATTTGTCCAGTGGTTCCAGGTGGGACGAATTGCAATATTGTACACTTTTCAAGAGAGATAGTTTGCTCTAAACGGGCCTGATTTTTATAGACGGATCGGGAATCAAACAAAAGCAAGTTATTTTCATCAGCAATTGGCCAAAAGCAGTGCTCATACCATACTTGTACTTCTCTTACGCCCGTTTTCCCCACTCTTGCTTGCTGTGACGTAAATATTTCCTACTACTCCTGCAAGATCATGTACATTAGAGAGAATCGTAGGGGATAGAGCAGCTCCGCTTCTTGCAGCACAATAAATAGCTTTCCAGAAAATCTGCCACCCAGATTAACAGTCAGCACAATTGTATACGAATGCGTTAAGGCATCGATGTTAGTTGATCTTGATACAGTTCTCTTGGTAACTCTAATTTCCAGGGTTCCTTTCATATACATTTTCTCTTCAAATCTCGACTGGTCTGAGTTGAAAACAAATTCCTTACTGAACTATGGGATAAGTTTTTTATACCATCTACAAATTTTCGGGTCGATTCCGCAGTTTGCTGTGCATCGTCAAGCTGACACTTTATTTGAAATTTCGTCATCTTACGCCTTCCAATTCTGTAGCACTGTTTGATCTTATGCAACCATCCCTTTCGTCCCTTGAAGTCGCTGTACTCCATGTCCCGCACAATTTGATGAGCATAACGTAATAGTTCACTATCATGCACATCGTGTAAATTGTATCGAGCATCCTTGAAACGCGCAAACACCAATTTTGTAACAAGTGCGCCTTATCCTCCATTGAATATAATTACACAGACATATGGCTGTGGGCCTATTCGGAAGCTGTCCATAAATGGTTTTTTACTATGCTATGGATGATCTTCCGTGCACGTAATTAAGTTTAGTACCCGCTCCTTGGACAACGATTTTCCTTTATCAACTTTGACTGGAAACGGAATTTGTGGCTCTCTGTCAGACAATTATGACGAATTACATAGGTCGACACCTATTTCAGTATCGCTTTCATTTGTTAAGCACGTGTCGTCGTCATTGTACCCCTCATGTAGATTTTCCGCACAGTCGAGCGTACATGACACCACACATTCCACTGACTCACCTTGCAGAAACGCTAATATTTCATTCTCTCTGAGTCTGTGTACTTCCTTGGGTTCCTTTCTGACGAAAGTTCAATTTCGTCAACTGTTACTGTAGATATAATCTGTTTTGTTTATCTTTGCCATTGCTCTACTTTGTATGAACACCACTAGCGCTGTGGCACTGTTGTCACTCGTCGACTAAACAGTTCAAATATGCATTGTAGCCTCTGCTGGGCTCACCATTGGATACCTCTAGTCCCGTCCCCTGTTGCTATTAGCAGCCAATACCGTGGTTGTGTGATACACAATATGTGGGGCGTCGAAAGCCGTAAACGTTATTGGCTCTTTGCGATCTCGCTCTCAAGGGTTTCCTTGTTAGATTAGTAATTAGGTGTTTTCACCGACCACAACATGCAGCCAGATAGGTCTTACAGACGTTCAAAGATAGTCAAAAGTCAATAGCATGGAAACACCATGAGCATACGGCATCAGTAGAAGGTACCTTTAACCTGTCCGGTACCGACTAGGGAAATAACACGTAATTTAACGGCAGTAAGGACAATCAGCCTGTTTAAAACAGAGCGCAAGTCACTCTTGCTTATAAAACAGATGATAGGTCGGATGCACAGAATTGTAGAGTAATATCGCTAAAATCTGTGCATTATAGGATCAGGTAGATTGCGTCTTCCTAGGTTTCCGTATGGTTTCCGACATTTTACCAAGCCGTCGGCTACTAACCGAAATACAAGTACCTTCGAAAATATGTGATTGGTTGGAGGAATCTTTGACTGATAGAATCCAGTACGATTTTATGGACGAGTCCACAGAATCGAAAGTAGCGTCGGATGTGCCCCAAGTAAGAATAACAGGACCTCTAATGTTTTCAGTTTACGGTGTATAAATGATTTATCAAATAGGATCAACAGCACTCTAACATTGTTCGCTGACAATGCGGGAGTGTGCAGGAAGCATCGTCGCTAGATGATGGTAAGGAATTCTTGAAAGGTTTGGACAAAACTTCCACTTCGTGTATTGAGTGGTAGCTCTATTTAAATGTGGATAAATTTAAGATCACTGCTGTGACAAAGAGAAAGAACAGTATTGCATATGATTATGAGATTAATAGTGAACATGTTGAGTACGTCATACAATATAAATATTTAGGGGTAATACTTTGAAGCTGTATGAAACAGGATTATCTCGTGAAACCAGTGTTAAGAAAAAGCGAATGGAAGACTTGTGATGGGATGCTTCTGGGAAAGAGCACTGCATCTCTAAGGGATAAGGCGCTACTGCGATTAATTCTATAATCTTATTACAGAGTTTGGAATTCTCATCAACTGAGCATGACAACAAATTCAGAGACGCCCTGGTAGGATCGCAGAAGGTCAGCATAGACCATACTGAACGTAAATGGGAATACTGACTGACTGTTCTGTCGGTTCTTGGTACACTATGTGATCAAAAGTATCCGGGCAACCCCAAAAACATACGTTTTTCATATAAGGTGCATTGTGGTGCCACCTACAGCCAGGTACTCCGTATCAGCGACCTCAGTAGTCATTAGACATCGTGAGAGACCAGAATGGGGCGCTCCGCGGAACTCATGGACTTCGGACGTGGTCAGGTAATGGGTGTCATTTGTGTCATACTTCTGTACCCGAGATTTCCACACTCCTAAACATCCCTAGGTCCACTGTTTCCGATGTGATAGTGAAGTGGAAACGTGAAGGTACACGTACAGCACAAAAGCGTACAGGCCGACCTCGTCTGTTGACTGAAAGAGTCCACCGACAGTTGAAGGTGTCGTAATGTGCAATACGCAGACATCTATTCAGACCATCACACAGGAATTCTAAACTGTATCAGGATCCACTGTAATTACTATGACAGTTAGGTGGGAGGTGAGAAGACTTGGATTTCATGGTCGAGCGGCTGCTCATAAGCCGCCAATCACGCCGGTAAATGCCAAATGACGCCTCGCTTGGTGTAAGGAGCGTAATCATTGGACAACTGAACTGTGGAAAAAGTTATGTGAGTGACGATTCACTGTACACGTTGTGGCAATCCGACGGCAGGGTGCTCCTGCTCGCCACACGAATGGAATACGAAAGAACACTGATAATACCCGCACGATGTAGCTAGTAAGTTACTTATGTGTTCCATATATAATTTGAACGATTATTTTATCTAAATGATACGGTACACTCCACCATGCACTGTACAGTAGCTTGTGGAGCAATAAGGTAGATATACACTCCTGGAAATTAAAATAAGAACACTGTGAATTCATTGTCCCAGGAAGGGGAAACTTTATTGACACATTCCTGGGGTCAGGTACATCACATGATCACACTGACAGAACCAAAGGCACATAGACACAGGCAACAGAGCATGCACAATGTCGGCACTAGTACAGTGTATATCCATCTTTCGCAGCAATGCAGGCTGCTATTCTCCCATGGAGACGATCGTAGAGATGCTGGATGTAGTCCTGTGGAACGGCTTGCCATGCCATTTCCACCTGGCGCCTCAGTTGGACCAGCGTTCGTGCTGGACGTGCAGACCGCTTGAGACGACACTTCATCCAGTCCCAAACATGCTCAATGGGGGACAGATCCGGAGATCTTGCTGGCCAGGGTAGTTGACTTACACCTTCTAGAGCACGTTGGGTGGCACGGGATACATGCGGACGTGCATTGTCCTGTTGGAACAGCAAGTTCCCTTGCCGTTCTAGGAATGGTAGAACGATGGGTTCGATGACGGTTTGGATGTACCGTGCACTATTCAGTGTCCCCTCGACGATCACCAGTGGTGTACGGCCAGTGTAGGAGATCGCTCCCCACACCATGATGCCGGGTGTTGGCCCTGTGTGCCTCGGCCGTATGCAGTCCTGATTGTGGCGCTCACCTGCACGGCGCCAAACACGCATACGACCATCATTGGCACCAAGGCAGAAGCGACTCTCATCGCTGAAGACGACACGTCTCCATTCGTCCCTCCATTCACGCCTGTCGCGACACCACTGGAGGCGGGCTGCACGATGTTGGGGCGTGAGCGGAAGACGGCCTAACGGTGTGCGGGACCGTAGCCCAGCTTCATGGAGACGGTTGCGAATGGTCCTCGCCGATACCCCAGGAGCAACAGTGTCCCTAATTTGCTGGGAAGTGGCGGTGCGGTCCCCTACGGCACTGCGTAGGATCCTACGGTCTTGGCGTGCATCCGTGCGTCGCTGCGGTCCGGTCCCAGGTCGACGGGCACGTGCACCTTCCGCCGACCACTGGCGACAACATCGATGTACTGTGGAGACCTCACGCCCCACGTGTTGAGCAATTCGGCGGTACGTCCACCCGGCCTCCCGCATGCCCACTATACGCCCTCGCTCAAAGTCCGTCAACTGCACATACGGTTCACGTCCACGCTGTCGCGACATGCTACCAGTGTTAGAGACTGCGTTGGAGCTCCGTATGCCACGGCAAACTGGCTGACACTGAGGGCGGCGGTGCACAAATGCTGCGCAGCTAGCGCCATTCGACGGCCAACACCGCGGTTCCTGGTGTGTCCGCTGTGCCGTGCGTGTGATCATTGCTTGTACAGCCCTCTCGCAGTGTCCGGAGCAAGTATGGTGGGTCTGACACACCGGTGTCAATGTGTTCTTTTTTCCATTTCCAGGAGTGTATATGCATTCTTTTCAGTGGTTTCTATGTAGGAGTGCTAAAATATCTTGGTGAACGATTTGAGAAACAACGGAATGATGTTGGTCTGGGGTGTTGTGGTTTCTGGTTCCCCTTGTATAACTGCCGATTAATGCTTCTGAGGAGAAGGGACCGTAATTCAGATTCCTTAGTGCTAAAATTGGACCACTCGCTTTTAATGTAACGCAATTAGACGCGTTAAGATGAGGTCCTGTTTCGTAAATTTCGAAATTAGAACCATAACAAGAAAGCAGTCCACTACCGCATTGAGAACATTATGAAGCTGGAAATGCAGAATTCCTTGCTCTTGAAACTGTAGTTCCGGCCCACTGGAATTTATAAAGATCATTCGCATTCACGTGTCTCGTAGTTGATCTAGAGTGAACGTCACAGAAGGTAGTGTGAGGCGTGGATTATTTTAGGAGTTCTGAATTCTGCTTACAGTCTGATGACCAGTGAAAGTGCACTTCTTTGCGGCGAAGGCTATTTGGTGGATGCATAATTTGTGCAGCCTTGGGAATGACTTTATTATAGTAATTTACCCAGCGTAACAAGGCCTGTAAATCCGTTAAGCTTTTGGCAGCTGATAGCGCTTCAATTGAAAGCATATGTACCTCTGTAGTGAAACAACTGTTGCCCTCAGTACACAAATAAGATATTCTAACTACATTTTCTTGGGTTAAGTCTCATCAAGCACAGTAAATAAAATACTGGAGTTATTCTAGTGATACTGTATAACGTCACTGAGATAGTTTGCATAGTATGGTATATGTTGTTAGGTGTTCTCAAAAATTTTAGAACATTGCTGGAGCACTTGACATTCCAACGAAAGTGACGGCACCCGAAAGGCATATTAATTACATCACTTCTTAACGACGTCTTACCTACGAAACATAGTAAGTAGTCATCCATATTTGCCACCTGCTAATTTAGCTTAAAAACAATCAGACGACGCGTAGGGTACGTGAGCAAAATTGCTTTTACGATAATAATAATTCTTAATGCCTTTCAAACTCTTAACAATTAGTTTGGTTTCTTCGAGACTGTTATGGGTGTGGCTCACTCGCATTTGGAAACAGCTTCGAAAATTCCCGTGCTTTGAAATATGTCCATTTGTAAAATACGTGATTCTTTGAAAATGAATGGAGCCAGTCGAGCCTTACAAAACTTTAGGATTGTTGTTGATCTGAGAACAGAGCATTCCAGTAAGGGTTCAAGTAGTTGTGCAAACTCTTGATAAAGATCCTTCATTTCCGTGAAAGAAATGGTAGAAACTATATTTACTGAACTCTATATTGAGAAATCAAACGCCATTCAAGTATCTAAATCAAAGATTTTTTGCACTTGTACTAAATAGACCAGACTAGTGCCCGACGTGTCTGCTACCTTTCTTGTTAAGATATCCCTGTAAATTTCGCTTACACTCGAAGCTTTTACTTCTTCAGAGACACAAGTCATTGTGCCTTGCATGATGAAGATGTGGCTCAAACTAGCTGGCATATCTATAAATTAATCTAAGGGGCCTAAGGAGACACACCAATCCGAAATTTTATATCGTTGTCCTGGACGCAAACGGATAGGAAAACTTTGCGTAGCAACTCTGTGCCGGGAACATATTGTGTTAAAACTGTCTTCGGTTGCGGGAGTTCAACTTTCACACTGTCGCTTGGTTAAACAAACATCAGATACGTGGCTTGGGTTTCTAAAATATTCACAAACATCTAACGATCCAGGCTAGAGTGCCTAGGATGAAAAAAAAGTATTTCCACTTTCACTGCAACGCTGAAGCCAATGTGCAAAAAACTTGCTGAGACACTTTAACTACCACGCGTTACTCATTTCTAAAACATATTTTACAACTAGAACAAATGAGTGGATTATCCTTTTTACCCTACACAAATCATACTAAGTAGCTAACTTAGTGTTTGTTTGGATTCGTCCAAAGGGAAAGGGCAATCTCTGGGACAAGTTTTGTACGTGTGATACGGACACTTGCTCCTGCAATTCTTTTATTTATTTATTTATTGTTCCGTGGGACCAAATTAAGGAGAAGTCTCCATGGTCATGGAACGAGTCAATACATGAAATTATAACACGATATTAGAAACAGATAAAATGAAATATAAAAAACGTATTCAGGTGACAAGTCGTAAGTTTAAATGAAGAAAATCAACAACGTAACACTGGAATTTACTTAATTTTTTAGCTCTTCCAGGAGCTCCTCGACAGAATAGAAGGAGTGAGCCATGAGGAAACTCTTCAGTTTAGACTTAAAAGTGTTTGGGCTACTGCTAAGATTTTTGAGTTCTTGTGGTAGCTTATTGAAAATGGATGCAGCAGAATACTGCACTCCTTTCTGCACAAGAGTCAAGGAAGTGCATTCTACATGCAGATTTGATTTGTGCCTAGTATTAACTGAGTGAAAGCTGCTAACTCTTGGGAATAGGCTAATATTGCTAACAACAAACGACATTAAAGAAAATATATACTGTGAGGGCAATGTCAGAATTCCCAGATTTTTGAATAGGGGTCGACAAGAGGTTATCGAACTTACACCACATATAGCTCGAACAGCCCGTTTTTGAGCCAAAAATACCCTTTTTGAATCAGAAGAATTACCCCGAAAAATAATACCATACAACATAAGCGTATGAAAATATGCGAAGTAGACTACTTTTCGTGTTGATGTGTCATTTATTTCAGATACTGTTCTAATGGTAAATAAAGCAGCATTTAGCTTCTGAACAAGATCCTGGACATGGGCTTTCCACAACAGCTTACTATCTATCCGAACGCCTAGGAACTTGAACTGTTCCGTCTCGCTTATAATATGCCTATTCTCTCTGATCAAAATATCGGTTCTTGTTGAATTGTGAGTTAGAAACTGTAAAAACTGAGTCTTACTGTGATTTAGCATCAAATTATTTCCCACAAGCCACGAACTTATTTCATGAACTACATTATTTGTTATTGTTTCAATATTACACACAAGATCCTTCACTATCAAGCAGGTGTCATCAGCAAACAGAAATATTTTTGAATCACCTGTAATACTAGAAGGCATATCATTTATATAAATAAGAAACAGCAGTGGCCCCAGCACCGACCCTGGGGGAACGCCCACTTAACAGTGCCCCATTGAGACTGAACATCACTACCACTCTCAATATTGCGGAGAATTGCCCTCTGCTTTCTGTTCTTAAAGTAAGAGGCGAAACAATTGTAAGCTACTCCCCTTACTCCATAATGGTCCAACTTCTGCAGTAATATTTTGTGGTCAACACAGTCAAAAGCCTTCGTTAAATCAAAGAAAACACCTAGCGTTCGCAACCTTTTATTTCATCCGTCCAAAACCTCACAGAGAAAACAGAATATAGCATTTTCAGTTGTGAAACCATTTCTAAAACCAAACTGAACATTTGACAGCAAATTATGCGAATTTAAATGCTCCAGTAACCTTGTATATACAACCTTCTCGATAACTTTAGCAAACACCGATGGCATAGAAATAGGTCTAAAATTGTCAACATTATCAATGTCTCTCTTTTTATAAAGTGGCTTCACTATCGAGTACTTTAATCGGTCAGGAAACCGACCACTCCTAAAGGAAAAGTTAGAGATATGGCTGAGAACTGGGCTAACATACATAGAACAATACTTCAGTATTCTGCTAGATACCCCGTCATATCCATGAGAGTTCTTTGTCTTTAGTGATTTAATTATCAACTCAATCTCCCTCTTGTCAGTATCATGGAGGAGCATTTCAGGTAACAGTCTCGGAACACTTTTTTCTAAGAGCGCTATATGATTCCCTGTTGGGACTAGGTTTCTATTTAGTTCACCTGCTATATTCAGAAAGTGATTATTAAATACTGTACATATATGCGACTTATCAGTAACACGGGCATTCCCACTACGCACTGATTCTATATCCTCGACCTGTCTCTGCAGACCAGCAACTTCCTTTTCGACTGACCATATAGTTTTAATTTTATCCTGAGACTTAGCTATTCTATCTGCATACCACATACTTTTTGCCTTCCTAATAACATTTTCAAGCACCTTACAATACTGTTTGTAATGGGCTGCTGCATTTAGATTTTGACTGTTTCTAACGTTTTGATATAACTGCCACTTTGTTCTACAAGATATTCTTATCCCTCTAGTCAGCCACTCAGGCTGCCTGTTTGTGCTAGTACCCTGTTTTAAACGTTCTAACGGAAAGCAACTTTCAAAGAGCATGAGAAAAGTCTTGAGAAAAGCATTATATTTATCGTCTACTGTATCAGCGCTATAAACATCTTGCCACTCTTGTTCCTTTATAAGCTTTACAAAGGTCTCTACAGCAACTGGATCAGCTTTCCTGAAGAGCTGATGACCATATTTAACACATGCTGCAGCACAAAAATCTTTTAAAGTTAAAATTTGTGCATCATGATCTGAAAGGCCATTCACCTTTTTGCTAACAGAATGCCCTTCTAGTAATGAGGAATGAACAAAAATGTTGTCTATGGTTGTTCTACTGTTCCCTTGCACTCTCGTTGGAAAGAACACGGTTTGCATAAGATTATATGAATTAAAGAGGTCTACCAGCATCCTCTTCCTTGCACAATCACTTGTACAATTAATATTGAAGTCACCACATATAACTAACTTTTTGTATTTCCTATAAAGTGAACCAAGAACCTCCTCTAGCTTTGGCAAAAATGTTGTGAAATCGGAGTCTGGGGATCTATAAATAACATCAGTTAGAAGTTTAGCTCCGTTAAATTTAACCACACCTGCACAACATTCAAACACCTTTTCAGTGCAGTACTTTGAAACATCAATTGACTCAAATGGGATGCCGTTTTTCACATACATGGTTACTCCCCCACACCGCAAAGAGCTCCTCGAAAAGCTGCCAGCCAACCTGTATCCTGGTAAAGGAAGCCTCTGAATTATCTCCTTAGTTAAGAAGTGTTCAGATATACCAATAATTTCAGAGTCAACATCTATAAGCAGTTCACTAACTTTATCTCTAATACCTTGTATATTTTGATGAAATATACTAATTCCCTCATTACTCGGATACCTAAGCTTTGTCAAAAGTGATTCCCTTGTTAGAGGGACTTCCCTTAAGCAGAAATACCTATCAGCTGACTTCAATTTAAAAAAGGTGCAGCTCTAACACCCACTACTGCAGGAATTTTCCCATGAGTGATCCCACCAACCCCAGCTATGCTGTCACCTATAAGCTTTGCCAACCTCCGCTTCCCATACCTGTTGAGGTGCAGGCCATGTCTAGTGAAACCCGTCCTGCTGATAGACTCCACCGACACCACTGAAATGTGACCCATGCTTTCTGTCATCAGCGCACCCCAAAGTCTCATGTTATTACGCCTGACGGCTGTATTAAGATGAGGCCGATCGTGGCGCTGAAACAGTTCCACGAAATGCACATTCGTGTTGCCAGTCTGAGTGGCTATCTTTTCCAGGTCACCATCTATGTTATACTCCCCATCCCTATCAATACTATTACCAGCCCCACCCACAATCACTACCTGATCCTCTTTAGTAAAATCCCTACATAACCCCCCTATGTTAACAGTCATCTGAGCCAACCCTGCATTAGGCTTCACAATGCTGGTGACCTGGTACTCACTCCCCTGCACTTCCTGCAACTGCTGGCCTACACCTCTGCCATGAGAACTACCTAACAGCAAAACCTTCTTCTTCCTCTTCGATTTTGCAACTGTTCTAGGCACAGTAACTACTGAGGTCTGCTGCATACTTCCTACATCTACAGCTACTAGAGATTCCTCTCCACTAGACTCTGACAGTTGGTCATATCTATTGTAAACACCAATAGTAAAACTATGTGAAAATCTTCTTCTCCTACCAGATCTCTTGCCAACAGCCAGCTCCCATTCCCCAACCCCTTTCTCCCTCCTCATCCTATCTAGCTCCTCCTGTGCGTTTTTCAACTGCACTTGAAGGGCACATATGTTACGCTCCTCTCCTCTATCAACTTACTCTTGCTACATAACTTGCAGTTCCAGGAGACGATCTCACCAGAATACCCACTGGCTTCCCCACTGCATTCCCCCCAGTGAAAATACTTCGAACAAGTCTCACACCGCAATCCACTACTCACGAACCTACGGCAAAGCCCACACTTCTCACTCATGGTAAAATTTTACTTTTTCTAAGTTCCGCTACTACAATAAGAAGATGTTAAAAACCAGACTACAATAATCAGAAACTTACTCTACAAGGGAAGTAACTACTATTATTAACAGTATTAATAAACAACAAACGTGAATATAACAAAAGACTAATACAGAAAGAGAATCAAACGTCTAATGACACAGTAACGAAGCTGAAAACAGTTCCCAAAAGGTTCTTCTGAAATTATTTCACCAGAAAACACCAAGAACACCGGTTGAAGACTACTAAAGTTCCTAAATAAACCACTATACACAAACAATTAATTAGTACTTAGCTTTCGATGCGCCGCTACAGCTGCAACTGGTCAGCGCGGAATGCAAACACAGGCAAGAGGTTAAGTTGCTCGATACGAAACACTCACAAATATCAGGTCACAACACAAGAAAGGCAGAGGTGAATGAAGAAACCACTAATACGTCACTTATATAGTATATTTGACGGTAGTATCTGTTCCAGAAAGAACGGTTACCGTGGGTGACCATGCAGCTTTGCTAGAAATGAAATGATAATTAAATGGACAACCTAGCTGCAAACAGGCGTTGATGTTCTTCATTGGGGACATGTTGAAAATGTGTGCCCCGACCGGGACTCGAACCCGGGATCTCCTGCTTACATGGCAGATGCTCTATCCATCTGAGCCACCGTAGGCACAGATGATAGTGCGACTGCAGGGACTTATCCCTTGCACGCTCCCCGTGAGGTCCACATTCCCAACATGTCCACACCACTACATTCGTAGTATGCCAAATAGCTGTTTGCCCATCATACTCATTACTCGTGGTAGATTAATCTACCAAGTCCCGTACGAGTTCGGGCATAGCGTGTGCGTTCGCACAAGAAGGTCAATGGCCGGGAAGCCATATTTAACTATATTTGACGGTAGTATCTGTTTCCGAAAGAACAGTTACCGTGGGTGACCACGCAGCTTTGCAACTAGGTTGTCCATTTAATTATCATTTCATTTCTAGCAAAGCTGCATGGTCACCCACGGTAACTGTTCTTTCGGGAACAGATACTACCGTCAAATATAGTTAAATATGGCTTCCCGGCCATTGACCTTCTTGTGCGAACGCACACGCTATGCCCGAACTCGTACGGCACTTGGTAGATTAATCTGCCACGAGTAATGAGTATGATGGGCAAACATCTATTTGGCGTAGTACGAATGTAGTGGTGTGGACATGTTGGGAATGTGGACCTCACGGGGAGCGTGCAAGGGATAAGTCCCTGCAGTCGCCCTATCCTCTGTGCCCACGGTGGCTCAGATGGATAGAGCGTCTACCATGTAAGCAGGAGATCCCTGGTTCGAGTCCCGGTCGGGGCACACATTTTCAACATGTCCCCAATGAAGAACATCAACGCCTGTTTGCAGCTAGGCTGTCCATTTAATTATCGTTTCACTTATATAGTAAATATTATCACAAAAACCGTTAAAATATGTATCTGAAACCAAAAAATATATGAAAACTTAGAGAGCGATCTCACACGCAGTCACTCGCTCTTTGTGTCTGATCCACATTACGCCAACAGTGCAGCATTTCCTATAAGGTTGGATCAGACAATTTTGGGCTTTACATGTCCAACGCGAGACAACATGGCAGGTTACCTATCCTGAACAATGTTTTGACACGTTTAACAAACTGAATTCAAGTTTGCGCCTACAGCGGTGGAGGTTGACAACCTACAGAAAATATAACTGATCTTGTCGTTTGCGAATTTGTTATGGACTGTTGGCCAGGACATTACGATAAACGTAAGGCTACAGAAATAGCTGTCCAAGACCTGACACATTTCCTCAAAAGTCAAGTCTACTGGATTCACTAAAAGAACTAGTTTGAGCAAGCGAGCAAGGCACCATTAGTTTCATTTCACTACGAAAAGAAGGAAGCTTCTGAAGTTTAGCATCTGAAACGTGTAAAGACTGAAAATACCGCCGAAATCACTGAACATATTAGTTCCAATCTTTCTAAACAGGAAGGAATATTGGAATTAAATATCCTATCGACAACGAGGTCATTAGAGACAGAGACCGAGATCGGTTAAGGGAAGCCTGGGGAAGGAAATAGGCCGTGCTCTTTCAAAGAAACCACCTCGGCATTACCGTAAGCGATTTCGGGAAACCATGGGAAACCTAAACCGTGATGGCCGGACCAGCATTTGGACGGGCGATCTCCAGAATGCGAGTGCAGTGTGGTAACAATTGTGCCACCTCGCTCGGTCAACCTTTCTAGGCCTCATCAAAAAATACGCGGAATCATAGACAGCGCCTGTTCTTTTAGCGCACTCGAATTTATGGATTGCTGCAGGAACCAGTCGGGAAGGAGATGCTGCTGCTGAAGGTGCAGCTCTACCTAATGTTGCCGTCGTTTTTTTGCTGTAAGGTTTGTTGCAGCACAAGTACTGCTTAAATAAGGTCGTTGCTAAAACCAGATTAGTGTCACGTTGAGTTTGAAGAATCTCTTCGTCAATGTTTTATACGCTGAGTCGTTTACTCTACAGTTACGATATACAAAAAGTAATACAGTCACGTAGCGGTAATCTGATACAAAGTCCATAATCTAAGCAACATCCGTAATAATAACAACAGCTTAGGCAGGTGACGATGCAAGAGGATGTGAGTTTCACATCACCTGATATTACTATTTTGCCGTGGAAGGCGTATTTATGTTAATAGAGTCTCAAATTCATAACACCGGCGGATATACTTACCTCTTGGTTGTTGATTTGATCAAGGTTGCACGTTCACAACTTCATCATTGTTTGAGGAGATTTGAATATGAAACGAAGGCTGTGACTGATGTTTACGTATTATTATTCACCATTAAATAAAAACGCATTGTTCCTCTTCAGTACAGCGTCGCCAAAGTTGCCATCATACTGTTTATTAGATGTGAAAACACAGAGTGTCTTCTGAAACTGTGGCTCCCGCAACTCTGGTAGTAACTGTCCTAATTTCCTTGAAAACTGCACAGAACTACCCACCTTCAGCTGTGGTGGCTTTTGTAATTATGGTGGTTTACTACGTGATTCTAATGGGGTTAAGCACGCCCTCCATCAGAATTACGACGTGTCTTATGTACAATTCCAGTGACACGCTAGACTAATCTTCAATATGATTCAGTGGATCGAAATAGAATTCGGAGACCTCAACAGATTGTAAGTTCTGTTCGCATGAAAATAACGTTCATAATCTATAGGTTGAACCGTGTTGACATGGTAACGGAAGGGCTAAAACATAAGAAAACGAAAATCGCTATTAAAAGGTCAGAATGAACACAAAACAAAATGAGGTTGACATAAAAATCAAAATGTTAAATTTGTTTCACAGGTTACCTATATCGCGGTATTTCAATCTTATACATCGACTGTGATACTTCGATTGCTTTTGGAAGCTTTTCATAAGCAGTGCACTCATATAAGAAGGACATAAATACAGATAAGGGAACTGATAAAGTAAATGTAACTAAAATAATGGATATGGAAAGAGACAGATAATTTCAATCAATTTTATGCAGTAGCAGAAAATGTATGTCATGTTACATCACCGCCAAGTTTTATTACGCCACAGTTTATGTTGCGATGAAAGAACAGCCTCGCTGCTGAAGCAAACAATTACAGTACGTACAAATCAAGTGCTCACAGTCGATCTTTGATTCACAAAAAGTGCAGAGAATTCTATAGAATTATATCAGAAGCTCCATATGACAGGATTAAGAGTGCTTCATAGCACAAATCACATGTCATCACCTGCATTGAGAATTGCTGATGTCGCTATTGCCATGATATAGAGTTGATTATGCTAATTGTGTTTCTCTGTGTTAGACACCAAAATATTGTGATTGAATCTAGTTAGGTCGCCCTCATGGTGGGAGCCAAAATGTGGTAAATAAATCCAGGAATTGAACTGCTAATGAACTAAAAATGGGTGTAGTCAGTTAAAATTTGATGAATATATGGAACCATTCATGTTGATTGTTATTATTGTTATGATTAGTATTCACAGATCAACAATACAAATATAAATTCATAGTCTATTTGACTGGCAATAGACACGACTCAGGTAGTAAGCAAGTTGGGGGTGTTAATCACTTCATTTCACCACCTGCAGGCATGGGCAGCTTATGCAGTGTTGATACGAGGTGTCGATCGCTTCTAGTCGCATGCGTGACACCTTGTTTACAGCTGTGGCAGCCCCAGCCCTTAGCGAACCAACCCCTTTCCAGCTAGAGTACTATTCATCGGCCGACAAAGTGCTGTTGCCCTCGCCCGCAGCTTCTGTTGTCTGCGGTGATTATCTCTCAAAAGCCTTAGCAATGTAATATTTGAAATCTAAGGTCAGACAAGGTAAATGCAGCTGGATTGAAGTACCGACTCCCTAGAAACTCCATTTGGCATGGAACAGAAAATTAGTTTATCACAAGGTGACCGATAATAAACACTGGAAAGAATGCAGAAATCTGACGCAGTCTTGAGAATTGAGTCGACGAAAGGGTGACATGTCTCCAGAAGGCAAAGATAGACCGAGCGAGGTGGCGCAGTGGTTAGACACTGGACTCGCATTCGGGAGGACGACGGTTCAATCCCGCGTCCGGCCATCCTGATTTAGGTTTTCCGTGATTTCCCTAAATCGCTCCAGGCAAATGCCGGGATGGTTCCTTTGAAAGGGCAAGGCTGACTTCCTTCCCCATCCTTCCTTAATCCGATGAGACCGACGACCTGGCTGTCTGGTCTCCTTCCCGAAACAACCCAACCCAACTCCCTCTCAGGCATCTCAAAGTAGTCTTCTCTCTTATCTATAAATCATTATCTTTACTCACTGACTGTCCAAGCCATCACTGTCCCTCTATTCTTACTGACTGTCTGACTGGTCTAGTGGTTGCCACTGTTCAGCAGGTTTCTTCATAATTCAGTCATTCTGTCCTCCAGGACACTAAATTTCCTAATGTATTGTTTTTGTCATTGGTGGGTCCAATGCGCAATCCCTCCCAATAAATGATAGACACAAGGTGACAATAATTCTTGATCTTGTGTGTCGAAACGACCTAGGAGAGCAGCTGACATGTGCCATTGGACATTCACACATTGTCCCAATTCTGGTTCCTTGTTGTGGTACAACTCAGGTTGGCTGGGGGCTCCGAAGCAGATTATTTCGCAAATTTTATCTTAAACATATCTAGGAATTACTTCAAGTGTTTGCCTTCATTTCTGAAATGTCAAGAAGCTATCAGCCTAGCGACAAACCAGCATGTGTGTAATGGGAATGGCTATGCTTTGTTCAAGTGTCTCCAGGCGTTTGGGAGTCGATGATGTCCCTCTGCTGTAAGTCATTTTTTAAAATGTCCAGAGCAAAGAAAACATTTCATTTAAACTATAGCTGCCTACGTTTTTGGATAGTCTCAGGTGTCCAGAATGTGGTTTATTTGGAGGCCTTTTCTCCGGAGCAGCCGACGGTGACATATTACATAGCTCCTTGTTTATTGGAGACATGCTGCCACGGGATGGTAGGTCCGCAACTGTTCGTTATTGCGGGAATTGGATACTTTTTTATTTCGTCCGTCACAGTTGCATTGATATAAAATTCAGTGGTAGTGGTTATCGGTTTCGGGCTGATACGTCCATTCTCATACAACACACTTTGCTATTAACCGCAACTGAATAACTAAATAATTACGGTTAATAACAAGGTTTATGGTTTGAGAATGGGCGTGTAGGCCCGAAACTGGAAACCACTACAGCTGAATTTTATGTCATTGCGACAGAGACGGACCAAATAAAAATTATCCAGTTTCCTCAGAACATAACTCCTTGCCATGTTGTGACTGAATTCAATCGATTGAGGGATTAATACGCAAACGGCCATTGCACGCTGGGTACCAAAAATTTAGTAAGCAGAACTGAGAAGTGACGAATAGACTCATATTCAGAAAAAAAAGAACACCTTGAGCGACTAGAGATAGGATGTTCATATTGACAATACATGTGCATTAGTATTTTCTGCAGAAAAGATTAGCATTTGAACCACATCGGCGCGCTGGTTCAAGGTCAACACTGATATTGTGGCGCAACACCACCTACCGGTAAAATGTGCCTGGGACTCTTGTTGCCCCTATAAGAATGGTAATGGATCAATGTGACTTGAGCAGGCGTGCAGGATGCCTGGCAGACGTATGCGTGAACCGTTCCAATCAGTGAGATTCAAAGAACATTATTGGCATGAGAGAATTGATGCATCCACCCAGGAAATTGCTGCTCGTGTGGGTCGAAGTCTTCCGGCAATGCAACGGGTGTGTGCAGAATCGCTCGCGGAAGGCCGTGGAACACGATGAGATGCGTCAGGTCGCACCACCCAGAAGATCGACGCCTCATCTGAATAGCATCACAGGAGAGATCTGAGTTCTCCTCGGCTCTGGCGCAACAGTGGAACAAAGGAACACATCGTACACTATCAGGGTGACAGTCCGTCGCCGTTTATTGCGGCATAGGTTATGTGTGCGTCGTCCACTTCTCAGCTTGCCCTTGACATTAGAAACATGGTAGAGGGCAATGGTGTATGGAACGACGTCACTGGCAACAGGAACGGAATCCGATAACGTTTTCGGGCGAATCCAGGTTATGTTTGGTTGAAAATGATTGTCGTATTTTGGTTAGCCGCAGACAGAGAGAGTGGTATTCTCGTGACTGCATTCGCAGAAGACACACAGTGCCAACTCGAGACCTTATGGTGGGGGTGCTGTTGGATAGAACCACAAATCACAGCTGGCGCGTGTCCAGAGCACTGTGACCAGTGTGACCTACGTGAATGACATCCTGCGACCCTTAGCCATACGCTTTCTGCACAACACCCCAGATGCTAGTTTTCAGCAGGACAATGCACGACAACGTGTAGCTACACGAACACGCGCCTTCTTGATGTACCAGGATGTTAGCCTTTTATACTGGCCCGCCAGGTCACGAGACTTATCGCCAATCAAAAATGTGTGAGATATGCTGAAGCGACGGGTGCAGCGCTGTGATCCAATGCCAACGACCAAAGATGAACTTTGGAAACAGGTGAATGCAGCATGGATGGCTATACCACAGGACATCATTCGCGTTTTGTACGCTTCGATGCCATGACGTATGGAACAAGTTATCAGGCCAATGGAGGACGCAGTGCGTAATAGGCAACAGGTCCATGCTGAACCGAGGTGACTGAAATGCTAATCATTTTTGCAGAAGATAGTAGTGTACATGTCCGCCAGCCGTTGTGGCCGAGCGGTTCAAGGCGTTTCAGTCTGGAACCGCGCGACCGCTACGGTCGCAGGTTCGAATCCTGCCTCGGGCATGGATGTGTGTGATGTCCTTAGGTTAGTTAGGTTTAAGTAGTTCTGAGCTCTAAGGGACTGATGACCTCAGATGTGAAGTCCCATAGTGCTCAGAGCCATTTGAACCATTTTTTGTACATGTCCCGCGTGTACGAACGTCCTATCTCTAGTCGTTCAAGGTGTTCTGTTTTTTCTGAACATAAGTGTACATGGAATCATTTATATTTATTATTATTATATTTATCATTATCATTATTATTATTAGTAGTATCAATCACAAATGAACAATACATGTATATTCTCAGGATTGATTTGGATGGGCATAGACACGACTGCGTGGTGTCGATCCAAGAGTGAGGTCCCAGCTTACAGTTGGTATCTCACAACAGCACTACAAGCTAAAGACAGTCGCTGCCAGACGCAGCCACGAATGAGAGTCATCGGTGAACACGCCCCCTCAAGAGGTGCCATACGTCACCACTGCTGGAAGACTACTTACGTCAGGATGCAGCGCCGCTCCCTCCACTCTGTGTCTGTCGATGAAGACTGCAACGTCGGCCGGCCGTAGTGGCCGAGCGGTTCTAGGCGCTTCAGTCTGGAACCGCGCAACCGCTACGGTCGCAGGTTCGAATTCTGCCTCGGGCATGGATGTGTGTGATGTCCTTAGGTTAGTTAGGTTTAAATAGTTCTAAGTTCTAGAGGACTGATGACCTCAGATGTTGAGTCCCATAGTGCTTAGAGCCATTTGAACTGCAACGTCAACATTGGTCAGACCCGGCAGCGCTTGTATTATTAATCGCACCTGTGTACCAATGTTTAAAGTTCAGTTGATACGTGACTGTCCATCAGTGCTATTCAGTGTAAACAGTATTGTTACACTCGGTGACAGTAATAATGTACATTCTATTAGACATGATATTAGAGGTTAAGTGTTTTGCCAAAATGAACTAATATTTTGTGTGTGTAATAGTAACTGCTCGACCTCCTCCTGTTAGTAAATCTAGGCTTCCTACGATACCCAGAAATGGCGGCGATGATGACTGTTTTTGTCATGCATTGTTACTCCCTTTCCGCCATGTAAAACGATGATGATCCTGGTCCCACGATTGTTCAGTTGCGTAGACTTTCGTCACCTGCTTAGTAGATGTCCGAAGTGTTCGACTAGTCTCAGCGACCAACGTAATATTGTGTTTTATTAAACACAAAGTATATAACCATGTCTTACCCACAATGAGAACTGTCTCTAAACGAAGTTGTTCAATTTCAGGCGCAGCAGATTGAACGACCGCTGCTCATTGTACAATAGATGACGACCTTACTGCCGCAACAAGCAGCCCACATCCGGTTGCCGCGTCCAAGTTTCTTCAGTTCTATAGCAAAGAAGAGGATTGGCTTGAACACCACGCTCAACTGGTAACCAACGTCATACTATGCATTTTAAACTTACGGCGCGCATAGCATTTTTTTAATCATCTGCCGGAGCCGACATTTACAGACTGTGTTCACAGTTATTCCCCGACTCTCGTCCGGCAGATGTTGATTATGACGAACTTGTTCAAAAAATCGACGAGAATTACGAGGCACAGATTCATGTTGCTGCGATGACATTTAAATATTTTCGTCTTTAGAAGCACCCTGAACAGTCGTTAAAACAATTGATTGCTGATCTCAAAGGGCTAACAACGCATTACAAGTACAAGTGTTCTCTCGGAATAAGTTATAATGATTTTGTGTTACATGATGCGATGAAGCAAAACATGTTAGACACACACATACTGTATGCACTGCTGTCCCCAAATTGCCAGATCTGGATGTGAAAACAGTTTAGCCAATTCTAGGGACACAACGTACTGTGATTTTAGGGCTCTGACTATTTCACTTTCTCATAATTCACAAGGCACACAGTTGATGTCGATGTGAATAAAAACAGCGATGAGACTGGAAGGAAAGTTGAAGGTAAAACTTTTCAGTCATAAGCTACACGAGATGTACGTACTTCAGAATACGGAGAGGGTGTCTTATCCTCAGTGTTTTTCAAATCATGACAGAAAAGCTTGTTCTTGTCGTGATGCAAAGTGTTTCAGGTGCGGTAAAGAAGGTAATATACATACAACTGTTTTCAATGCTGCCAGGGCAGGCGCCAGTCAACCGCACGGCTCGAGCGCAGCTCTCGGAAAGTAAACGTTGTGTCGGCACTGCCAACACTGCCGGCACCGATGAATGTTCGCTTTTGTGCTTCGCGAAACCTTCTGCTGTCGTTCACAGACAGAATACAAACTTTTCGTCGAAGTAAGAGTGGTTCAAAAGGCAATTAAATTTCAGTTAGACACAGGTGCATATGTTCCCCTAATCGATAAAGACACCTTTGAAATGATTGGTTGCTCATGCTACTTCTGCTTTATCTACGTATAACGGACACTGAATACCATTATTTTGCGTGTGTAGCTGGCCAGCAACTTTCCGTGACGTTACAAAGTATGTTCCATTTCATATTCTATGTCCTAGAAACAGTGCAAACTTTTTTGGCTTAGACTTGTTTGATTTGTTCTACCTGCGCATACAGAACAGAGAGTTACAAAACCATGTTTCAATGCCTCACACTAAAGCTTCTTACTTGGCAATAAATAGTGTGAAATTTTTGAACTAGGATTAGGAAGTTCTCAAGATTTTGAGGTGCACATTACTGTTAAAGATAATTCGCAACCATGATCACATTGTGCTAGCCCTGTCCACCATGCTATATGTGTGGGGATTCCTCAGTAACTGTAACGATGAAAAGACGGTGGGGTAATACAAACGGTTTCTATAAGTTAGTGGGGATCCCCATTAATCATAGTTAAAAAGACATCAGGAGGTTTACATCTGTGTTCTGGTTTCTAGGCCATGGTAAACCTATAAACAATTGCGGATTCATTTCATCTCCCATGACCGGAGAATTACTGGACAAACTGGGACAGTACAGATTTTTTCCCAAGACTGATTTACGTGAAACATGCTAACAATTACCACTGGACGAGCAGTCCAAGTAATATTTTGTGATCAATACTCACCTGGGTCTGTTCCAGTTTCAAAGACTACCGTTCGGAAGTTCTGAAGCTCCTGCTATTTTTCAACGTTTCCTGTAAAAGTTAACAGCAAAAGTCCCTTCATATACAGACTGCCTGGATGATATTGTTGTCGCACTTCATACACCTGCGGAACATTTGGCAGATTCAGAATGTTTGTTTAACACACTTGCCAAGGGGGGCTTAAAGCGTAACAATGAAAAGTACTCCTTCTTCCATGAAGAACTTGGACATTTGGGACATGTCATAAACGCACAGGGTATTCATATTGCTTATTGATGGGCTGCATTTGAAGATTTGCTGACGCCCCATAACATTAAAGAGCTACAGGGTGACATGGGGTAGACAACACATTGCGTTAAGTTAATTACAAATGTTGCGTAAATTCCTGCTCTGCTAAACTGGCTGTGCTGGAAAGATGTTTTCAGTCTGGAATCGAGCGACCGCTACGGTCGCAGGTTCGAATCCTACCTCGGGCATGGATGTGCGTGATGTCCTTCGGTTAGTTAGGTTTAAGAAGTTCTAAATTCTAGGGGACTGATGACCTCAGATGTTAAGTCCCATAGTGCTCAGAGCCATTTGAACATTTTGGAAAGATGTTTCATTTGTGTGGTCCCAGGAACGTGAGGACGCATTTCAGGAGTTAAAGGAAACATTGTTAAGTCGTCGTTATCTGATTCATTTTGATCCCACTAAGCCTGTGGTGTTAGCTGTGGATGACTCTTCTTAGGGAAAAAAAATTGGAAATTTGGGGTAAGGTCTTATGGGACCAAACTGCTGAGGTCATCGGTCCCTAAGCTTACACACTATTTAATCTAACTTAAACTAACTTACGCTAAGGACGACACACACACACACTCATGCCCGAGGGAGGACTCGAATCTCCGACGGGGGGAGCCGCATGGACCTTGACAAGCAAGATCCCACAGGCCGCGCGGCTACCCCGCGCGGTTCTTCTTAGGGGATTGGAGTGTGCTCTTCCACGGAACAGACTCATCGGATAGTCAAATTTGCCTCAAAACTCTCAAAAAAGCGCAATTATAGTCAACTTGCAAAACAGGCACAGTCGAAAGTTCTGTGTGATTTCAGATAACCGGCCTGTAATGACCTTGTTCAATCCTTCCACGACTGTATCACCACGGACAGCACAAAAATTGCAACTCTGGGCTCTATTATTGTCTAATTATTAATACTGGTTCTTGTGCAGGCCCGCTGAACAATATTCGAATGCTGACTAGTTGTCTCAGTTACTGGTCACTACCGACCCAGAGTTCGATTCGTCTGAGGAATCGTGTTATCAAATCGATATTTAAGATTTTGAAATTCTTCACAATTTTCCTCTCGATTTTCGGCATATTGTTGGAACAACTGCTTCTTTCCAAGCTCTACAGGTAGTTTTCTAGTATTTGCGCTATGGTGGCCATGTAGTTTGAAAGATGAATTTTCGCATCATAACCCGCTATCGGTGCAGTCAGGTGTTCTGCTACTGTATATAGACCGTGAAGATTCACGGTTTGTGATTCCTCATTCGATCCAGCGAGAAGTTTTATCATTGTTGATCCAAGGTCGCAGGAGCACCGTTCACGCAATACAACTAGCCTGGTGTCATTATACTTAGCGGGACGTGGACGGCCAGATTCTGCAAATGACCTCTCATTGTAATATCTGTACAGAGCATCAGTCCTGTCTGCCCCAATGCTTTTTCAGTGGCCGCGTCCGTCCTGATCGTGGCAACACATGCACTTTGATTTCGTGGGTCTGTTCTGGAACACTCCATGGTTGTTGGTGGTTGACGCATACCGTGAATTTCCTTTTGTAATCCCCTTGACATCCACCACTTCTGCTAGTACTGTGACGGTTTTGTCCTCCAATTTTCGTCTCGAAGGTCTTCCTGACAACCTTGTCTCAGGACCACAATTCACGTTAGCCGATTTTCAACAGTTTTGCGACGAGAACAGTAATACCACGTAACGCTGCTCCTTTTCATCGCCAACCTGACAGTGAAGCTGAACAGTTCGTTCCAATGTACCACTGTCACATGGAGGAATTCCGTTCCTCCAAAACATAGGAGCAAACCTTGAAGATTTTTCATTCCTCCGAGCACTTCTTGCTACTCTGTGGCAAGTCATTGACACAGTTATCACATGGTTACATAATCATACTCTGTCGCATCTTCTGGGGCCGTCATGGAAAAAGTTAATTCCGCCAGGGTCAGACAAAGTTTCAGCCATAGGATAAAGTTTTCTTTAAAGTTTTTGGAAAGAAACAGATTTGGGAACATGGTGTCATCATGAAAGTATTAAGCTGTTCGTATTACATTATTCAAGATCCCTATGTGCTGCACGGGCGTGACTAGAACCAGCTGCGGCCCTCTTATGTCAGCTACTCTGCCGCAGAATTTTTGCCCACAGACCAAACACGGCGGAGGTTCGAGTCTTCCCTCGGGCATGGGTGTGTGTGTTTGTCCTTAGGATAATTTAGGTTAAGTGGTGTGTAAGCTTAGGGACTGATGACCTTAGCAGTTAAGTTCCGTAAGATTTCACACACATTTGAACATTTTGAACAAACACGGCACTGGGGTCTGCAAAGCAGTCATCTGCGTCTCTCCGCCCGACGTCGTCGGCGTCGTCTAGAGCGGTGCCGCTGGAGATTGATGTTCCATCACAGACACCATTACTCCCACTGATCTTGCAACTGGAGCCAATGTACATGGAGGTGCTGCCAGTGGACAGCCGTCACGACGCCCCTGGAACTGCGCCTGCTGTCCTGTAGACCACAGCATCTTTGTACCTGGATGAGGACGTGCACCCTGCAGCCCGTATTTCAGCCGGTGTTCTCGGTCACTCGCAACGTGGGAACAGGGAGCTGACACTGGCTGTCGCTACAGTCCATGTCTCTTCATCTACGTCCACATTCAGGCCTTCCCCGCAGCATCATCACGTGACCAGCACTACACGGTGATGATGATGAGGTTTGCGGACGGGGAGGGGGGGATGCGGTTTCATTCAAAGAGTAATGTCTGAGGTTATAGTTGGTGAGGCTCCACAAACTAAAGACGCTCACTGCCAGATGCAGGTACGAACGAGAGTCGTCAGCGAAGATATGCCCTCTAGAGGTTTCATACACCGCTACTACCGGAAGAATACTTAAGTCAGAGCACAGCGCGACTCTACCCATTCAGTGATCATCGATGAAGACTGCAGTGTCAACATAGCTCAGATCCGGCAGAACTTGTATTATTAGTCAGAACTATTGGTTGTAGTAGTATAAAATTAAACTGACGTGTGACTGTCCTTCAGTACTAGTCAGTAAAAAGAGTATTATTGTACTCGTCGAAAGTAATAAATATTTATTGTTGTTCAAGTGGACATGGAACGTATCTAAGTTAAGTGAAATAGTTTTATTAAAGTAAACTGTTTTGTAATAACTGAAGTAAATCTAGGCTTGCTATGATACACAGAAGGCTCTGTACTTGGGTAAGTAGGGGGGAGAGTTTTATCGCTTCATATCACCATCACCACGTTCAGGTATGGGCGGCTAATGTTATGTCAGCGCGACATGTCAATTTCCGCTCACTGACAGTAGGCAATCTCCGTCTCCGGTGTCCTCAGCACTGAGACGACGCCCTAAGCAGCTTACTCTCACGCTTCCTCCTTAATCCTCCTACAGACAGAGTGCTGCACAACGCTGGCATTGTGTTACTGTCCTTTCCCTCGGCATCTGAAGTGATTATTTCACAGTGGTGGTGTCAGTGTAATATTTGAAAGCCGAGGTCAGACAAGGAAAAGGCAGCAGGCTGGTTAGTGAATGAATCGTGAGACTGCCAGAAGGTCCATTTATCATGGACTGGAAAAAGAACGCGTCACAAGTTGACGACAGACATCGCAATGAATACAGGGATCTGACTTCAGAGTCTGAAAACAGGTTGACAGACCTCCATAACACAACGTATGAAGGTTTTTTACGAAGCAGCATGAAAAATTACTTCTTCTGAGGCATCTCTGTGTCCTTCGAATGTCAAAAAACATAAATCATGAATGGGATTAAGCTGCTGTAGCCGACCCTTGATTTGGAGTATGCAGAAAAAACTTAACATGTCCAGTCTACTTCACAAGCACTGATTTACAAAAAATGTGCTTCTCTGGCAAATGTACGGTTCTCTTTGTGCGTACTCGTAAGCAGGGGAACAAGGGGCAAGTTGGTACTGCCTGCATTGTTGCCAGATCTCCAACCCTCCCTCCCTCTCCCACCGTATCTAGGACAAGCGAGTAAGGTACAGGTGGCAGGAAATTCAAAAGTGGGGAATTGGGCAATGTACTGTTAGTTGAGAGAGCTAGCACAGCCTGCATGTTTGCCAGATTTACAATTTATACACTCCTGGAAATGGAAAAAAGAACGCCGGCCGAAGTGGCCGCGCGGTTCTGGCGCTGCAGTCTGGAACCGCGAGACCGCTACGGTCGCAGGTTCGAATCCTGCCTCGGGCATGGATGTGTGTGATGTCCTTAGGTTAGTTAGGTTTAACTAGTTCTAAGTTCTAGGGGACTAATGACCTCAGCAGTTGAGTCCCATAGTGCTCAGAGCCATTTGAACCATTTGGAAAAAAGAACACATTGACACCGGTGTGTCAGACCCACCATACTTGCTCCGGACACTGAGAGAGGGCTGTACAAACAATGATCACACGCACGGCACAGCGGACACACCAGGAACCGCGGTGTTGGCCGTCGAATGGCGCTAGCTGCGCAGCATTTGTGCACCGCCGCCGTCAGTGTCAGCCAGTTTGCCGTGGCATACGGAGCTCCATCGCAGTCTTTAACACTGGTAGCATGCCGCGACAGCGTGGACGTGAACCGTATGTGCAGTTGACGGACTTTGAGCCAGGGCGTATAGTGGGCATGCGGGAGGCCGGGTGGACGTACCGCCGAATTGCTCAACACGTGGGGCGTGAGGTCTCCACAGTACATCGATGTTGTCGCCAGTGGTCGGCGGAAGGTGCACGTGCCCGTCGACCTGGGACCGGACCGCAGCGACGCACGGATGCACGCCAAGACCATAGGATCCTACGCAGTGCCGTAGGGGACCGCACCGCCACTTCCCAGCAAATTAGGGACACTGTTCCTCCTGGGGTATCGGCGAGGACCATTCGCAACAGTCTCCATGAAGCTGGGCTACGGTCCCGCACACCGTTAGGCCGTCTTCCGCTCACGCCCCAACATCATGCAGCCCGCCTCCAGTGGTGTCGTGACAGGCGTGAATGGAGGGACGAATGGAGACGTGTCGTCTTCAGCGATGAGAGTCGCTTCTGCCTTGGTGCCAATGATGGTCGTATGCGTGTTTGGCGCCGTGCAGGTGAGCGCCACAATCAGGACTGCATACGACCGAGGCACACAGGGCCAACACCCGGCATCATGGTGTGGGGAGCGATCTCCTACACTGGCCGTACACCACTGGTGATCGTCGAGGGGTACATCCAAACCGTCATCGAACCCATCGCTCTACCATTCCTAGACCGGCAAGGGAACTTGCTGTTCCAACAGGACAATACACGTCCGCATGTATCCCGTGCCACCCAACGTGCTCTAGAAGGTGTAAGTCAACTACCCTGGCCAGCAAGATCTCCGGATCTGTCCCCCATTGAGCATGTTTGGGACTGGATGAAGCGTCGTCTCACGCGGTCTGCACGTCCAGCACGAACGCTGCTCCAACTGAGGCGCCAGGTGGAAATGGCATGGCAAGCCGTTCCGCAGGACTACATCCAGCATCTCTACGATCGTCTCCATGGGAGAATAGCAGCCTGCATTGCTGTGAAAGGTGGATATACACTGTACTAGTGCCGACATTGTGCATGCTCTGTTGCCTGTGTCTATGTGCCTGTGGTTCTGTCAGTGTTATCATGTGATGTATCTGACCCCAGGAATGTGTCAATAAAGTTTCCCCTTCCTGGGACAATGAGTTCACGGTGTTCTTATTTCAATTTCCAGGAGTGTATTTAGGATCGAATTTATGATCCAAGTAGTTTACTACTACAATTTGCGGCTGTATTCAAGTCACCCTTATCTTTATGATTAAAATTCATAACCTCAATTTGGTAACTGCCGTAATTTATAATGAAATATAGCAGCCTTATCTTAAACAATATAACTTTTGCCCAAAAACTTGTGCCACTATCGAAACACAGCTGTCTCTGTATTTATGTCATCCTGTATTTATCGCTACAATTTATCACTTGATATCACCAACACACTATGACGTCACTATCAGGCTGCCCAGGTAAGTGAGACACCGAAATTAGACTAAACATGTAAAACTGGGGGAAATAAAAAAAATTGATGTCAGTGTTGTGTTATGAAAGACACATGGCAGGTCAAAAAAAGGCATGGCTAAATTAAATTGATATCCCATGGCTCAGTGTTTAAGAATTACCATAGACATTTTATCTACGCAGTCATACACTTCCACCAGGTATAAGAAGAAGGAATGAGACGATGTGACATCTTTATTTAAACAAAACAAAATGTATGAACCCAGCTGTGGTAGTGTATTCGACAGTAAGCCTGCTGACAGTGTGGCGACTCCGGCCATGTAGGCAATATTTAACGCTGGCGCTGCCACCTCTCTTGCGTCCGTCTTCCTCATGTTACGAGGATATGCAGGACATGCCAGGCAGCAAACTTCCGGGAGTCCACAGGACGCACACGCCTCCCAACTGCACTGCGAGGCTGGGGGAGTGGGAGAAGATGTGGGTGGGCAGCGGAGGAGTGACCAGTGCACATGCATAGACAAATTAAATCACCCTTCGCACCCCAGGAACAGATAAGATGTGTTTCTCTGAGCCATCGCAAAGTCTGCCAGGGGCACTGGCTAAATGAAAGATATATGTAGGGAGTAGCCACCAGTCTCACACAGTTAAACACACTCTAGTGTTAAAGCTGCAATATTTACAGGAATGACAAGTTATTATTATCTTTCCATTAACCTGACTTACATATTGCTCCTATCAAGTTTCTATTGTATACAACTCGACACACACCTTGGTCTCAAAGTTTAAAAATGATGAAACTCCTCTACAATAATCACATAGTCTGCAACAATCATATACCACTGCTGAGGTCAGGAGTCTCAGATAGAAAAGCTGTGTTTCATCTCACTGATTAAACGTATCTTTATTTTCATGCTTCAGAGTTGTCATCAGCTCGAGGAGGGTATCATATCGTGGAGTTCAGTGATGTGGCTAAATGAAAACCAATACTTTGAGAAATTTCATAATTGATGTCATATCTTAGGAACCGTGACCAATTTATTACAGTAAATAAACAAATGCCATCTGCATCACAACTTTTTATTTGCTAACAACCAGTTTCAATCTAAGCTGCAGTTTATCTTCAGGTCTACGTTGGAACAAAAAGGCAAGAACAATAATGGCTTTAATGAAGTGTGATGTTACGAACACTTGTCTCATGTATAGTAGAAATGGCAACAAAAATCATGAAATCACATGTAACTTGCGGCGCAAAGTGCAGTTTGTCAACGTTGTGAAACTTACATAAAAACCAAGGAACTGGTGTGCATAACTCATAGATTTGTACATTAAAACAGTGTAAAACTATTTCCCCTATGTAATTAAATAAAAAATAATAAAAATCACAATTAAAGGACACGTTAGTCCAGTACATTTCAACAGAAACGACGCACTCCACAACAACACATAAAAAACAAGTCTTATAGATATCCTTAGAGTACATTGTTAAGCGTACACTTTCGTTCTTGTTTACGTATACTTTTCAAAAGAATTAAAAAGCCAGTGCAAAATTGCTGAACATAATCTGAGACTTTAAGAAATTTGCCTTCATTTTAATGGAAACAAAACAAAAAGATGGAAATACACTGATGACTCTTACTGTAGTGTGAAAGGGGGTGGTTGGGGAGAAGGAGGGGGGGGGGGGTAGAAAAGGAGTCTAGTTACGACATAACAATAACTGCGTTAATGTAGAAAATTTCAATAGTAAAGATGCGTTACACAATAAGATAAACGCAAATGTTACAAACATACTGACAGCACATTTGTATCATACACATTTATTCTGTTTATATATTTTAAAGGACAGTGCAGAATCACCGAACGTATTTAAAACTTTGCGAATTTGCCTTCATTTTAATGAATAATACTCAACCCCTCAGTCCGTATCATCCGCGTTTTGTTAAGCACTTCGCTCACCAAATTTGCTATCTGTGTAGCGTGCCACCCTTCTGCCAACATACTACCCTCTGACAATTATTTTTAATACTTGCACGGTGTCATTTGTTCTCTTAGGATCTGTGTACTTTATCACATTCCTCTGATACTTCCATCAGTACCCTCATTCCCTTGCCACTTCGCCCAAGTCAGTCGAATACTTCTTCCAACCTTCTCATCTCATTCCGCATTTCCCATGCGTTAAAAACCACCTTCAGCGTCCACTGACCGCGGGTAACTAGCGCATCCTCTTCCCTCGAGAACAGTACTCCTCCCTCCAGGTTCTGGTTCTGGAAAGCCTCTTTCTCAATCCAGGGGACGAAATGCAATATTGCTACGTCTCGCGTTCCTTCCAATCTTGCCCTTGACGCATCAGAACCTAAGGACAGAGACAAATATCACAATTTCTCCCTCCTCAGAATGCAGCATCACTAGCAGGCCCACCCATATACAATAAAAACAATAAAAGACATCTTCACACTGAAGTAACCTATTCACTATAGTCCTATACATACGCAAATATATAAACATATTCATTAAAACGAGTTTTAAATGTTCGGCCTGCTTCTCCAATTTAATTCTTTTGTCAGTCATCACATGTTATCTTATAAACATCACAGTTTAAATATTTATTCTTTCTCTGTGAGATGTTATGACGACCCCTTTTCCCAACGTACTTTCGGTTCTGAAGGCAACCTCCAAGAAGCCATACATCACGCGTTGCTCTGACAAGTTAGTGTTAATGTTCCGTCGCCTGGACAGTACTTGTCTGGGTTACAAAAGGCACAGAGAAAGTTATCTCCTGAGTTACGCCTGATCATGGAACTCAGTAGACAAAACCTTTCCTCTTAGTACAACAGAGCACCAGTAGAAGTGAAAACTGACCAAGCATTATTGTATATTCTAATTCTATTCCCGGTAACAGGAAGACATTCGCAGTTTAAGTGTTACGCCATTCACTCACACCCAGTGAAGTTGTCCGACCAGGGTGATACAAGCCAGTCAGCGCATATGGGCAGTACAGTTGATCTTAGCCAGACAGGAGGGACTAGGTTATCCGAAGGATATAGTTGAACCCAGACTACATTTCCTGCATGTAGTTTTTCACTGGATGATTTACCTCACTTATAATGACATGGCAGTATCGGCGAATTGGTATGAGCAGGAGAATCTCACTGAGGCCAGACAGATTGAACTTAAGGGCAGTGGGTTATTAGTCAATGGGACTACATGCGACATAACAGGGCCAAGCTTCCATCTACCAGCAACGATTACAGGAATCAAGCAAGTGAGCGTTTCACAGCCATAGCTATACTGGCTAGCTGTACCTTTAAAATTATTGCCAGCACCGACTATAAAACTCCTAAATCAAACTCCAGAACCTGAGCTAATCCATTCAATGAGTCGATTCCTTACCAGAGGAAGGACGCATTTCAGCCGAGTAGTTAATGCATCATGTAGAGTGGCTCAGAGAGGAACAACGACACGTGACAGTGATTTTGAGTGCCATAATACCGACTGCCACAGTGGCTCTAATTCTGCCGTGCATAGCTTTTATTCTTCTGAGGCGAGGAACTGACTGTTACCATAAACCACCATTAGACCAGATTATAGTAGACTAGATGCCTAGATTATATGAGAGAGGGAGAGTGTAACCTTGTAGGTAAATGCGGGAGAAGGTGTCAACTGCGGGTTAAGAGAAGGCTGCGAAGGTTGAATTGCCAGAAGGCTAAAACAAGTGTAACAAACAGACTCGTAAGCAAGTAGCAATAAGCAGCATAGAAAGTAAGATTGGGGGCAGGTTGTCAGTTGTTTTGATTATCAGTTTCGTTATATTTTGTACGAACATGTAGTGTACTATGGAAATGATTTTGAGCTCGGTAGGCTGACAGTATGCGAGAGCGGAATGTTGTGATTGTAATAATTCAACGAGACCGATGCAGTATTGCGAGGCAGGTAGGCCTCCTGAAGTAGATAACTTGGTGGTACTGCAAAAATTTGTGCAGCAAGGGCAAGGCATATTCCTACACTGACAGGGAAGTGTAGTTTTAGAATACGTGACTGGTAGTGGCACATACGCATAACGTGCACGTCGCTGCTGACTACAAGTACTGGACATTGTGTAACGAAATTATTCTCAGTCTCGCTATTCTACCAGGAAGATGGGGCTGTGCCAGACGAGGTCACCACATGGAGATGCCTGTAGAAGTCACTGGACTACTCAGTTTGTGTATTTTGCTTAGTTTTTCCCTAGTTCCACACAACTTCTTCTTGTTTTCTCGATTGATCTGTGTTCAATTTTTCTAGGCCTATCCACTGTTCCAACTTATAACTAAATCTGAGGGGGTTGCGATGGGAAGGTTCCCTTGTTAGTACCATGACGCAGCTGGCCATCCCACGTCAACTCCAACAGCTCAGATGACTCCTGCCCAGGGGGCTGCAGGTCGCTCCTCCTTGACACAAGCCATCGTCCGCCATCGCAGGATGGGCACCTCACCGAGGTGGTCAGCCCCTGCCGAGATGCATCCAGGTGCCACCTGGGCCCATAGCAGTTACACCAGCGTCGAGTGCACACACTGCTGGCACGTGAACCGCTCGGCTGGCTTATGTAACAAGACCGCCAGCAGTCCGCGGAGACACTTTAATCAGCGTCGCGGGGCGTCCAAGCAGCCCGCTCAGCACAGTACAGTGGCCAGCCAGCCAATGACCTAGTGTGTTATCCAATGCAGATGCATTGGATCTAATGAATCTTTACGCCGGCTAGTGTGTGTCTGTTGGCTCAAACGTGCACATTATTTAGATTCGCCGACACTATTTCTGACTGAAGGTAACCACTCTTTAGGTGTATTGTGGATAAGTGCTTACGCTGCTCTAAATTATACAGAGTTACATTAATGTTAGCCATGGGATATTCATCTGTCACTGTTCTACTATTTAAGAAGCAATAATCGCAACAAAATCTATATTTCTTCTTTCTGCCTGATGAAGTCTTTGGCACAATGACGAAAGCAGTTCCCCAGGAATTAGTACCTTCCTTTATTATGTTATGGTTCGATTTCTGGTTGATAAATTCTTCCACAATCGGTCGTAAGTGATTGAAGATCACTAAGATTGTCGATACTGGGAGGTTTTCCTCCAGTTGGAATTCCTTGTAGTGTTATGGATGTCGTTGCCTACGGAAGATGAGCGTTAAACATGTCCTCGATTTCCAACAACAACAGCTTCTCCATTGCTACCGTCTTTGCTGGATTTTTGCATGTAATGCTGCTGTACTGGCGGCTTGCCTCTCCCTATAGGGCATATTTGATCTGTGTAGATCAGAATCATCTAACACATCTAAATTAGCATGTAACAAGTCCTTAAACAGACATACTTCATCGGCGGCAATACCATCCACACTAACAGGAACCACTATCTACACCCCCAAAGTGTACGCAACTTCTATGACTAAAAAGTCATGACCCATTCAATAAACAGTTCCTCTATAATATTACTACTACACAATATGGCAATAGATTGTTCTGTCCATTCGCTAGCACAAAGTAATTTACCAGTGTACTGTGACTCTTTACCATGTGACTCAAGCCTTAGTGATATACACTCCTGGAAATTGAAATAAGAACACCGTGAATTCATTGTCCCAGGAAGGGGAAACTTTATTGACACATTCCTGGGGTCAGATACATCACATGATCACACTGACAGAACCACAGGCACATAGACACAGGCAACAGAGCATGCACAATGTCGGCACTAGTACAGTGTATATCCACCTTTCGCAGCAATGCAGGCTGCTATTCTCCCATGGAGACGATCGTAGAGATGCTGGATGTAGTCCTGTGGAACGGCTTGCCATGCCATTTCCACCTGGCGCCTCAGTTGGACCAGCGTTCGTGCTGGACGTGCAGACCGCGTGAGACGACGCTTCATCCAGTCCCAAACATGCTCAATGGGGGACAGATCCGGAGATCTTGCTGGCCAGGGTAGTTGACTTACACCTTCTAGAGCACGTTGGGTGGCACGGGATACATGCGGACGTGCATTGTCCTGTTGGAACAGCAAGTTCCCTTGCCGGTCTAGGAATGGTAGAACGATGGGTTCGATGACGGTTTGGATGTAGCGTGCACTATTCAGTGTCCCCTCGACGATCACCAGTGGTGTACGGCCAGTGTAGGAGATCGCTCCCCACACCATGATGCCGGGTGTTGGCCCTGTGTGCCTCGGTCGTATGCAGTCCTGATTGTGGCGCTCACCTGCACGGCGCCAAACACGCATACGACCATCATTGGCACCAAGGCAGAAGCGACTCTCATCGCTGAAGACGACACGTCTCCATTCGTCCCTCCATTCACGCCTGTCACGACACCACTGGAGGCGGGCTGCATGATGTTGGGGCGTGAGCGGAAGACGGCCTAACGGTGTGCGGGACCGTAGCCCAGCTTCATGGAGACTGTTGCGAATGGTCCTCGCCGATACCCCAGGAGGAACAGTGTCCCTAATTTGCTGGGAAGTGGCGGTGCGGTCCCCTACGGCACTGCGTAGGATCCTATGGTCTTGGCGTGCATCCGTGCGTCGCTGCGGTCCGGTCCCAGGTCGACGGGCACGTGCACCTTCCGCCGACCACTGGCGACAACATCGATGTACTGTGGAGACCTCACGCCCCACGTGTTGAGCAATTCGGCGGTACGTCCACCCGGCCTCCCGCATGCCCACTATACGCCCTCGCTCAAAGTCTGTCAACTGCACATACGGTTCACGTCCACGCTGTCGCGGCATGCTACCAGTGTTAAAGACTGCGATGGAGCTCCGTATGCCACGGCAAACTGGCTGACACTGACGGCGGCGGTGCACAAATGCTGCGCAGCTAGCGCCATTCGACGGCCAACACCGCGGTTCCTGGTGTGTCCGCTGTGCCGTGCGTGTGATCATTGCTTGTACAGCCCTCTCGCAGTGTCCGGAGCAAGTATGGTGGGCCTGACACACCGGTGTCAATGTGTTTTTTTTTCATTTCCAGGAGTGTAGTTTGCAGTTAAATTGATGACAGGTGATCTTTGCAATAGTATGTAACTGACGAAAGTTCCACCAACCTGAGTCGTACTGTGCACCAGAGAAGATCAATTTAATCATCATGATTAAACGGTAACTCCAAACGCAAGATTGCGCCATACCCTTCTACAATGTAGGACACAACTTACACATTGTCCAGGAACGTTCTGCTCCCAAACTGAGAACTCAATAATGGTGAACCTGTTGGTTTATCACTGTTCCCTACTCGATGTAACCTATAATGTGGAAGGTTCAACTACTTTTTACACAAGGGATCGAGACATGCCTCTGAGATATGTACCTATATCTAATTACCATTTACAACACCTACTAAGTAACAATCTGCATCTAAGTAAGTTTCTGTATCACTGGAACCGACAGGGATCGACCCAGGTGGATTTCAAATTTCTGTCGGTGTTTAAAACTTGGTTATTCTACCTCTGCTCATTTCGTTTTACATTCCCACAATCCTGCTGCTGGTACGCTAGCAAACCACTCTTCTTAGATCGTGATTTATGAGACTGCCTTGGGGTATGGCCCAAATGTCCAAACCTATAATACCATGAATCAGCAGAAAAGACAACTCTTTTATCCTGAACTCATGTTACTACATCTGTCACCTCAAGCTCCATAGCTAAAACGATGGCGGCAATCAGGTCTTTCACTGTTTCTTGCCTGTACCCACTGTGATATATCAGGTGACAATCCTCTTACACAAGCATCTAAATCAATACGTCCCACCTCCTGGAGAATAACTTTATTTGCTTTTCCATTCCTCATGACTTTTATATATTTGCATTAATTTTCCTTATTCAGTTGGAAAACTTTCTACTAACTCATTCCACATCTTTGATAACCCACTCAGCTATTCCAGAAAGCATTTAATTCTATTCTGCATCCTAGAGCTATACAACACTCTTTTAGTTGCCTGAATGTAAGCAAGTTCGCTGACTGATCGTCATATACCTATGACTGTATTCCGCCATCATGGATCTGTAATCATATGCATGTATTATGGCAATTAACATGCATGTATCTTTTTGTATGCATAATGTTACTCTACACACCTAATTGGGGAGGAAATTTAGAGGTGTATGTTTATTATAGTATCAGCACAACGAGTTTTCAATGTGAGATGTCACTCCCAAGCAAGCATTGTATTCCACTCGACAACTTTATAGAATGTGCAAAGCAAAAAGAAAGGCAATGTCGGCCAGCTGTTGATTTTGGACATGACCTTAGTATGGGTGTCACTATAATCATACAATAATATACTAAGATGGTTCAGGTGTCAGCAGGACTAAGATCAATTTTTGACCAAATAATATAGAAAATTTAGAAGTGGAAATAACAATGATTTCTCTGGTACAAATATAAAAGAATTTTTTTTGCAAGTGATCAGAACTCTATAAACATACTTGTTTATGGTAAGCAGCAGGTAGAGATGTTGGATGGGGTCAAACGGCTGCTCCTGATGTTAGCCTATGTGCCCAGCACAGGACTGTACTCTTTGGGTTGACTACTTAGTGACTTCTGTCGATAGAGGAATAGACTACACATAGCACCTCACATGGCATGTCTGCTGGCATACCACTCGATGTAGCAGTCTCACAAGCTACTATAGATGTTCATGTAACTGAAATAAAACAATGAAATAAATAAACCAGTATTCCAATCCTAGAATGAAACACTGGCCTATATTACCAACCTACTACACAATGTGGTAGTAACAGTCTACCGAAATGTTTATATAGAGACAATGCGAAGTGTACATTTACGATTAGGTAACCATCTCACTAATGAAATAACAAATCCCCCAATTTGCGTCTCCCTGGATAAAGAACATGGTATAAAGCTATAATCTATATTTCTACAATGGGGCTAGGCATTTATCATACTAACAAGCAGTATTCTGTTCCGTGTTCTGCAATGTGTCCACTGAAGTTTTAAGAATACTGTGGTATGCATCTAGAAGCTAGGAAGCAGTTAGTCAATTTCTAAAAACTCTGGAATTACTATATTCGTGTGTTAAAATTTTTAAGTTGAATGCAAACTCCGACACTATTTATTATTAGGTAATCGCCTTAACGATAGTATAAAAAGAGAATAAGCGAATGTGGATACTTCGAGAAAGATGGCTAACACTTAAAAAATTCAAGTCTAAATATAAATTATTACAAAACAGAACAATTAACTACTGGGTGCAGCGGTCCCAGATCATGCAGTCATCACAAAAGGTGTGCTGTGTGGACTTTATGATCAGAGATGAGTCTCACAGGGTATGCAATACATTTGAAACCTGTACCAAAGACTGTCTTACAGGAATCGGGAATAATTTACTCTCACTTTATTGTTTACAATGCATTGCCATCATGCTTATGATTTCATTGCTTATAAAAACAATAGTGACTTCAGTTTTGAAAGAAACAGAATGACACTTACTTTTTTAACAAAGTTATGCATTTACAATTTCTATGCACTTTCCATAGTATCTTGTACAGCGACACAATTTAAATTTTCAGATCGCCATCACTACACAGCCAGTGTTTGCAAGACCACTTCTTCCTCCACCTTCCGAATGTCCCTCAGGGAAACTCCTGTTTAAGCAATGTAGCTGTCAAGACCGCCCCTTATATGAGCTAAAATACATGGATTATGATGGAGGTAGAGTGAGGTACAATTTTGACTTTAGCTATCTTAAATGCAGCTTTATGCATATTAATTCGTGCAAAATCTAGCTCCATGACCACTAAAGAATTATGTCATTATTTTTACTTTCTTGTATACTGAGAACACGGAATACTCATCAACTGCTGCTGTCAAATCTTATATACTCTAAAGACCCAATATGTATGGAACAGCTGGAAATAGTCTTAGAGGAAGCACGCAAGATGAACATGGCAGGGATGGAGACTGACCCTCCTGAGTAGCATCCTTACGTAGGGGTAGTGAAGTACATTAGCCAAACAGTATAGTATCTCACTGAAACCCCAATGTGCTACACTGACATTACAGTGCACCACATTAGCTGGATGATGTAGTACTGTTGTACCTGAATGCAGTGCCTGGACTGGGTAGTACAGTACATTCTGCACAGCATAGCATAACGCTGTACATGAATGCAGTAAGGTGTTCACCCGATGAGGCACAGTCGACCTCCATTCCACGTCCACCTCAATCCATTTGTCTTAATGCATATCAGGGGTGCCTTTCTAATGTAGCATAGTGTTGGCGGAAGTTTCTGTGTGTAGACATTTGGAAGAAGATGAAGAAGTGACACTCTGTTTGATACTCTGGATGCTTGGGGGTATCTGAATCACTGTTAGATGCTATAGAAGCCAACACACACCTGGTAGGAACAAATGAATAAGAAAACAAGTAATCTTGGACAAAAGTTAATTAAACTTTGCATATACATTTACACACAGCATATGGAAAAACATCTGGATACAAATGAGGAATACTTGATATTTGCTTTTAATGTAAATGGTCACTGTAAAAGGCCACACAGCAGAGTGTTTGCACAAAAGATGGATTTGAGGGTGTTTACTACATTGGGGGACATATGAAAGATATGTAAACCTCCATTTATATTTGTATCTGTTTAGAAAAGACTTGTTATATTGTATGAACAGATGCATTGTGCATCTTGTTGTTCCACAATTCCATAGGTCTTAAAAAAACTGTTACTGTTCCCACTAATAATGCCATATCACAGGTCTTAAGAAAAAGAATCAATGTAATGAATAGAGTTAAGTGGGTCTCTACTAAAGAAATCACTCTTTTAAGTGCAGTTAGTGTAGAAAACTGGAAATCAAAGGGATTGAGGCCAAAAAAATAGAACAATGGTACCTGGTGCAAATAGCTACCACTAAGGAAAACTATAAACTTCTATTCGAAACTGAGTGGGTCATAGCTAAGATGCAAGTGACATTTATAAATTACTTTAAACATCTTATATGCATACATTCTTTATACGAATTGAGAATACAGGATATATGCATTTAATGTAAAAACGAATGTAAGGTGGTCACATGTTGGTGTGTTTCCTAAAATGGAGGGTTTAAGATTAGAGGTATGCAGAAGAATGAGTGAAGAAATATAATCATAACGATACCAAAAGAAGTTTTGTTGGAACATGGACAACGGATGAAATAAAAAAAATAAATGAAGCTATAGAAAAAGGATGTTAAATTTTAGATATGTATGAAGTGCGGAATTTTAGAAATAAACGCAATATATTCTTTGAAAATTATATGAGGAACTTTATGGAAATGAAATTAGAAACTAGCCCTCATAAGTCTGAAACTGAAAAGATGTATGTAATATATGTAAAAGAAAAAAAATAGGTATTGACTTAGATCTAAAGAGAATAAAAGTAAACTCAGGAAAATGAATTCATTATGGGGGAAATTTAGGCAATGTCAAAGTATGAATAAAGCTGAGTATGTTACAGATTTACAAAAATTTTATAAGATGCTACTGGATGATTGGTTAGATAATATAGATATAAATTTTATTAATGGCAATATGGTTTAGATGAGTTACAGTTTCAAAGAGTATTATATGCAAAAAAGCACAGCTTCAAATATTTTTATGGCAGCATTCACTACATCAAATGCAAGACTCAATTTATGTGATATGTTAGATAAGCTAGAAAGTGCTGTTACATATTTTGATACAAACAGTATAGTATATATTGATAATGGTTAAAAAACTGTGGAAAATAGGCTGTATGCTAGGTGAATGGACTGATGAATTAAAAAATAACTGGATTACAGACTGGACTTTGACTGGACCAACAAATTATTATTTTGAGAAAAAGATAAAAATACAGAGCTGAAAAGAAAGGAATTCACTTTAAACTGCAAGAATATTGAAAAGCTGAATGGTGGATCTATGATAACATTAATTGAGGATGAAGTGAAAGAAAAGATATAATTAGGATACAACTAAATACAACCAACTAACTATCGAAATAAATACTAAAGACTTAATCAACAAGCAAGTTAAGAAAGAACTCTCATTTTAGTGTGATAAAAGAATAATTTTAGAAAATGTGATACAGTGTCATATGGATTTTAAATTTTATTAATGCATATTTATTCTCTATAAATGGAGGACTTACTGAAGAAGCTCAGCAACACTAGCAATACTAATTTTTTTAAAAAGATCAGCAAGCTAAAAGCAGTTTTTATACAACATTGCCAGTTGTGAATATTTGAATACTGGATATGGAGATAACATATTTTTGGAACTGAATAATGAATTTGAAATTAGTTTGCTAGACAGATATTTGAAACTGATTAGTGGTTGGGATTTTCAATTTCTTGAAGGAGGGAATATTAAACTAAGATAGAAAGAAATGAAGAAACTTAAAAATAATGATAATGAATTTAATGACCAAAACTTTTTGCTTTAAATCATGTCTAGTGCGCTCAAAATCCCCATTATTTTTAACTAAAATTTGATTTAATTCTGTATAGATTGTGATTAGGAATGAAAAAACCTCTCTAATTTTTTAATTCTAGTGCACTCAAAGTGTCCATTATTTCCAATGCAATATACTGTAGTAAGAAAGTACAGTGAGAACACTATACATGTTTTTAATGTCAACCTTTTTCATGAATTTTATATGCGTGTGTGTGGACAGCTTTTTAGAATTTGTAAAAAAAGTTCTGGATTAAAAATATGCCTAGTGAATTCAAGATTTCCACTTACTACTAATCGTATATAGAGCTGGAGTCTGTGTAATCAATTTACACATAGTTAGTATCCAAGTAAACCACTTCATCGAATGAATGGTCCTAAACAATAGTAATTCTAGCGTACTGAAAAATCGAGAAACGGCTTTCTAGCTTCTATATACTTACTAAGGTATTCTTATAACCCCAGTGGACATATTGAAGAGCACAGCACGGAATACTGCTTCTTGGTATGAGAAGTGCTTAACCTCACTTTAGTGCTTTATAGCATGTAATTTAGTCAGAGAGAAGGAAATAAGGGGATTTTGTTAAAGGTCAGTGAGATGATTACCTACTCATCAATATCTGAGTCACATTGTTTCTATTTAAACGCTTCACTATTGTGTTACTGCCACATTGTGGGATGGTTATGTACGCCAGTGTTTTATTCTAGGATAGAAGTTTATCTACTTCATTGTCTTAGTTCAGTTACATGAACATCTGCAGTAGCTTGTGAGATTGCTACAGAGAGTGGTACGCCTGCAGACATGCCACATAGAGCCACTATGTGGTTAGCCCCTATAACACGATGCGAGTAAACCATACACCTATGCATCAGCGCCCCAACAGTGCATATCTGTAACTACAAGCGGGTTCATGTAGACCAGTTACACCATCCACCATATAGTAAATATCTCTGGAGTGAGCATTCACATGCGCAGAACAGATTTTGTCTTGTCAACATACATTGCCGGCCTGATCACGTGTTCTCGGGACGTTGTGTATTTGTCCGTATAGAGCACTGCATATTTTGAATGTCACTACATCCCTAGTACAGACGGATTCTTTTCGTACGTGTCGCGGATTATTTATATATGTTGATATTTTAACAGTATCCATTTGATACCGGGAATAAACCACCTAAGTAACTTTTAAGGGCAAGTGATATTGCATTCTGCTTCTTTTCGATAGGTGTCACAGTTCAGATGCACTCGATTTTTGGTAGTTTTCGGTATGATACGGCACTTTATAGTATTACAGAGTCTGACGTACATTTTTGCAGTGATAGTCTTGCAAAACGACTTGACAGTACGCTAGTACTTTCGCAAGTGTCCGAAAAACACCGAATTTGCCTCACATTAGCGATTATATCCCTGCTAATTCGTCCTTTTTTCTGCTATTTCTGCTTATTTATTTTCTCGTTTTTGCGACCTACAGAACAATTTTTCTTACTGGTGACACTTTGAAATGTTTATTTAACGCATTTTACGTACTTGCTACCAGTTTATTAAATAAATAGTAGACTGAGTAAGAAGGGGGAAAAAAGGCGATCGGAGAATAAATGTACTGTAAAGCAAACACAGTTGGTCATGTAACAGTCAAACCATATAACACCATTAAGGGAAGTGGAAAGTGACACAAATGAAAGAGTTTGGGGACATGTTTAGCTACTAATATTTTACGCTTCTTAATCAAATGGTGAAGAAAATAAATTGAAGGCAAAATACACCAAAGAAGATGAATCTGTACTTTGATTAGCTACACTATTTTTATTTGATTTGTGCAGAAAATGTGTTTAAGCTGAATGCAGAAATTGGTAGTAGGTGCTGTGGAAAATTAAAAATAGTTGGTATAGCATCTACCTTCAGCCACACACGTCCAAATTTTTCTCTTTCTAAACATTCCTTTTCAAAGTGTTTTGAACATACTTTGGAATATTTTGTGGGGACAAAATTATTGCTCCTTATTTTCTGGAGCCACATCTTTACTCGTTGTTCATCCTTCGGGATACTAAAATATAAATCACACATAATCATCCTCCATGTCCTAGACACACTTAACATGTTCTCCTACTGTAACTTTATAGTAAACAAAAAGGTTTGGACACACATATTATACCAAGACAATTACAGACTCCCACTCTGTTGAATTTATCTGTCTCTCGTCTTTCAAATCTATATACATAATCGACAAGTAACTGATAAATGAATGAAGGATAGTATTTGCTGAAACAACTAACCATTCTCTTTCCTGTTCCATTAGCAAATTTACAAGAGGAAGCGATTGTTTGTAAGCTTTTGTATGAGCCGTAACATCTTTTATATAGTCATAAAATCGTAGAAAAATAGGTCTACAGAATCAAGCCTTAATTATAATGCGTCTCGAAATGTTTAAACATAGTACCCATGAAAAGTTACTATCCTTCCTTTCACATATTTTTCTTTGCATCCGTAGCAACAACAGTAATTCACCATCTCTGTTACACTATCAACAAACGGTGAAAACACAACAAAAACTCTTGATATTATAAACTTCAAACTCTGAGGAAAACACACACGCACAGCGAAGTCCCGAAAACCCATGGCAATCCTGGTTTAACGTTGAGAACATGCGCAGAAAGCAATGCTCACTCCAGAGATATTTACTCTATGCCGTCCACGCAGGATATATCTGCCGCACATGCGCAGTAGTCGGTAACAACGCGCGAAACGGAAACCGAACCGTCTGATCTCTTGTAAAGTCGTTCGTTCTACCTCGCGAAACACAAGGCGGACCATGTGGCATATTGGAACGTTATTCTTTCAAATTATGTATGTGATATCAAGGTTCCTGTTTAATAAGAAATTGTTTTTTATCAGTGTTTATTAAGTAACTGTTATTCTATTACGTAGGTTACTACTGTTCTGAATTACAGACTCATCAGTTAGTTTTATATTAGCCACTTGGTACACAGGTACATGTATACCTAAATCTACATTTTGCACCTGGAGGACCCACTTGTTTTTGGAGCTATTGCCCTGACAGTACCAGTTAATCTTCGGATTATGGCGAAACAACGACGAAAACGAATAGCTAGATGTTGTGGAGTTTCTCGAGAGGCTGCTGTCTGCGATAGATGATGGAATTAGCAAGTGTGACAGTCACGAGGGAGGCTATCTCACCTACTCGAAAGTAAGAATTAAATCATATATTTATATGTTTTGTATTCATACCAACCTAGATCATTGATAAAATACCAGTACATGTCCTATTATGTTGCACGCTGGTTGTAAGACTACGTTTCCTGGCGACTGTGGATTCTTTTAGCCACAGAATAGTACAGACCACCATTTCAAAAGTTGTTGTGGGTGTATGTACTGAAATTTACAACACTTTAAAGGACAAATACTTAAAGGTGCACTAGCGTTATTTTTCCAAGTTTGGAAAATGGAATGAAATGTGCAAAGTGCTACTCAGGGTTTTGCAGTCCTTCCACTGGGTGAAACTGCTGCACGCACTTTCTCGCCATCACTGTCAGTATCTCTTTTCTGGCATGTTTAAATAAAACAAGAAATGCAATCAAATCAAATATGAACTTTGGCAAGCTAAGGCATTACGATACAAATCGAAAATAACCATGTAACGTTATACGCATATTACTCAGAAAGAAAGGATTGCCAGTGTACAGTATTATGATGCAGCGGGTCAAATAGACACATCTCCTCGCTGTATGCCTGAATTAAGACGCTTAACGCCTCTTTGCTCCATTTAATTTCTGTAATACGAAGTAATCAAAAGAAAAAATGCTATCGCAAACAGCTAGTCTAAAAGGAAGTTTTTTTTCTGCATTTATGAAAACCTACTTACTGAAAAAAAGGCGGAAAATCCCCAACATGAAAACTGAAATTAGCTACTAGCCGCCAAACAATAAGTAAATAACAGCAGAAAACACTTAGGTACCTCCCTCTGCCCATGTGCGAGTTATCGCTACCTAGTGCGCATGCGCGGATTGATGGCAGTTTAGAGTTGCCGTCTATTCTGGCGCACGGATAATGTGTCTGCTAATTTTCGTAGTTTCCCGAGTTCTGTCGCTAGATGGCTGTCACACTAGACCAGTACCGTTCGCGGCGGATCGTCGTGTAATACCCATTTTAAGTAGTCCAGCCAAAGGGCGCAATCCTGTGCTGCACACCCAGGCTAACATCTGGTATAGCTGCCCCACCACATCCAACACTTCAGACTGCTGTGCATCACATGAAATGCATAAGTATTACAAAGTGACGCTATTTCTAATGATCTAAGTTTATATCTTAGTCAGTCCTTTCGGTCAAAACAAAGAAGCATATCTAAAACGATAGATACTTGAAATTCTAAGAAAAAATCTGCTGATCCTTTGTTTAAATCATTGCCTTTGATTCGAAAGCAATGAATTTGGTGTCAAAGTCGACTTGTACAAGATATTCTTTTAGGATTTCTGATAATATTCTTGGTTAGAGATAAGTAAAAGACTGTGATAATTTACTCAATACATCTATATGTTGCAGCAAAACAGCTGTAGAAAAACTGCTCTGCAGTGCAGATCCAATTTCTTGGCATAGGGTTCGCAGAGTATTTCTCGATAATTCGGCTCTTGAACATCACGTGGGAAAATGCATAAAGCACATATTAAACACCTATATCTTTTAGTGGCACCTCGGGTTTCTCTTATTCTATAATGTTGACTATTTGTCCCTATGTAGGAGGTTCCACCAGAATATTTTCTCATTGTTTTACTGATTGTCATCTCATGACATTCTTTCCCCCTGTCTGAACAAATGTTATTCATACATGATCAGGCTGCTTATCTTAATACACAGGTATGTTTATAGATTTCTGATCACTTACAAAATATTCCTTTGCTCTTTGATCTTTGTAACAAAGTAATCAATGTTATTCCACGTCTGAATTGTCTATATTATTTTTTCACCAAGCTCGTCTTACAAGGGGAGGCCGCTAATTGTGAAATTCAGATTCGATTCATACTGCGCATAATAAAAGCCCATGGCCAGAGGTGTAATGTGGCAAAGCACCAAGATGCACTTCTCAGCCGTTGTCGAGAAAATCGACAGGTAAAAGAAACCGTTGCAGTGAAATACTCTCTACGATTAATAATTTTTCTACATCGTCGTGGCGCAGTGGTAAGCGCTCGGGTTCATAATCCGAAGGTCGCCGGATCGAATTTCGCGCCATGCAACCTTTTTTTTTTAGTATTTGTTTTTTGTAATTTTAATGTGTATACACACACACACACACACACACACACACACACACGCACACACACACATATATATATATATATATAATTCCCGGCAATCAGTTGCAACAATTATGCATATAATAAGTTGTTGAAACTCGTTTCTCGTGGAAAAACTGGCGACTTCGAACATCATTATGTTTTCCGCAAACAAAGTTGTATTTCACAAATGTTATTAATTGTCTTCATAATGTTAACCACGTATAGTTAACGGAAGACGTAGAAACGATATTCCTAAACGAATACGTGTAGCGTAAGTCAAACGTTCGAATTAGAACAGAGACCCCACGAACACAAATTTGCTGTGGCAGGTATGAAATATAAACTCCGTTACTCGCTCGTTACACTTGAAGGACAGATGTTGAACGGGCCGAGACGAGCAGCCGCATAACAGCGTAGTTGCCTGCTAACTTCGAAAGAAGGTAGATGCGGTCCCTAGCGCAACTTATAACATCGTCGAAAATCAGCGCGAACGGGAGAGCTTTGGTACACCCTGTTAAACTAACGGAAAAATGGAGGCGGTACAATTGGAGAGCGATCCGTTCAAAAATGGCTCTGAGCACTATGGGACTTAACATCTATGGTCATCAGTCCCCTAGAACTTAGAACTACTTAAACCTAACTAACCTAAGGACAGCACACAACACCCAGCCATCACGAGGCAGAGAAAATCCCTGACCCCGCCGGGAATCGAACCCGGGAACCCGGGCGTGGGAAGCGAGAACGCTACCGCACGACCACGAGATGCGGGCTAGAGAGCGATCCGCCTTCACCAACATGCATAAGCAATTCATTAATAGTTTATGATACAAAAAACTAATAAAAAAGTTGCATGGCGCGAGATTCGATCCGGCGACCTTCAGATTACGAACCCGAGCGATTACCGCTTTTTTAAATTTTTTTTTATCACTTCTTTTTAAACTCATTTTGTTCATTTTAGTTCGTTGTATCTGCTCGGCGTGGACATCGAAAGACACTCGTTTCAGTTCGTTGTTGATCCATTAACTCAGTTTTTTTATTACAGAGGGCAGCTAACCATCTGACCGAACACGCTGAGCCGTGCCGGCATCCGCTGAGCCACGACGCCGTAGAAAATTATTAATCGTAGAGAGTATTTCATCGCAACGGTTTCTTGTAACTCGATTTTCTCGATAACGGCTGAGAAGTGCATCTTGGTGCTTTGCCACATTACACCTCTGGCCATGGGCTTTTATTATGCGCAGTATGAATCGAATCTGAATTTCACAATTGGCGGCCTCCCCTTGTTAGCTCTGCTAATACCTGTATCTGTGACATTCATATATTACAGTGATCCCCAGACTATCGTCATGTCCAACGTTAACAGCTGACTAGCGTTACTCTTGCATTTTGTATTGGTTGTTCTACTGAGTTGTCAGGTGGTATGTAATGTTTGTTTGGGAGTGACGTCTCACATTAAAAACACACGAAGGCTGATACTTTAACAAATATACACCTTTAAATTTCCGCCCTTATTGGAGGTATAGAGTAACACTGTACATACAAAAAAGACACACGCATGTTACTTACCATAATACATGTATATGATTACAGATCCACGATGGTGGAACACAGTCGTAGGTATGACGATCAGTTAACAAAAATGCTTACATTCTGACAACTAAAAGGGGGTCTCCTATAGTTCTAGGATGGAGAATAGCTTGAAATTTTTTCAGGAGTAGCTGAGTGAGGCATCACAGAGGCAGATAGAATACTTTGCCGACAGAATGAAGAAACATAATGCAGATACGTAAGGGTGATGGGAAATGACAAAGCAAAAAAAGTTATTCTCCTGTAGGTGAGGCATATTGCATTAGATGCTTACTTAATGGGACTCTCATCCGATATGTAGCAGAGGGTACAGGTTGGAAACCGTGAAGGATTTGCCTACTGCCATCATGTTAGCTATGGAGCTTGAGGTGATAGGTGTAGTAACGTCAGTAAAGCGTAAAAGAGGCATCTTTTCTACTGAGGTATGGTATTATGGATGTGGAAATTTGGGCCTCATCCAGAGGCAGTGTCACGAACCACAATGTAAGAAGATTGGTGTGCTTGGATACCAGCAGCAGGATTGCAAGATTGTAAAACGAAATGGGCTGAGGTTGAATACTGAAGTGATACACACCAACAGGTACTGCATATTCGCCAGTGGTGGTTCCCAGTCGGTTTAATGTTACGGAAACATACGCGGATGCAGAGTGTTACTTAGTAGCTGTTGTAAATGGTAAGAGGCATAAATTTTTTTTCGAGGTATAGGTGCAGGCATCAGAGGCATGTCTGCCTCTGTTGTGTGAAAAACAATTGAACCTTCCACGTTATAGGTTACATGGAGCGGGGGGCAGTGATGTGGTGTCACTAGATGCAGCCAGTGCAGCTGCGTTACATGAAAAAGTGGAACATTTGAAGGGAGCTGAGAGAGTAGCTATGCAGAAGTTGTTGAAACTCGAGGTTCTGTTTTAATTCTCATTGTATATTTCCAGCGACAACCATAACACAATACAAAATTCCAAATGAAGAAAAACCACCTGTGTCGAGGACTGTATAGTCTTCAGTCACTTAAAACCAATTATGAAAAAAATTATCAGCCAGCATTTGAACGATGGCATAATAATCGAACGCACTAGTCCCTGGGGAAGGGGTAGGGGCTGCTGACATCATTGTACCACAGAAGTTATCAGATGGAATGCAGAAGTATAAATTTTGTTGCGATTGTCGCAACTTAAATAGCAGAATAGTAGAGTGTCATATGAAAGAGCCAGCACACCTAAATACAGTGTGCTTTTCGACTAGTAAATTCAATCTACATTAATGTTCCATAGCAGATATCCAGATACTTTTGATCAAACAGTATACGCACAATGTAGATCGCACAACGCACTACAAGCAACTAATAGGGTAGTTCGCACATGCACATTGCTCAAGTGGCAGGACGCATACGGTATTCCTACCCAAAAACCTATATCAATGACCTAAAATGAAGTGTTGGAATTGCTCTTGATAATTTAGTCACATTGTGCTCTGCATATCGAACAAGGTTTGGCAAGAACTATATTGTTTTTCCTCCATGGAATTCCATATAAATTCCTACAAAATACACACATTTTACTTGTTGCAATACTCTAGTGTGATTATGTTACAAACTATTAAGACTTGTAGATGGTACTGCGTACACAATGTTTTGAGTTGGAACCCACGTCCGGAAACTTACCTTTTCCGTGCTACAGCCGTTTGAAAAAATGTTTGCTAGGCAGGTTGCAACAGCGTAGTCATGGTGGGGCCGGGGTGGTTACGTCGGATCGGTTAGAGCCTCATTCACATGCATATGAAAGTTAGAGATACAGGGCTGAGTACACATTTGCAGAATTCACGGACATAATCCTTCTGTATGGTGAAGCTCGCGACAATGGAAGAGCTGCTCGTCACCTTTATCAGGATCGTTATTCACAACATCCGACTCTGTCGCATGCCCTTTTTGCTACAATTACGCAACAGCTTCGAATAAGGGGTACCTCCACCGTCAGCAGGCGTGGCTGTGGTGCTCCAAGGAGACGCCGCACACCTGAAGTGGAAGAGTCCGTACTGCGAGACGTTGAAGAAAACATCATTCGTAGGTACAATGTGTGTACTGACCTTCGTTGGAGCGATATTAAACCCTACTTGTAGTGGATCAGAATGCTAACCCTCCTTTGAAAAGGACACAAACTGTTTAACTGTAAACAACGATGTTTGGAAAAATAATTAAGCTTCCTTTTTGTTTAGTTGGTTATTGATGAGTGGAACTGTACTCGTAAAACAAGTGATGTACTGGCTCTTGCCTAATAAATGACTTGTAAAACTTGTCGCGTTACCAACATGCTGTGAAATGGTTGTACACTAGGGCCGGAGAGCACGCAGAAGTGCCGCAAAACGACGTGGCATGGACTCGAGTAATGACTGAAGTAGTGCTGGAGGGAACTGACACCATGAATCATGTAGGGCTGTCGATAAATCCGTAAGAGTACGAGGGGTCGGAGTTCTCTTCTGAACAGTACGTTGCAACGCGTCCCAGATATGCTCAATAATGTTCATGTCTGGAGAGTTTGGTGGCCAGCGGAAATGTTTAAACTCAGAAGTGTGTTCCTGGAGCCACTCTGCAGCAATTCTGGACGCGTGGGGTGTAGCATTGTCCTGCTGGAATTGTCCAAGTCCGTCGGAATGCACAATGGGCATGAATAGATGCAAGTGATCAGACAGGATGCCTACGTACGTGTAACCCGTCAGACTCGTATCTAGACGTACCAGGGGTCCCATATACTCCAACTGAACACGCCCCACACCATTACAGAGCCTCCACCATCGTAAACAGTCCCCCGCTGACATGCAGGGTCCATGGATTCATGAGGTTGTCTCCTTACCCGCTCACATCCCTCCGCTCGATACAATTTGAAACGAGACTTGTCCGACTAGGCAATATGTTTCCAGTCATCAACATTCCAATGTCGGTGTTGACGGGCCCAAGCGAGGAGTAAAACTTTGTGTTGTGCAGTCATCAAGGGTACACGAGTGGGCCTTCGGCTCCGAAAGCCCATATCGAGGATGTTCCGTTGAATGATTCGCACGCTGATACTTGTTTATGGCCCAGCATTGAAATCTGCAGCAATATGTGGAAGGGTTGCACTTCTGTCACGTTGAATGATTCTCCTAAGTCGTCGTTGATCCTGTTGTTGCAGGATCTTCTTCCGGCCGCACCGATGTCGGAGAGCTGATGTTTTACCCGATTTCTGATATTCACGGTACACTCGTGATTGGTCGTGCGGGAAAATCCCCACTTCATCGCTACCTCGGAGATGCTGTGTCCCATCGCTCGTGCGCCGACCGTAACACCACGTCCAAACTCACTTACATCTTGATAACCTGCCATTGTAGCAGCAGTAACCGATCTGGCAACTGCGCTGTACACTTGTTGTCCTATATAGGCGTTGTCGACCGCAGCGCCGTATTCTGCCTGTTTGCATATCTCTGTATTTGAATACTCTTGCCTATACCAGTCTCTTTGGCACTTCAGAGCAGAACGGAAACGGTACGTTTCCGGACATGGATTCCAATTCAAAATAATATCTAATCAGTCCCCTCTACTCAGGCCTAGAACTTCGCAAGAACACCCTGTATAGCAGTTCTTCACTGTTGCTCTCTGCTGCAGACGGTCGCTTCCTAATTAACGTCATATGTTTCCATAATACCTCCTCAAGTTAGTTTATTACGTCTGTTGTTTAAGTAACAGTATGTAAAGGCGACTGGAAAGTTGTATGGGGCTTCGAATGTTACAATACGCACGTATCGTAACTCCTCATTCCGGCAATTATAGAAATTATGACATGGATCTGCGGTATCAATTACTCAAAATTCATATATGTAATCATTTTGTTCCACATGTTTTACAGGTACAGCAACTGTGCAATGATGCATATGTTTCTTAATTAGACCTTGTTCTGTTAAGGATAATACATTGTTCTCAAGGTATCGACGTTTGTTTAGTCAGAGCACTCCGTTCCATGAAACGATATCCTCCTCAAACTGATGACATCTACATCTAAATCTAGATGACTCCTCTACAATTTACACTTAAGTGCCTAGCAGAGAGTTCTTTGAACCGCATTCAGACTAATTCTCTACTGATCCACTCTCTAACAGGGTATGGGAAAAATGAGCCCTTAAATATTAGTATACGAGGTCTGATTTCTATTATTTTGTTATGAGGATCATTTCTCCCTATGTAAGTTGGTGGCAATAAAATATTTTCTCATTCAGGGGAGAAAGTTTGTGACTGAAATTTAACGAAAAGATCTTGACGCAACGAAAATCGCCTTTGTCTTAATGATTGTCAACTCAGCTCGCTCATCATATCCATGCCACGATCTCCCGTATTTCGTGATAATTGAAAACGAGTTGCCATTCTTTGAAGTTTTCCGAAGTCCTCTATCAATCCTGTCTGGTAAGGATCCCATACAGCACCGCCAGCATTACTCTAGCAGAGGACGAACAAGTGTAGTGTCGGCAGCCTCTTTAGTAGATCTATTCCTTTTTTTAAGTGTTCTACCAATAAAAGGTAGTCTTTGGTTTTCCTTTCGCATTACATTATCGATGTGATAGTTCCAACTTACGCTGTTCGTAATTGTAATTACTAGGTATGTAGTCGACTTGACAGCCTTCACATTTGTGTGTTGTAAGAGTAGTGGGGCTACAGGGCCTTCACCCCACATTCCATTGTTGTCAAATTTATTCAAGATGGCAGCGCTGACGTCATTCAAGATGGCGGCATGTAGACTAGGCAACAGCACATGACGTCATCCAAGATGACCGATTTTGGCGGGAAAATAGGCCAATTGTTCAATGTCCACTAACCTAACCTCCAGAAAAAATGGCGGGAATTTTGAATTTTGGCGAGAAAATAGACCAATTGGGCTACGTCCACTAACCTAAGCCTCCAGAAAAAATAGGCGCGAAATTCAAATTCGAACAGGATAATGCATGCAAAACTATACTTGTCTTTATTATTAGTCACTATCATTGATTATCTTTTATTATCATTCATTATTATTTATTATTATTGGCCTACCTCCACAAGAAAATTCACCCCAAATTCAAATTCCAAAACGATAATGGCTGCAAAAGCATACTTATCTTTAATATTATTCATTAACATTCATCATTTATTATTATTTATTATCATTTATTATTTATTATCGTTTATTATTATTTATTATTATTGGTCTACTTCCACTAACATAGAAAATCGCGCGAAGTTCAAATTCACACTCCATAATCTCTGGAAAACCGTACTTCTATTTATTATTATTATCATTTACTATTATTTATTAGCATTTATTACTATTTATTATTATTTATTCAAGATGGTCGATTTTTGTGGTAAGAAAGCCAATTCCCTTACTTCCATAACAAAAAAATCTCTCACAAATTCAAATTCAAACACGATAATCTGTCACACCTACGAAAAAAAAGAGACCAACTGGGCCATGTGCACTAACCTAAGTCGACCTCATCCTACGAAGTTTGGATTTTTCGCCCTCACTTTTTGTTTCACTCTTAAGCTATGAAAATCGCGTCAAATAGTAATAAACTGCAGTTCTACTAACGTAAGTCACCTCCTGTGAACTCATGGGAAAAGAACTGAAGTCTTTATTTCAAACAGTACCGTCATCACTTGTTCTCCAACTGACTTAGTACACATCCTCGAGATCGCGGCAACAGCCTGTGCACTCAGCACGAGGTCCACGCTCCGACTGACTTAGTTCATATCGTCGCGTGTAGAGGAGGCTGCCCCGATCATCGTTACCCCGCGTCTGTTCCCGGGCGACTGGGGCCTGGTCGCCGGGCCGGCGCGCGCTCTCCCGCCGGTGCTGCAGAGTCCACCTACGTAAATATGTTTACACGGAGCGCGGCTGCGAACATTTAACGCTGGACAGGTTGGAACCTGCCGACTTCATAGCAGTAGGTCGGTTGATTCAGCACCTGGTTGACCAAGAACGCTCTGCCGCACGTTTGGCGCCAAAGTTTGCTCGAGAGTGGAATCCACCATGACGTCGCAACAGGTTGTCCAGCACAATTGCTCGCCACGACGTCCCTCGCTGAGTTAATTGATCACCCGACTCTCATTATTCAATCCACATTCTGCGCTTACCTAATCCAAGATCGTCGCGAAAACACATGTCTGTACACATGAGCCATCGCGCGCGCCTAGCTTAGTACCTCCGCAAGTGAATGTAACAAAGTTCGTATGACCACTTAATTAATTTGATCAGTTAATTAACCTCTCTGATGCGGAAAACTGCCACGTCAATCTAGACTTGGAATCAATTTTCGCCACTGCCACGCCCACCTGGACTTGAAATGGAGTAGTTAAAATCCCTACCGACCACCACGTCCCTTTACCGACCCATGTTTGTTGGCTAACATATACTAATGTGTACTTCCGTTTACTAACGTGCACTAACTTGTACTAACCTACATGAACTAATATCACATTTTATCTATACAAATAAAGCAAGCTTGAAATCTGATGGTCAGTTCGTGTTTCGCTACCAACACAAGAAAATTGTGGGAAACAAAGCCACTAACTTAAGTCACCTGTGATGACTCAAAATCGTCTGCTTTGCCTCTCTCACACACCACGAGCGCGAGACCACCCACGTCACAGCCTGGACCTCTATACTCGCGTCGGAAATACTCCTCTGTAAATATTCTAGCTAAACTATGATCAGAAAACTGTTGTTCAATCCACACGGTCTAAGACATGGCCAGAGCACACCCCCAGTACCTAAGCCGAGTACATCACTCGCCCCACCTGTAGTTAACCGTTGAGAGACGGAGATAGGCTGCAATCACACCCCTCGCGCTCTCGTAGCTACTTGCCTCAGCAATTTGATCTAACAAAACCTCCTAGTAGAAAAAATGATAACCAACTCGAACTCTCTCATATTCTATATCGTCCCACAAATACTTAACGTACATTTTATTTAGGCATCGAATATATCTATCACTCTCATACAAAAAACACTCGCCCTGATGTACCTGGTGTCATGTTGCACAGTCGGTAGACACGCAATCAGCTAGTAATTTCGGTGCACAATATCAAACTGCTCCTAAATAATGCATTACACATAACTGTAAACACCATGAGTACACGTAACCTGTCCAAACAACGCATAGCAAAGTAACTCAACAGACGCGCGCAATCAACCTGTCACACGTCCGACAGATCTCAATTCGCTCAAAGGTCTCTGTTAAACACCTCAAACATGACTTGGTGACAACCACATTCACATTTAACACCTGAGAAATTCATATCACCTACACGCCGAACATGACTATCCAAGCCAGGCCGCGTGCGTCGTCTGTCACCGTCCTAACTCAGTGTGGTCAAACACACACGTTAAGGCCGCATTCCGTGGCTTGCCGGCCTATTTGCGACCCATCTCCACCTTCACGTCTGTTGTCAGAATAGCCGAGAGCGAGTTCACACACACCGTCTGCACAGATCCCAGCGCTTCCCCCCCCCCCCCCCCCCCCCCCAGTCATCCTCTCCGAAATTGTATAGTGGCCACAGAAATAGTTAACGCTCGCTTTTTTGTTTTCTCAGCTTATTTGTTAATTCAAATTCTTACCCTCACAGAACTTGTTCACGAAAATAATACTGAATGCGCTCCTAACCTCCTACCTTTCCAGCTCTCAACATACGCAAATGTTCTCAACCCTCCTATATCACAGCACAACCGATTAATCATTCTTATTCCTTTTTATCGAATTTACTGGTCTAATTTCCTAAGGACCCATTATCGAAGTACCATCTTGCTTTTCTCTCTGAGGCTTTCTGTGCTGACTTTTACAGAGAGCGCTAAATTACCTCCACAGACCCCTCAATCTACACACACACACACACACACACACACACACACACACACAGACACACACACGCGGTCATCGTCTATACTCATCCCATAACATAAGCGATACTAACTTTACAATCCATTACATACAAACCCTACACAATGTAAGCCACAGTAACTTTACAATACCGACTACATGTCCCATTTCTCTCCATTCCTAAGGAAGCACTGTGAACCTACTCTTTCTTTCTACACACGCAACATTCAGCGGTAATCAGCCCTTCTACATCAACGGAAGGTAGTCCCTCTCAGAACTGTCCCACAAATTCGGCGATCGCTTCCCCTCAACACAAATGCGTTGCGGTCTCTTCTTCTTCCTTGCCTGCTCGCTTTTTCTCTACAAAACATCTCCAGACTCATAGACTACAAGCACACACCAAAATTTTTCTAAGTACAGCATCTGTAAACCACTGAGTAACTAGAAACAAACAGACCCAAAAATGATATTCGCACTCTCTAATACCGAAGTCGTTGATGTCATTATACTTACAGTTCAATCTTACGATCGCGGTCTCAATTCATTGGCATTCCACAACGAGCTAAGTATCGGAAATACACTCTCTTGACCGCTGTTACTCTGGAAATATTTCTACCGTCCTTACGACTTCCTCTCTACTCATCACATAACATAAACAATATTAACTGTAAAATGCAATATATACAAACGCTACACGATGTAAACCACAGTAACTTTACAGTACAGTATATACGCATTTGACACAAAACAGTGCACATATCCAGTATATCTCTACAGCATGCGAAGAAAATATCCTATTCCTACAACGTCTATATACCGCAATGCTCCCCAGTCCTAGGAAAGCACCGTTCTAGTCGTATGCAGGTACAATACTTTACACGTGATAGATTGGATGACTTACGTAAAAACGTGTAGAACTACGTTGTGTATAAATATCATTCCGTTCTTGTTCTTCTTAACTGTATGCTATTAAATTAAGGCACTTTGAGATCTGTTACTATGGATGGATATGGTGTGCTAAGCTCCAAGACTTGGTTACATCTCAAGAAATGTGGTGCACTTGGAGGGGTTAGGACTAGGAAAGCTCTATTCAGTCAAGAGAGGTGAAGTGTAGCTATATTCGTCTGCTCAGTTGAGGAGTAATTGGGTAGCGATGTTGCGGGGTATTCTGGTCAATGCCGAAGTGAGGGTGGTCTTTTAACGTAAGAGGGCGAGATTGCTCTGTGACCGCCATACTCAGAGAGAATGATCGAGTACTATGCGCGAGGTCTTAGAAATATGTATATCGTTGTCTGGTATACTTTGATCGTTTTTATGTGTTCGAGAATTAAGTGTGAATGAACGTACTGAGCAGTCATCTATCAATGCTCGCAATGATACTTGCAAAGTAGAGGAGGTATGGTTTAGCTATGATACTGAAATTAGGAAAACATGCTGTCACATGATTGGCCAGTGTTGGACTTACTGTAAAATTTTTCGCGATATCAGCTGTGATGGATAATATTACAGTAGATCGGTGGTGTCTTATCCATCCCATTGGGTACAACATAATGATTGAGTGACAATGCTTGTTTGAGTTGGGGAAGAAATTTTGGTTGATGGACCGCAACTTCTGGGATTGCTAACACCGAAAACGGTGATCCTGTACTTGTGTGTAAAATGAACAATCACTAGAAATGGAACACAGAGTTATGAACTATTGCGACATATGAGTTTAAATGTAGAGGCCGTCAACCACTTTCGGGGGGTAGTTTGGAAAGTCGCCACAACGCCACCAGGCTCTTCTAGTTTCCTTGTGTTGTGGCTGTCCTTTATTTAAAATCATTCAATGTTATGCTATCGATCGTAAGAATATGATTTACAAGGTGCAAGTTATAGTTTCCTGTTAGAGGCCATGCATCAGTCTGTGTTAATGTTTGTGCAAGGCAGGAATTCTAGTTAGTCAGAGGTCTATGGCACGCTAAAGTACTAGGACTGTGCTTAATATCGACGAGTATGAGGTGAATTTTACAATATTATATTAAAAATATTTTTGGTCTTCTAATACGCGAGTCTGGAGATGTCTGTGTATGTGGGGGCGTAAATGCTTGTACAAAATTATTATAACAGGGTGGGTGGCATATAAGTAGAACAAGTTCTGTGAAAGCGTGCTGGTCCTGGGGGCTGAGTGGATGGCTGTTTAAATGGGCAGATATGTGGCTTTGACATGCCGCCTGCTGCGCTCGCATTTCCGGCGAATGGTCAAGACAAGGTCCTGTTGCAGTAACTGAGATCGTTTTGTTTCTAGACAGGCTGCAGAAGGTAATGGATATGTCTTTCTCAGACTTAAGTTGCAGATGTCAGTTGCGCAAAGATCTGGAAATGGGGTCAGCTGACTAAAGCCAAATTGGAATTTTACTGTAGCATGCAGGTTCGGGAAAGGTGACATGTTTCGCACTTTGTGCAACGATCTTGAATAATAGTAATTGCGTAATCAACTGTTGTGATAACAGAGCGCTCTGGTGGTTGAGATAGGAGCTAAACACAGTTGAACTTGGAGCCATTTTTGTTAGGTAAACGAACTGTATGATCTTCAACCAAAATTCAAACTCCCTACCAAAATCGGACATCTTGAATGAGACCCTCTGCTGGTGGCGATGTGTACTAACCCAGTTTGACTCCAGACCTCGTGGCGAACACACGAACATGATATAACTAATAATAAATAATAAAGTGCACCAGCATGCAGAAAAAATTCCGAAGTAACACCAGACCAAATTGCTTCCCGCATCATTACTACCTCAAGAGTACCTCCTGACAAGAAACATACAAGACATATCAGACGACAGCTTCATGACCTGAAAAAGAAGGCATCTCCCTCATCTGAGTATACCCATCCCTTCACAGTTTCAGACATTGACTCTGGACTGAAGGACCTCAAACCTCTTAAGGCACGTGGATTCGATGGTATCCATCCAGAATTCCTGATCCATATGGGAGGAGAAGCTAAGAAATGGCTGACAGAATTCTTCACTGACATCCTGCTGACTGGTCAACTTCCATCTAAGTTTAAAAAGGTGAAGGTAATATCTGTTCTGAAACCTGGCAAACCCAGCAACAAGGTAGAAAACTATCGCCCCATTTCCCTACTCAGCTGCTGCTACAAGCTTTTTGAAAGGCTAATATGTAACAGAATAAGTAGCGCTATATTAGAGAACTTTCCAGTTGATCAGGCAGGTTTCAGACCAGGGTGTAGCTGCTGCAACCAAGTATTGTCTCTCACATCCTTCATAGAGTCAGGATACCAAATGAAGCAGGAAACATCTGTGGCATTTGTTGATCTAACTGCCACCTTCGACACTGTGTGGAGGGAAGGCCTTATCTACGAATTTCTCCGCATCATACCCTGCAGAACAATGACTCGACTGATTAACAGCATGCTAAGTGATCGAAAGTTCCAGGTAATCACTGGAAGCAACATAAGTAAGGAGAGGAAGCTGAACAACGGATTGCCTCAAGGATCAGTTCTCTCACCCTTACTATTCAACCTATATCTATCTGATCTACCTAACACTTCGTCCAGAAATACTGCTATGCCGATGAACGGGCGCCCGCATCTCGTGGTCGTGCGGTAGCATTCTCGCTTCCCACGCCCGGGTTCCCGTGTTCGATTTCCGGCGGGGTCAGGGATTTTCTCTGCCTCGTGATGGCTGGGTGTTGTGTGATGTCCTTCGGTTAGTTAGGTTTAAGTAGTTCTAAGTTCTAGGGGACTGATGACCATAGATGTTAAGTCCCATAGTGCTCAGAGCCATTTGAATCATTTCTGATGACTGGGCTCTAGCCATCAAACACCAGGAAATGAAGACAACAGAAGAGATTTTAGCCAATGACCTGTCTCCATTAGACAATTACTTCAAAATCTGGAGACTCCAACCCAGTGTGAGTAAAACAGAAGTGTGTTGCTTCCATCTAAATAACCAGTTGACGAACGTAAAACTGGAGGTACGTTTCAGAGGCAGAATTTTTCGTCACAATTGGAACCCAAAATATCTTGGTGTCATCCTGGATCGTACACTATGCTTCAAACAACACCTTCTTAATTTAGCTCAAAAGCTGAGGACTCGAAACAACATCCTCCATAAGCTATGCGGAACTACCTGAGGATCTTCAGCAACCACCATGCGAACTTCAGCTCTGGGCTTGGTATACTCAAGTGCTGAGTATTGTGCACCTGTTTGGATGAATAGTCATCATACAAGGCTTGCTGATACCCAGCTGAATACGACAATGCGCATAATATCTGGCACAATCAGATCTACTCCAGTTTATTGGCTCCCACTGTTAACCGGTATAATGCCTCCTGATCTACGCAGATGTACTGCCCTTATGAGAGAATTCCACAAGATCTCCAGGAATTCTAACCTACCCGTGCATAGCGACCTGCCACTTTTAAATCACAAGAGACTGAAATCACGTCATCCAACTCTGTGTGATGCTGCTGACATGGTTGCTAAGAATTTCAAACCTCTTGAAGAATGGAAAAGTCGGTGGGAAGCAGTGACAGATGTGCACCTGCATAACATCTTCTCAGGTGCTAAACCTCCAAGTGGATTCGACTTACCATGCAAGACCTGGTCTACTCCCAACAGAATCCGTACCAGCCATGGGCGATGCAGGGATGCTCTCTTTAAGTGGAAGAAGCTGCCTGATCCAGCTTGTGACTGCGGGGCTCCATACCAGACTGTTCACCACATTGTCAGTGAATGCAGGACTCGAGCCTATCACGGCGCCAAAGAGGACTTCCTGCTAGCAACTCCAGATGCAGTGCGCTGGATTGAAGGACTGGATATTCAGTTGTAAAGACAAACTAAAGTTTCTTGTGTGTCAATATGTACATATGTATATGTAACTTCATGATATGTCTGTATTAGCCATACGCAAAATAAAAAAAATAATAAATAATAATAAATGATAACAAATAATAATAAATAACTGGAACACCTGTCCAAATGCAGAGACTTGTTGGAGTGTATAAATCTGAAAGAGTTAACTTTGATGTTCTCTAGGCGACCGAATAGCGAAGTAATAGTATGTGTTGGGCAGCTTTGGTGATCAAGTGAGAATTTGAGAAGATGATTGATTTGCGTTGGAGTGTTATTCGATGGGATGTAGATTGTTCGGTTGACTACTTCTGCACATTTGCTTCCTTTATTTAGTTGAGTGAAGATCGATTGTGGTGTGTTGGATACATGCTTGTCTGTTCTCTAGACCTGCGACAGACCTTAGTTGATGTGTAAATTATAGCCAAGATCTCGAATATGTTACATGACTGAGACCGGTATTCGAGAGTGGAAATATCATTTTGCGTATGTTTGTTTCTAGTTAGTCAGTGGTTTACAGCATGCTGCACGTAGATAAAGTTCAGCGTTTGTAGAGAATTAATTTGACGTTTATATCTTGGGAATTATGATGAACTAGTGATTGGTAGGGTGTAGCCTAGTGCATGAAATTGAGAAGTACAGCTAAAATGGCGTAATATTATCGGGAAAGTACATGTATTCTTGCAGTCTATGAGTCTGAGGATCTTAGTAGAAAAGCGAACAGACAAGGAAGGAAAGACAGTAAGTCGTTTCTGCTGAGCAGGGACGATACTGAATATGTAAACAGTACTGAGGATGACTTAGGTCCGCTGATGTAAGAGGGAAGATTAGTTCTGAGTGTCGGGTCTGTAGAGAGAAATGTAAGAGGGAAGATTAGTTCTGAGTGTCGGGTCTGTAGAGAGAAAGAGCAGGTTGACGGTGCTTTCCTAGGACTGGAGAGCATTGCGGTATATAGACGCTGTAGGAATAGGATATTTTCTTCGCATGCTGTAGATATATATTGGATATTGGCACTGTTTTGTGTCAAATGTGTATATACTGTATTGTAAAGTTACTGTGGTTTACATTGTGTAGCGTTTGTATATATTGCATTGTAAAGTTAATATTGTTTATGTTATGTGATGAGTAGAGAGGAAGTCGTAAGGACGGTAGAAATATTTCCAGAGTAACAGCGGTCAAGAGAGTGTATTTCCGATACTTAGCTCGTTGTGGAATGCGAATCAATTGAGACCGCGATTGTAAGATTTAAGTGCAAGTATAATGACATCAACGACTTCGGTATTAGAGAGTGCGTATCTCATATTTTGGTCTGTTTGTTTCTAGTTACTCAGTGATTTACAGGATGAAGTACTTAGAAAAATTTTGGTGTGTTCTTGTAGTCTATGAGTCTGGAGATGTTTTGTAGAAAAAAAGCGAGCAGGCAAGGAAGAAGAAGAGACAGCAACGCATTTGTGTTGAGGGGAAGCGATCGCCGAATTTGTGTAACAGTTCTGAGACGGACTACCTTCCGTTGATGTAGAAGGGCTGATTACCGCTGAGTGTTGCGTGTGTAGAAAGAAAGAGTAGGTTCACAGTGCTTCCTTAGGAATAGATAGAATTGGGGCATGTAGTCGGTATTGTAAAGTTACTGTGGCTTACATTGTGTAGGGTTTGTATGTAATGGATTGTAAAGTTAGTATCACTTATGTTATGGGATGAGTATAGACGATGACCGTGTGTGTGTGTATAGATTGAGGGGGCTGTGGAGGCAATTTAGCGATCTCTGTAAAAGTAGGCACAGAAAGCCTCAGAGAGGAAAGCAGGATGGTACTTCAATAACGGGTCCTTAGGAAATTAGGCCAGTAAATTCGATAAAAAGGAATAAGAATGATCAATCGGTTGTGCTGTGATATAGGAGGGTTGAGAACATTTGCGTATGTTGAGAGCTGGAAAGGTAGGAGGTTAGGAGCGCATTCAGTATTATTTTCGTGAACAAGTTCTGTGAGGGTAAGAATTTGTATTTACAAATAAGCTGAGAAAACACGAAAGTGAGCGGTAACTATTTCTGGGGGCACTATACAATTTCGGGGAGGATGAGTAGGCTCTTATTTTGGAATTTGAATTTGGGGTGAATTTTCTGGTGGAGGTAGGCTAATAATAATAAGTAATAATAAATGATAATAAATTATAATGAATGATAATAAATGATAATCAATAATAATGAATAGTTATTATTTTGCATGCATTATCCTGTTGGAATTTGAATTTCGCGTCTATTTTTTCTGGAGGCTTAGGTTAGTGGATGTAACCCAATTGGTCTATTTTCCCACCAAAATTCAAAATCCCCGCCACTTTTTCTGGAGGTTAGGTTAGTGGACATAGCACAATTGGCCTATTTTCCCGCCAAAATCGGCCATCTTGGATGACGTCATGTGCTGTTGCCAAGTCTACATGCCGCCATCTTGAATGACGTCAGCGCCGCCATCTTGGCGACAATGGAATGTGGGGTGACGGCCCTGTAGCCCCACTACTTGTAATGTGTAATCGAAATTTAGCGGGTACATTTTTGTGCTCATGTGGATGACTTCACACTTTCCCTTTTCAACATAAAACTGCCACTTTTCCCAACATTCAGAAATCCTGTCGAAGTGCTTTTCCAATTGATTCTGATTTTTGGTGACTTTACTAGATGGTAAATGACAGAATAATTTCCAAACAATATAAGAGAATTGGTCAGATTGCTGCGTGGGGTAGACGCGTGGTCTCGGGTGCCTTGCTATGGTTCACGTGGCTCCCCCTGTCAGAGGTTCGAGTCCTCCTTCCGGCATGGATGTACTTAGTGTAAGTTAGTTTATGTTGGATTAAGTGGTGTATAGGCCTAGGGACCGATGACCTCAGCAGTTTGGTCTCATAGAACTTGGCACCAATTGCTCAGATTAACTCCTAAATGGTTTATGTAAATTAGGAACAGCTGATGGCTTATAACACTTCTTCCGGAAACGCCGGATATCACTTCTGTTCTACTCGATAATTTTCTGTCAATTTATACGTGCTGTGACCTTTCTGAGAGAAAATGTCGGATCCAATCGTACAAATGACGCTATATTTCATAGGCATGCAATTTGACTAGAAGTCACTTGTGAGGAACGGTGTGAAAAGCCTTCTGAAAATCTAGAAATATGGAATCAGTTTGGGATTCCTGTAGTAACACTTATTACTTCGTGCGAGTAAAGATCTAGCTGTGTTTCAAAATAACGATATTTTCTGAATCTGTGCTGATTGTGTGTCAATAGGCCTTTACATTTAAGGTACTGTGCTTGAACACAGTATATGTTCCATAATCCTACTGCAAATCGACGTTAGTAATATGAGTCTATAATTCAGCGGATTACTCCTATTTCCTTTGTTAAGTGTTGGTGTGACCTGTGCAACTTTCCAATCTTTTGGTGAGGCTCTTTCGTCAAGCAAACGGTTATATATGATTGCTATGTACGAAGCTATTGTATCAACATACTCTGAAAGGAACCTTATTAGTATACTATCCGGACCAGAAGACCTGTCTTGATTAAATGCTGTAAGCTGCTTTGCTTCACTGGGGATATCAACTTTTAAGTTACTCATGTTGGCAGTTGTTCTCGATTCGAGTTCTGAGATAGTTTTTCGTCTTCTTTGGTGAAGAAATTTCGAAAAACTGTGTTTAATAACTCAGCTTCATTGGGGCTATCAGCAGCAACATGACCACTGTTATCGCGGAGTAAAGGTATTGACTATGTGTTGACACTGGTGTACTATACGTATGACCAGATTCTCCTTGGACTTTCAGTCGGATTTCGAAACAGAGTTTCATTGTGGAAGCTATTAAAAGCATCTCGTACTGGAGTCTACAATAAATTTCAAACTTCAGTAAAACGTCGCCAATCTCTGAGACTTCGTGTTCTTTTACATTTGGCATAGTTTTTTAGTTGTTGATTCTCCATCAGTGTTGTAACCTGTTTTGTGTTCAATGGGGGATCATCACCAACTTTTATTAATTTATTTGGTATATATCTCTCAACTGCCTGATATACCATTTCTTTGAATTTAATCCACATCTCGTCTACATTTACATAGTTAGTTGGAAAGCAATGGAGGCTGTGTCTTAAGAAGGAGTCAAGCGAATTTTTGTATGCTTTTTTTTTAAATATATCTAGATATACGAGGTGCATTCAAGTTCTAAGGCCTCCCATTTTTTTTCTCCAGACTGGAAAGAGATATAAACATGTTTTAAAATGAGGCCGTGTTCATTGTTAATACGTCCCAGAGATGGCAGCACCATATGGCAGATGAAATTTTACCGCCAGCGGCGAGAATGAGAACTGTTTTAAATACTTAAAATGGCGACGTTTTTCTTACTTGAACAGTGTGCAATCATTCGTTTTCTGAATTTGCGTGGTGTGAAACCAATTGAAATTCATCGACAGTTGAAGGAGACATGTGGTGATGGCGTTATGGATGTGTCGAAAGTGCGTTCGTGGGTGCGACAGTTTAATGAAGGCAGAAGATCGTGTGACAACAAACCGAAACAACCTCGGGCTCGCACAAGCCGGTCTGACGACATAATCGAGAAAGTGGAGAGAATTGTTTTGGGGGATTGCCGAATGACTGTTGAACAGATGGCCTCCAGAGTTGGCATTTCTGTGGGTTCTGTGCACACAATCCTGCGAGACGACCTGAAAACGCGAAAAGTGTCATCCAGGTGGGTGCCACGTAAGCTGACGGACGACCACATGGCTGCCCGTGTGGCATGTTGCCAAGCAATGTTGACGCACAACGACTGCATGAATGGGACTTTCTTTTCGTCGGTTGTGACAATGGATGAGACGTGGATGCCATTTTTCAATCCAGAAACAAATCGCCAGTCGGCTCAATGGAAGCACACAGATTCACCGCCACCAAAAAAATTTCGGGTAACCGCCAGTGCAGAAAAAATGATGGTGTCCATGTTCTGGGACAGCGAGGGCGTAATCCTTACCCATTGCGTTCCAAAGGGCACTACAGTAACAGGTGCATCCTACGAAAATGTTTTGAAGAACAAATTCCTTCCTGCACTGCAACAAAAACGTCCGGGAAGGGCTGTGCGTTTGCTGTTTCACCAAGACAACGCACCCGCACATCGAGCTAACGTTGCGCAACAATTTCTTCGTGATAACAACTTTGAAGTGATTCCTCATGCTCCCTACTCACCTGACCTGGCTCCTTGTGACTTTTGGCTTTTTCCAACAATGAAAGACACTCTCCGTGGCCGCACATTCACCAGCCGTGCTACTATTGCCTCAGCGATTTTCCAGTGGTCAAAACAGACTCCTAAAGAAGCCTTCGCCGCTGCCATGGAATCATGACGTCAGCGTTGTGAAAAATGTGTACGTCTGCAGGGTGATTACGTCGAGAAGTAACGACAGTTTCATCAATTTCGGGTGAGTAGTTAATTAGAAAAAAAATCGGAGGCCTTAGAACTTGAATGCACCTCGTATTTTCCGTTTATTTTTGGTGGATTTGGATGTTGCGGTGGTCAGTCTCGCTGCAACGATCTTGTGATCACTAATCTTTGTATCCATCATGATACTCCCTATTTGCTCAGGAATATTTGTTGCTAAGAGGTCAAGTATATTTTCGCAAACATTTACACTTCCTGATCAAATTGCTCAAAATAATTTTCGGAGAAAGCATTTAGTACAATTTTTACGGCGTTTTGTACGAACGACCGGCTCACTCGCTTTCTCAATACGTATTTTCGCCAACAACACCAGGATAGACTCAAGTCACCACTAACTATAATTATATGAGCGGGGTAACTATTTTTCATGAGAGTCAAGTTTTCTTTTAACTGTACAACAACTGTATCGTCTGAGTAGGAGGTCGATAAAAGGAATCAATCATTAATTTATTCCGGTTGTCATGTATAACGCCTACCCATACTAAGCCATAGGAACTATCTGCTTCAATTTAGCTACAACATAAACTACTTCTAACAGCAACAAAGACGCCGGCACCAGCTGTATTTAATTTATCCTTTCTAAGTATTGTTAGGTTATTTTTAAAACTTTCTGTTGGACTTATCTCTGGCTTTAGTCAGCTTTCGGTAGCTGTTACGATTTGAGATTCAGTGCTTTCTATTAGAGCTTGGAACTCGGGTTCTTTCCCAACAAAGCTACGACAATTTAGAACTACAATATTGATTCTAGCTATGTCTACCCTCTTCGTGTGTTCGCCATGCACCCTTTGAATCAGAAGCCCTTTTTGCACATTCGCGAGGTTCTCTAATCAAAAAAACTTCCCAGTCCATTTAACACTGCCCCACTACCCGTAGCCGCCTCCTGCGTGTAGTGGAGATCTCACCTATTAAACGGAACCCGAAACCCCACAACCCTATGGCATAAATCGATAAATCTGCAAAGCCGGCCGAAGTGGCCGTGCGGTTAAAGGCGCTGCAGTCTGGAACCGCAAGACCGCTACGGTCGCAGGTTCGAATTCTGCCTCGGGCATGGATGTTTGTGATGTCCTTAGGTTAGTTAGGTTTAACTAGTTCTAAGTTCTAGGGGACTAATGACCTCAGCAGTTGAGTCCCATAGTGCTCAGAGCCATTTTTGATAAATCTGCAACCTGCACAGTCGCAGAACCGTCTGAGCCTCTGATTCAGACCCTCCTCTCGGCTCTGTAGCAAAGGTCCGCAGTCGGACCTGTCGATGATGCTACATATGATGAGCTCTGTCTTTGTCTCGCTAGCAAGTCTGACAGTCTTTAACACTTAAGCTAGCCTCCCGAAAACAGAAAGAATCCCTTGTGGGCCAAAGCGACACACTTCGTGAGCACCAATATGAGCCACCGCCTACAGTTGGCTGCACCCTGTGCTCTTCATGGCATCTGAAAGCACTCCTTCCACATCTGGAATAACTCCTCCCAGTACGCTTATGTGAGCGCACGCTGGATTTCTTCCCCTCCTTGGCAACCTTATCCCCAAGGGGTCCCATTACGTGCCTTACATAGGAACTCCCAACTATCAGTAAACCCACTCCCTGTGAATGCCTTGCTCTTACAGGCCGAGAGGCTTCCTCTGGAATAGGGCGAGCGACTGCATCTGGCTCAGCGTCTTTGCCAGCCACAGACAGTTCCCGAAACCTGTTTGTCAGACAAACCGGCGGGGCCCTTCGATCGGTCCCCCAGAAAGTCTTTCTCTGCTTGCCACACCTCGAAAGATCACAGGTGAAGGGTACTTTGCATCCCCACATCCCCACGTCCAGTCCCCCACAGCGATGCCCATTGGCAACAGCTGGTGACAACGCTGGAGGCTAAAAGAAAGATATGTTTAATCAGCGACAGACAGCCCAACGCCTCTATCGGAAACCTCTGACCTTGGCAGTGTTATATGGTGCTTGCAGCTTCTATGTGTTTATTGGAAAGGAGTTTCATCCTTTTTGAAGTTGAGATTGAAGTGTGTTGGATTTCTGTACGGGAGGACATCGCAAGGGATAATATGTAAATCAAGATGATGCAATGTTAACAGTTACGTCTCATTCCTGGGAATGTTACAATTATATGTAAAATTGCAATGTGTTCAAGTGTGTAAGTTGGGTGGCCACTCACTACGTACCGCGTACGTTTATATGATGCTTCTGATGGGCAGCGAGTGACACGCCTTATATGCCCCCGGCATGTTAGGAGCGATTTAAGTTCTTATGCACATGCAGCGGTTGCTGCCCCAGCCTCAAGATGGGGTGGAACACGTCTCCGGTCAATGCCCTGCTGGCCGCTGCCTGCCTGACGTTCCCTGCGGTCACATTGCTGTGCCTGTAGTGAGAGGAGGATAGTTGCAAGAGAGTTGGCTGCAGTGGCGCAAAATATTACCGACATGGCCAGAACTGGAGCGGCGTGTACGGAAACAGTTATGAAGGCACAGCAACAGCTCTCTTCGTACATTTCGTTTGTTTTACATAAAGACATCACAAATGTTCCATTTCTGCTACTGCACTCGGTGGTATAGCGTGACCGCGTAAATAAAATGCATGTCGTAATGTTTAATCAAGGAGCCATGGGATATCAGTTCTCTTTAGCGATGTCTTTTTTTATGACGTGCAGTGTGTATTTATTAACATAATACTGATTGCTTTACTTTAGCTTCCCTCCGTTTTTACTCTTTTACTCTACTACCATAGTGTCTGAATTGCCCAGAGCAACCTGAAAGTGACGTCATAGTGAGTCACCATATTGAGTCATATATTATTGCGATAATTATAAGGGTAACGTCAGTATAGAGGCAGCCATGTTTTTCTAGTGGCACACGTTTTAGGTCGCACGATATGCTCATCAAGGTGAGGCAGCCATATTGTATTATAAATTACAGCAGCAGCCATTTTGGCTTAGGAATTACAGCAGTAAAGATAAGGGTGACATAAATATAACCATAAATTGTAGCGATAAGCTAATAGGATCATAAATTAGATTCTAAATACACCTGAGAAATCTGACTACCAAGTAGCCTTACCAGTAGGACAACGATCCATTCCTCATTTTCCCCATTCTTTAATTTTCTGCCATTTATACCTTATCCAGCTTTCTACAAGTTGGTAGGATGAAGGGGACAGAGTGGTAGTGGTGGAGATATAGTAACACTGTAGCCTGTGTCGTCTTGTCTCTGGTTCCCATTCACTAATAAGCTGCAACGTAAAGCTACAATATCATTGTGATTGTGTGACTCTCATCAACCTTGTTAGCGTCATCCAACTCTATGTATTAGCTGACAGTACACCAAAATGCAGGCACATCAGATTAAAATTATGCATAAACAAAAGGAATAGCATAAAATAAATGGCTGTGACCAGCACAAACTGCGTTGAATCCCGCCCATGTACCAAGTGCACTCCTACATGCTCTCGACGTGCCATCTCTGGATATACATACTAATATAATATTATCCTCACGCACAGAAATTACTATGTAACCACAAGAAACACATATTGATTCCTGTTAACGCAACACGTTCACAAAACGCTCGCTTATCGATAGTTTTATCGCCTCGTCGTTTGATTAAGACTTGACGCCATGTACAAATATGTTTTTCTCAGTACATGACTTCTGTATTCGCATGGCCGGTGTGGGGTTTCTAGAGCCTCTGGCTCTCTAAATTCTATGAGTACCTGTGCGACGCTCTCTAATCCACGAGCAGTTACAACATGTGTGTCAGATTCTACTTCACGACCTGTGGACGGTAAAATGACGTCATCTGAAACTCTTGACACATCTAATAAATTACCGTCTAGCTTCCATGACTCATGTATTAAGACTTTCTCATCCTCCTTACACTTAATTAAATTAAATGGGCCTTTAGTGCCCTTTGTAGTACATGCGATCGGATCTTCAAACAAATCAGTTGCAGTTTTAATTGTCCAGTCCCTGATCACGTGTCTGTCAGAGAGCAAATTATTGCCGATTATAAAATCGAGTGACGAAATACCGATAACAGTTGCATTCACGTGGAAGTTGTTCCCTCCGTCGCTTAGCCACACCTAGATCTATATTTCCACTCTCTTCTTTTTCTCTTGAACACGGGAAACAGTGACAGCTCATTAGCGGGTATCTCCATTAACGTGCTGCCTCTCTATCAGTTTTGGTAAAATGACGTCGAAGGTGCCTTCGCCTCCGAGCGAGATACAGGCTTATCCTGATCTTCATTCCATTCATGGTTATTTTGATGAGGGGACTCCGATTATCTACCTTCTCAGGCATTATTGGATCTTCACAATGCTGAACAGTCTCATCTTGTACTAATACCGCACGGTGCGTATGTGATGTTCCTTCTGTAATTGGGTATCATTTGGGAAACCCAGTTGTCTTTGGTCACGTTTTTGCACGATCTTTCGCATCACTGCCGTGGATCAGGCCAGTGGTGGTGCACACACCTCACTTACGCGCTGCTTCTGTTTGCGCGATGGTTGAAAGCAATTGACACAGCTTAGATAGTGCAGTCATCTGTTCTGGGATCATTTCTTCTGGAGTAGGCCACTTGGTCTGTCACCTAATTCTTTTACATCTTCTTCCACTGACATTGTGCCAGTTTGGCCTGCCGTTGCGTTGCGCGAACACTTTCACCGCCTCATCCTACATCCTTTGTGCGCTAAGGTGCGGCGTCCTTTGCTACGCTTGTTCTTCCATGTCGTCCTGCGAGCTTAAAATGCCGAGGAACTGTTCTCTCGACGCCATCCCAAAGACTGCATGCTGTATGTAAGCAGGAAAGTATACCTGATGTGCACTAGATCATTCCTAATCTGTCATTTTGTCGTCCAAATATCCTGCGAGAATGTCAAAATGAGCAGCATAATTTGCCATGGATTGGTGCCACTGTGACGCATACTGTGCCAAATAGATGCGCAGTTATGCACTCGCCTGTTTTGCCGGGTTCCAGTAGGTCGCAGAAACGTGGTGTAAATATCATTGTACACTTGACAGCACAAAAATTGGCCGGCGGTAATCGCAGGCACAGTTAGTCCAGTACAGCAATGACACCAATGAGATGCATCATTATATATTTTTCTATGTCCCTTGGAAACATGTCAACGAGAAAACTTTAATTAAAAAATTATAGGAAAAAGATTTTCTGAGGATTCCAGATTTGCACCAAGAAGGCACAAAATCATTTCTCCAAACAGAACAGCAGGTATTATCTAATAATATAGTGCATGTTAACTGAATAGATATAAGTTCATAAATGATCATTGTAGCAGAAAATTAAACATACAGGCTTTATATGTGAAGTGTCTCATGTTAGAATCCTTTTTTCCGCCAGAGGAGATACAGTCTTCCGGTTCAACAATTTGTTGTCTATGAAACCCCTGATGGTTTTATATAAAACACATTCCGATGATGGGGTCGAAAACTTAATATCATTGGCTGTATTTGACATAATATATGATAATTATTTATGAAGTTTCATTGATATTACACGGTAACAGAATAACAGTCCATCGCAGCGAGTTAGGTCTGCAAGTGCACAGTTCGTTCTGTAATAGCCAATGACAATACGCGAGCAAGGCCAAGTACCTAAACTACACGACTTTCAGTCGAATCACATCTTTCGTGCTACGAGCCTCATCGTCAAAAGGTTATTTATGATCGCGTCATTGCTCTTGTAGAGGATGGGAATTTGACAGCGTCGGAGGCCAGGGACCTGTATGTGTTCCTAAGCACACTGTCGACGATGATAAAACGTTATCGACATGCTGGATGATGATGATGTTTGGTTTGTGGGGTGCTCTACTGCGTGATCATCAGCGCCCGTACAAAGTCCCAATTTTTACATAGTCCAATTTTTTTACACAGTCCAATCTAGCCCCAGTCGAGAAAGATGATGCTGAAATGATCAGGACAACACAAACACCCTGTCTCCGGGCAGAGGAAACCCCGGACCCGGTCAGGAATCGAACCCGAAATCCAGTGATCCAGAGGCAGCAACGTCAACCACTAGACCACGAGCTGCGGAAAACATGCTGGAGAATCCAATAACTCCGTGGGTACTGGACTTTGGCGTGCAGCAACACCTGTCCAGGGTAATGAACTTGTCAACACGTCACGGCAAAATGCTTTTTTTTGCAAGTCGTGTAGTTGTAACATCCTACTGCGTTTTCCAGGTTGTTGGATACAATTCGGCGCCGGGAGGCAGGATTACTTAGCTAACTTACCGCCATCAAGGAGACAAATCAGTATTGTCCTCAGCAAATGATGGTCCAGTACGAGGATACAGGCGCAAGGTGCCTGTTTCGACCCGAAATACATCTATAAGTCATTTCACAGTGGCTGTGTTTATGTAGCAGTTTGGGGCTGGAAGTGTTCCCGTGGGCTTGGAACGTTTCACAAAATAAATGGTCGACTTTATGCCGCCCAGCATACCCATATTAACAGTGCTATTATTCTCCCATCAGTGTGACATCTATATTATGAAGGAGTAACCAGTCTGAACGATGACAAGTCTCTTGTACATATGTCAGCGATGACACAGGAGTATTTTCCAGAGCAGAATAAGATTTCTCTTCTCGATTGGCCTCATTGTGCACCAGACCTAAATCCCACTGAAAACGTATGGGCAGGGACGAAACAGCATATGCTAGAAAACTGATCTGAACCATCGCCAAGAAACCGTGATTACCTTCGGAATGTCATCTTAACTGCCTTGGAGGGAGTGGCAGAAAATGAGAGATTTATTTATCCACATAATAGACTCCCCCCTTGCAGACTGCAGACAGTCACTGAAGTTGAAGGCCTTTCGATGGGATATTAAGTGGCTATTTGTTGGGTGTCTCTTTCATAAAAAAAGTTAGACAACCTATCCACAAAATTAGAAAAAAGTGGAATGGATACCAACACACAGCATGAAACAGATCAACAACTACGCACAGCCACAGACACACAGAATATAAACACACAGAACACACACACATACAGCACATCTGACCAAGAGAAATCCACAACAATTAAACGTACATAATCACTCCTAACAACATTGCGGGTCACATGCTACGGCACATATTCAGAAACGAAGGACTGAAAATAGCCTACACAACAGACAACTCTTCACAAAAGAAACTGACGATAACCAACAATAATACAGGCAAACACAACTCTCCTAGAATCTATCAATTCACATGCCAAGATTGCAAGTCAAGTTATGACGGGGAGACAGGTGGAGATTTTAACAATGAATAGAAATGGGCACTTAAGAGTAACAGCAGTTATTTATGTTTGCAAATCACCTTATGAACATGAACCACTGGTCAGGAGACATAAAAGCCGGTCTAAAAATTCTTAAATGCAACAGCACTCTACAGAATCTGATAGTGAAGAAAATAACCATATACAAAAAGCCATAGTGGAAGGAAAATGTTCAAAACGAAATTGTCGAATACTTTGAGAGTCCACAAATGCATTCTTTCTAAGATAAGTCCAATAAACACGGGTCCGGAAATGCATACTCTCTGCGATAAACATGTGTTTACAGGAGGTGTTCAACGTGGTGTCCATTCATTACAGTGCACCCCTCTGTCCTCTGGCGTAAGAAATGACCCACCATTTGAAGTATAACCTGTTGTTGTAACTGCCGGCACGCTGCGAAGATGCGACCCTGTAGCGTCCGCTCATCGTTGATAGGCGTGGCGTAGACAAATTCCTTCAAGTGTCCCCAAAACCAAACGTCAAGAGGATTGGGGTCTGGGGAACGAGCAGACCAAGGTGTGTCCCAAGGTATGCCTCCCCGAACAATCCATCTGTCCTGAAATGTCTGCGTCAGACGTTCGCGCAAATTGTGATGGAAATGTACTGGTGCACCATTATGCATGAAACGCATTTGTATTCGTTGTTGCAATGGTATGGTCTCCAGTCAGGCAAGCAATACATTAATGGGAAAGTCGAGATAATGCGCCCTAGTTAACCTTTGTGGTAGCACGTAGGGTCCTATTAATCTTTCGCCAAGTACGCCTTCCCATACGTTGATTGAGAATCGGTGTTGATGCCCTCTTTCCTGAATTTCTTGGGGATTTACGTCTGGCTATACATGCTGGTTATGGAAATTCACAAAATCATCTATTATCAGCCCTGCTTCATCGGCAAGTAAAATATTGGATGTGAACAGTGGGTCTGCGGCACACTTCTGCATCAGCCATTGACAGAACCGCCGTCTGCCATGATGATTCTGTGGCCTTAAGGCCTTGACGCGCTATAGATGATAACGGTACAGTAATTGTTCATGAAGTACCGTCCAGATAAGAGAGTGAGACACGCCTTCTGCTGCTACTAATCGCCGCACACTGGTCCCAGGGGTTTCTGCCACCGAACGTAGCACACGCTTCACCATGTAAGGCGTGCGGTCTGCGCGGGGCCTTCCGCTGCGTCTTCCGCGGTGGAAGGGTACCTGTGTCCTCAGACGCTGGAGAACTGGAGAATTCTCCAGAAAAGCTTATCGAGAGCACTCTGCGCTGTGGATATTTTTTAGCATAGAGGGCACAGGCTCGCAGGCTACGTCCTTTTTTTGAACGTCCTGTCTAAAACGAATACACAGCACTCTGTAATGGAATCTTGTCCTCAGTTCTAAAAGAACAATCAGAAGATCAAGGTACATAAAACACACACACACACACACACACACACACACACACACACACACACACACACACACACACACACATAGACAGAGAGAGAGAGAGAGAGAGAGAGAGAGAGAGAGAGAGAGAGAGAGAGACAGAGAGACAGAGAGAGGGGGAGGGGGGGGAGGGAAAGACGTCCCAAAGACCAAAGTCTTTATAAAATCGAAATTCCCACCCAGAATACACAAAACCAGACGGTGGAACCAATGAGCATCTGATTAACAACGACACAGTGCATGATAGGAAGCGAAGATTACACACCCCGTGGAAGAATGAAAAGGCGGAATCAACGAAAAGTAAGTACATTCATTTTACGTCCATACCCCTCGCCCCCTGCCCCCTTCCGCGCACTCGACAATTTACAGAACTCATCCTTAATCATTATATCCACACAACGTTTTCGAAAACGAATAGTTTAACCTAACAAAAAGTAGTGAAGGAATAAAACAAGGATTCTTTGGCAACAGCAGAACATACTATAATGACAATAGTACTGTAATGTAAGATTAGCAAAGCGGAAAAGCAATAATTTCAATTTAAGTATGAAATTTTGGTAAATATTTAAGGATAATTCTCATTTATTGTTCCGTCTCAGTTGCACACTATTTTTATTCTATTACGTGTTTCAATTACTCTGGACCATCTTCAGATGTAAGTAATTTCATCAAAAACCCGTCTTGTCTACTCAGAACACCGCGTCACAATACTCTGATATGTTGTTCTGAGTAGACAAGACACGTTGCTTTTATTCGATCCCTTTCTGAGAAACTTCACAGCACAGTTTAATAAGCTGTGGGCCATCAACCTCACAATATCCATCCGACTCAAAATGCTAATCACGAGAGTCATACTTCAAAATAAGCTCTTCACTCTGAAACACTGGAGGTGCCTTCCCAAATATGTGTATGTAATACTACACAAAGCTGGCATCATAGGAAACATGTAGTAATCTGTTGCATTGAAAATATGTAATATGCATCAACACTCTGATTCCGCCATCGTCATATATTCAAATATAATTGTCTCTTGAAAATTTAGAATGGCTGGACGTTGCACATTTTCTGAGAACATCAACGTCTCGCAATCGTCTTTTTCCATTAATAATGTCTTAATGGTCTATTGCAGAGTGCTGAACTACACTTGCAGAGTGCTGAACTGCACTTACAGCATACACGCGTTACTTGTGTGTAAATTAACGAATAATACCATTACCGTATTCTTATCCCAACTAACATCTGGTATCATAATCTTACTCATTTTATTGTGTGGTGAACTGATGGTGGAGATCTCTATGTGTTTCTTCCGATAGATATACCTGATACCAAATATAATATGCATGTAGTTTTTTCATTTTCTGTTGTTTCATACACTACTGCAAATACTGTATATTAATGACAGTTTAAAATAGCGCTATACCAGTCGAGTAAGAACTGATAAAGTGTGAAGATACCAAACCATGTATCGCAACTCGCCTCCTCCTTCAGGCAAGTGGCAAGTAAGTAGTATTATTGGTGGTGGCGTTAGTACAAGAATTGCAACGTCGCAGCTATTTACACGGCTGCAGAGTTTTGCAGTAAGTTTTATTCCGTTAAGTCGAGCTGTATTTGAGGCTCGCAATGAAGCCTTCAGCCCCGGCCATTGTGTAGTCTGCTGCTGGCGTCATAATGCCATCTGTCGCGGTGTGCAGACCGTGAGAACTGCTCTGTGTGGAGTGTATTAAGATCACTTATTCATCTCACATAAGAAACTAAATAACTATGATAAATATGATCTGTTTGTTTTCAAATGTGGTATAGGAACTTTTATAATTTAAAAGAACAGTGTGTAAAATTTTCATGTGGATAACTTTAATAGTTTTGAAAATAAAAAAAACCTATTAAAAAGTACTTAACAGACACTTAGTAAACTAAATTCAGATAGGAAACATGACAAAAAATGGTACAAATGACTCTGAGCACTATGGGACTTAACTTCTGAAGTCATCAGTGTTGTGGCGTAACAAGACAGCTACGCCACACTGAAGTAGCCGAAAGGCACGCGTAATCTTAAGTAGGCTAGATAGATGTCTGAAACAGGATACTTATTAATGTTATAAAGAAAAGTATGTAGCTACTAGAACACTTAACTTTTATATCTTCATTGGTTTACAACGTTCTTGGTGATACAAGTGAGACTCTATCTTGAGGTACATGCAATGTTACAAATGGCGCCTTGCTAGGTCGTAGCCATGGACTTAGCTGAAGGCTATTCTAACTGTCAGCTCGGCTAATGAGCAATGCATGCTAACTATCTGCTCGGCTAATGAGCGATGCTTCGTCCGTGTAGTCGCTAGCAATGTCGTCCGTACAACTGGGCGAGTGCTCGTCCGTATCTCGAGACCTGCCTTGTGGTGGCGCTCGGTCTGCGATCACACAGTGGCGACACGCGGGTCCGACATGTACTAAATGGACCGCGACCGATTTAAGCTACCACCTAGCAAGTGTGGTGTCTGGCGGTGACACCACAATCAGTCCCCTAGAACTTAGAACTACTTAAACCTAACTAACCTAAGGACATCACACACATCCATGCCCGAGGCAGGATTCGAACCTGCGACCGTAGCGGTCGAACGGTTCCAGACTGTAGCGCCTAGAACCGCTCGGGCACGGAATCATGACAGTTTAATTTTCTTTGTTATTTGAAAACAGTAACAGAACTCTCGGTGCGCACAATTTATCTTTAAGGAATTTTGATTCTAAACTTGTAATAATTTTTTGCTTTTGTAATGGAAATAATAGTTTAAAAGTTGATATTTATGTTTTGTGTTAGGGTGGGAGTAGATGAGAGTGAATGTGAGTGTGTATGTGGGGACATACGTCAAATTTCAGTTTTATAATGTACTACACCAATCCGTAACTAGCATGTGTTACATAACCAGGATGTCCCGAAAATGATGAAGCCCCCTAACTGGTGGATGACGTATGTTTACGAGCGTTTGCTTTTGTAATAAGGCAGCCAGATATATAGTAAGAGGATATTTAGTCCTAAAGTATAGTTCAAGCATAGTTTTCTTTTAATTTTCGTTTCGTTTGGTTTTGTGAATTTTTGCAGTATGAAATGAAGTAGATGCATCTGTGAATGCTGATTGGAGTAAAGCTTTTTGAGTGCGAAATTGATAATGAAAGGTTAATCTGATTGGATGATCGTTTTATCAACCAATGAGACAAGAGTGTTTACCGCGTAATTGAATGAGTTGTATGCTCTGTGAGCGACGGCATTTAGTCAGTCGTGGAGTCGCTGTCGGACGAGAAGGTCATGTTAAATGTGTTCGAAAAAATTATCTGTAAGATGAAGAAAAGACGGTTAAATCGCGCTCGGTTTATATCGCCGTGCTAGCAGATGCAATTGCGGACATTTCGGTGAAGTTTTGAGAGGTTTTGGAATGTTGGTTGCAGAATAAACTGCGTGTGAAACTATCGGCATTTGTGAATATTCTACGTGGCGTGTCCCGTATGCATGTACAGAACATTTTGGCGAGCATCTTCTTTCGAAGAATCCACTGGAAAGGACCGAATGTGAACTCGTTTTGTAACAGTGTGTTGCCTGTGCGAATCTCGTAATATTTCGGGTTGGACTTAGCACATTTCTGGCTGTCTTACGTGTGATATAAGCTGCACGAACTAGTAGTAGATGTACTACCAACGTAAATGTGGGCTTGGTGACACCATAAATGAAAAGGACCGTAATAAAACATCAGTATCTACAAACAAACATTTTCAATGACGGGAGGAAGTACTCACTTTGCCCGTTATTAGTAAAGATTTACATGTTTATCTTGTTACTTGAGTTACGCGGACTTTGTAATCGTAAGTATGGATGGTGATTTTCTTTAGTGCTGCTCTTCTCATCGTCTATATAGTACCAACGAATGGAGGGCAACGGGTGGTGAATGGACGCTATACTGATGTAAGTGGACATCAATAATTAAATTACAACGCAGTGCACCCACCCCGCCCCGCCGCCATTGGTGCATCGACCTGGTAATCAAATAAAATTGTACAATATAGAGTTCGGGAGAGTAGGAACTGTATATGAAAAAGCAGCAGTGTTTAATTGAACTCGTTAAGTGATCACACGGTGTGAAAAAAGGATTTGGAATGTAGGACTAAAGACACGTGTGCAATTGAACGTGCGTTGAAAATATGACAACGAGTGGAACGACAACGAGTGGGACGACAACGAGTGGAACGAGGCGGCAGAATTCGGCAGCGACAGCGGAGCTACGAGAGGTGACGTCGCGCTAAAGCAGTCAGGCAGACGGAGCAGTTGGCAGCTATGGACGGAGTGCTGGCCCGTAAACTGGATCGGTGGAAGCAGGGCCCGGAGAACGGACCCGCTGTATTACCTCGCCGTGCATATCGCAAGGAAGAAAAGATAAGTAGTGTTCTAATCAAAGTTTTATGTGTGTGTGCTGAAAACTGTATTTAATGTCTGTAAACAATCAGGAAATTGTAGATGAGAAACTGGAGGTAGATTTGAAGAAAGGTAAAGCCGAAAATGATTCCATGAGTAGTAATTTCAGTTTTGAAGTATCACAAGCAAATGCGAGTAGCAGCTTGACAGACTCAATGTATGCTAATTATGGGACGGATAGTGAGCACAATGTATCGGATACTAGTAGCCCGATAATGCCTGTAGCTATTCCAAAAACAAAACAGGAAACAATGTTAGTTACTAGTGTTCCAAAGGATAGTGTTTCCGAAATGTTAAGAAATATTTTACCACATGTAAAGGAAATGGGCTTAGAACTTAATGGCAGAATAAGTGGAATGCATTCCAAAATGACCAAACTGGGGCCAGACATAAAAACTTTACTAAGCTCTGAAATAAAGGAATTACGCACTGAAGTTGTTGATATGGATTCCAAAATGAATATGTTAAGTTCAGAAATAAATGAATTGCATTCCGAATTTGGTCAGGGATTTAATAACTTGTCAGTCGAACTGGAATCTAAAATGGAGGATAAAATGTCGGAGTTGAAGGAGTCTTTAAAAAATGATATGACTTTGTTCAGTATTAATGTTAAAAGTGACATTAATCGGGTCAGGTGAGAATGTAATGCTGCCATTGTAACGGTGAAAAGTGAATTACATTCGCGAATTGAGCAAGTTGCTGAGGATAGCGAACAAATTAAAGAGAAAATAAATTTAGAATTAAACAAAGTTAATGAACAGGGTCACAAAGTAGAGAGACACTGTGAGGATAGTCATGTGGTATTGGAAACACAAATTAAAGAAGGGAAAGATGTGTGTGCAAGATTTGGAGTGCAAGTGTCTAATAAAATCAGTAATATAGAAACTAACAGTAGTTAGTTTAGTACTGAGGTAAATGAGCAGCTGTGTGAGTATGAACGTAAACTAACAAAAGTAGAACAAAATGTTAACAACATTAGTGGCTGTATTGTTTCCAGTGGTGGAATAGAATGATATGAAATTGCATATGTTACCCACTGACAGTTTTAAACATTTGATCCCCGCAAAAATGTTCATCCAAAGGAATTTTGGAGTGACTTTGAGGATATTTTGCCAAAAGTGTGGAATGATAAACAAAAGATTGGACTCATTACTTCAAATTTGATGGGAGAAGCAAGAATTCGGGGAAACTTGGCCTCAGATAAATACGATAAATTAGCGGAATTTGAGCAAGCCTTTTTTGAAGTGTATTGGAGAAAACGGAAACAAATCCAGGTTTTAAATAAATTTTGGTCAGAGGAAAAGTACGATCCAAAGAGAGAGATCATTAAAAGATTTATGCAGAAATGGGTAACTACTTTGTCATATTTAACTGCCAAGGTTGAAACACAGCAAATCATTATGGGGATTCAAAATAAATTGCCGTTGTGTTAGAGAAATAAGATTATTTCGGCAACTGGGGACGACATTGACCGGTTTATTCATTATCTTGAGCGAGTAGAAAACATCTTAAAAGAAGAGGAAAATAACATAAGAGAGTATAGGCCTCCTGTTAGGTCAAATGACAACAGAGCCGAAGTCAATGTAAACAGAATAGGCATACAAAGAGGTAATGGCTACCGGGGTAGATACAGAGGGAGAGGAGGTACTGCAGGAAGCAGGTTTATTAACCCGGACTTGCGTGCCACCTACTATCAGCTGAGAGACGATGACATAACGGGTAAGCGCGGCCCGACAGGTGACACAAACGTCAGAGGCAGTGACGTCATACAGGAGGAAAACTGTTAGCAGTCTGTAATGACGCTAACGTTTGCAGACTGAAGGCACGCAAGTTAAACCTGCTAGCCACGCCCTTTATTAAGACGGCACCTACTAAACAACATGGGGGTAGCATACTAGAAAATAAACGGGTAGGGGAGAATGATACTACGAGACAATTGGGTTATTTAGAAAATGCAATAGGTTTTTGTGAAAGGGAGAGCTCAAATAAAGAAACCACTAACCATGTTAAGAAGGAACTAAATACAGGAAGTGAAGACTCAGATCAGGTGGTGGGGGTAAATCAGCATTGCGAAACCGACGTGAGACTACCTGTAGACTGTGGAAGTAACACTAGGGGGATACAAGAGGAGATTGTGAATGGACTGCATCAAGTAATTTCGGAGAGCGAGGATGAAGGGACGGAAGAGGAAGAAGAAGTGAATGAGTTAAGTAATTCTGTATAGGGTTGCAGATACAAAGAGTAGTATGGAGGGTGAGAAATTAGAACGATATTTTGATTTGTCTACAGTGGAACGGATAGTGAAAGCTACCACTAATAATGAGCGAAAGGGGGGCCAGTTAATAAATGTGCTTTCCACAGAAGAGGAAGGTTTTGATAGGCGTGAAGTGGTGCAGGATTTACTAGATGAACCGGAGTCTGTAGTCAGAAAAGAATATATTGGGCAACCTATTATTGAGGTGATAGTGTTTAAAGAAAAGGTCCCTTGTTTAATAGATACTGGTTCGGAAGTATGTGCAGTGTCTCAGAATTTTGTGAGTGCTCTCCCTAAAAGTAGGAAGATTGTTATAATGCCTATAAGTGGGCTGAAAATTGTGGTGGCCACTGGGAAAAGTAAGAAGGTGGTTAAACAGGAAATATTGCTACCAATCATAGTAATTGGAGTACAAATACACTCCTGGAAATTGAAATAAGAACACCGTGAATTCATTGTCCTAGGAAGGGGAAACTTTATTGACACATTCCTGGGGTCAGATACATCACATGATCACACTGACAGAACCACAGGCACATAGACACAGGCAACAGAGCATGCACAATGTCGGCACCAGTACAGTGTATATCCACCTTTCGCAGCAATGCAGGCTGCTATTCTCCCATGGAGACGATCGTAGAGATGCTGGATGTAGTCCTGTGGAACGGCTTGCCATGCCATTTCCACCTGGCGCCTCAGTTGGACCAGCGTTCGTGCTGGACGTGCAGACCGCGTGAGACGACGCTTCATCCAGTCCCAAACATGCTCAATGGGGGACAGATCCGGAGATCTTGCTGGCCAGGGTAGTTGACTTATACCTTCTAGAGCACGTTGGGTGGCACGGGATACATGCGGACGTGCATTGTCCTGTTGGAACAGCACGTTCCCTTGCCGGTCTAGGAATGGTAGAACGATGGCTTCGATGACGGTTTGGATGTAGCGTGCACTATTCAGTGTCCCCTCGACGATCACCAGTGGTGTACGGCCAGTGTAGGAGATCGCTCCCCACACCATGATGCCGGGTGTTGGCCCTGTGTGCCTCGGTCGTATGCAGTTCTGATTGTGGCGCTCACCTGCACGGCGCCAAACACGCATACGACCATCATTGGCACCAAGGCAGAAGCGACTCTCATCGCTGAAGACGACACGTCTCCATTCGTCCCTCCATTCACGCCTGTCGCGACACCACTGGAGGCGGGCTGCACGATGTTGGGGCGTGAGCGGAAGACGGCCTAACGGTGTGCGGGACCGTATCCCAGCTTCATGGAGACGGTTGCGAATGGTCCTCGCCGATACCCCAGGAGCAACAGTGTCCCTAATTTGCTGGGAAGTGGCGGTGCGGTCCCCTACGGCACTGCGTAGGATCCTACGGTCTTGGCGTGCATCCGTGCGTCGCTGCGGTCCGGTCCCAGGTCGACGGGCACGTGCACCTTCCGCCGACCACTGGCGACAACATCGATGTACTGTGGAGACCTCACGCCCCACGTGTTGAGCAATTCAGCGGTACGTCCACCCGGCCTCCCGCATGCCCACTATACGCCCTCGCCCAAAGTCCGTCAACTGCACATACGGTTCACGTCCACGCTGTCGCGGCATGCTACCAGTGTTAAAGACTGCGATGGAGCTCCGTATGCCACGGCAAACTGGCTGACACTGACGGCGGCGGTGCACAAATGCTGCGCAGCTAGCGCCATTCGACGGCCAACACCGCGGTTCCTGGTGTGTCTGCTGTGCCGTGCGTGTGATCATTGCTTGTACAGCCCTCTCGCAGTGTCTGGAGCAAGTATGGTGGGTCTGACACACCGGTGTCAATGTGTTCTTTTTTCCATTTCCAGGAGTGTATGACTGAAAATATTAAACACATTTAAGTCCACCTCTCTGTGTCTTTCAAAAGTCATCAAGTAAAAATTTTATCTTTACTCTTTCGGCAGATAATCCTCTTTTGCCACTCAACATATTAATTTTTTCACAAACTTCTGACAACCCTTCACACTACGGTAGAGTCACATGTGAGCATACTTCTCCACATTGCTTTCAACTGTTCTTTTCTGTCATTAATAGGCAAATCTCCCTCATCTGATTAGTTATTTTATTCCTGTTATAAAATTTACTAGCTATAGCATTATAAGGAAGGAGGAAAAACAATAAAAAAATCTGAATGATGAAGAGCAAGGTTGTTAAGAGTGCATTAAGCGAGACTCAGCGGATTCATTTGATTATTCATATTCCCATTAAGGTAACTCAGTATTCCCTATTCGAGCATTTTTTGAATCATATCTCACACTGCTCATTTTTGTACTTCTGTTACAGTGAATGGTTTTCGGAAAAAATGTGCGTCCTCTTTTACTGTCAAATAGCACTCATAATTCCGAATTAGGTCCGCTTGGTCTGAAAACACTTCACAACAGTTATTCAAAATCTGTCTCAAATCTTTCTTTGCACATCAGTCAGCTCTGTTAATTCTTCCTATTTTTCGTCGATCGTAAGCCTGACATTTTCTATCTCAGAAGGATCCACTTCCTTTCTTTCGCCGTATTCATTATAGCCCTCGATTGCCTCAGTGGTCCTACAGTACCTTATTGGAATATCACTTTGTTCATCCTCTACCTTTTGTCTCTTCCCTATAAAGGGAATAACTACAGGTTTCTCATTTATTGTAATAATCACATCCTTTATCCCAAAATTAACCCATCCTTCATATTGATGCAAGAAGTCGACACCTACTAACATTTCAACACTGAGTCTATTAATAACCAAAAAATTTAATTCTACACTCCCGGAAATTGAAATAAGAACACCGTGAATTCATTGTCCCAGGAAGGGGAAACTTTATTGACACATTCCTGGGGTCAGATACATCACATGATCACACTGACAGAACCACAGGCACATAGACACAGGCAACAGAGCATGCACAATGTCGGCACTAGTACAGTGTATATCCACCTTTCGCAGCAATGCAGGCTGCTATTCTCCCATGGAGACGATCGTAGAGATGCTGGATGTAGTCCTGTGGAACGGCTTGCCATGCCATTTTCACCTGGCGCCTCAGTTGGACGAGCGTTCGTGCTGGACGTGCAGACCGCGTGAGACGACGCTTCATCCAGTCCCAAACATGCTCAATGGGGGACAGATCCGGAGACCTTGCTGGCCAGGGTAGTTGGCTTATACCTTCTAGAGCACGTTGGGTTGCATGGGATACATGCGGACGTGCATTGTCCTGTTGGAACAGCAAGTTCCCTTGCCGGTCTAGGAATGGTAGAACGATGGGTTCGATGACGGTTTGGATGTAGCGTGCACTATTCAGTGTCCCCTCGACGATCACCAGTGGTGTACGGCCAGTGTAGGAGATCGCTCCCCACACCATGATGCCGGGTGTTGGCCCTGTGTGCCTCGGTTTTATGCAGTCCTGATTGTGGCGCTCACCTGCACGGCGTCAAACACGCATACGACCATCATTGGCACCAAGGCAGAAGCGACTCTCATCGCTGAAGACGACACGTCTCCATTCGTCCCTCCATTCACGCCTGTCGCGACACCACTGGAGGCGGGCTGCACGATGTTGGGGCGTGAGCGGAAGACGGCCTAACGGTGTGCGGGACCGTAGCCCAGCTTCATGGAGACGGTTGCGAATGGTCCTCGCCGATACCCCAGGAGCAACAGTGTCCCCAATTTGCTGGGAAGTGGCGGTGCGGTCCCCTACGGCACTGCGTAGGATCCTACGGTCTTGGCGTGCATCCGTGCGTCGCTGCGGTCCGGTCCCAGGTCGACGGGCACGTGCACCTTCCGCCGACCACTGGCGACAACATCGATGTACTGTGGAGACCTCACGCCCCACGTGTTGAGCAATTCGGCGGTACGTCCACCCGGCCTCCCGCATGCCCACTATACGCCCTCGCTCAAAGTCCGTCAACTGCACATACGGTTCACGTCCACGCTGTCGCGGCATGCTACCAGTGTTAAAGACTGCGATGGAGCTCCGTATGCCACGGCAAACTGGCTGACACTGACGGCGGCGGTGCACAAATGCTGCGCAACTAGCGCCATTCGACGGCCAACACCGCGGCTCCTGGTGTGTCCGCTGTGCCGTGCGTGTGATCATTGCTTGTACAGCCCTCTCGCAGTGTCCGGAGCAAGTATGGTGGGTCTCACACACCGGTGTCAATGTGTTCTTTTTTCCATTTCCTGGAGTGTAGATTATGTATAAAGCTAACCAGTTTTTTTGAAAAAAGGTTAAAATTGTTTTTTGGAGCAGTAGATTTTGTAGCAGCAACTTGCTTAATAATTGAAAACAGATTTTGAAAATAGGATTTAAGTAGTAGTGCCAATCTTGGGTGCTCTATTAAAGATTTTTAATAGCAGTTATTTCATTTTTAACTAATTTAATTAACATGTTGAGTTAAAATGGATAGAAATTGGCCTGAGAAAGGAAAAAAGCTTTTAGTAAATAAGAAATAATTTCTGGAGGACAGTAAAGTTTAAAAAAAAAAAGTCCCTTTTTTTTCATGGAAGTCTTTACTTTTGAGTTGGGAGCAGCAATTGTGGACTAAAGTATATATGTGTGTTCGGAATAAGATGTAGAAATTAAGAATGGACATTGATAAGTGCTTTATATTGCAGGTACGCAAAAATATTACACAGCCAGATACAGCGCTGGGAAAGAACTCCGGGACGAAATAGGGCCAGACACTACATCCCCAGTGAAGAGCCATTATATGGTTAAAGGTGAAGTGTCAGTTATGTTTACATTCATTTGCTTTGTTAGTGGAAAAGAACACAGTTGTGTTAGGGAATGAATTCACTGCAGGGACGGACGACCTCTATATCGCCAGTTAACTTTAGGTTTCAGTAAAAAAAAATTGTTAATATAAACTAAAGTGAATATTGTTGTACGTAAATTTTGGAAGTTGATTATGTCGAATCCTGTAAGAGCATTAGATGTGTTATTTCTTTTCGGTTGATGAAAAATAATTTTCTCTTTTGTACAATAAATTTCTTGTACGTCATCATGTCCTAGCCATGAACAACTGATGTAAATAGATATCTCTTGTGACGATGTTATATTATTTAAATGATTTTGATCAAATGAAAAATTTTGTTTTTGGAAAATACAGTTTAATGAAAAGTGTCGGTATAGTGAAAGAAAATAATCATTACAGCCAAAAAACTTATAAGAAACATAAAAACCGTTTCAGAGAAAAAATTTTAGTTAATTATTCATCTCACATAAGAAACTAAATAATTATGATAAATATTATCTGCTTGTTTTCAAATTTGGTATAGGAACTTCTATAATTTAGAAGACCAGTGTGTTAAAATTTTCATGTGGATAACTTTAATAGTTTTGAAAATATAAAAACCTATTGCAAAAGTACTTAACCGACACTTATTAAAGTAAATTCAGATGGGAATAATGACAGTTTCATTTTCTTTGTTATCTGAAAACAATAACAGCAATCTCAGTGTGAACAAGTTAATTTTAAGGAATTTTGATTCTAACTTGTAATAATTTTTTGCTTTTGTAATGAAAATAATAGTTTAAAAGTTGATATTTATATTTTGTGTTAGGGTGGGAGTAGATGAGAGAGAATGTGAATGTGTATGTGGGGCCATACGTCAAATTTCAATTTTATAGTGTATTACACCATCGGTAACTAGCAAGTGTTACATAACCAGAATGTCCTGAAAATGGTGAAGCCCCCTAACTAATGGATGAGGTACGTCTAGGAGCGTCTGCTTTTGTAATAAGACAGCCAGAAAGATAGTAACAGGATATTAGTTTTAAAGTATAGTTCAAACATAGTTTTCTTTTAATTTGCGTTTGGTTTGGTTTTGTGGAACATTTTGCGAATTTTTGTTATATGAAATGAAATAGATGCATCTGCGAATGCTGATTGGAGTAAAGTGGTTTGCGCGCGAAATTGACCATGAAGGGTTAATATGATTGGATGATCGTTTTGATCAAGCAATGAGAGAAGAGTGTTTCCCGCGTAATTGAATGAGTTATATGCTCTGTGAGCGACGGCATTTAGTCACTCGTGGAGCCGCTGTCAGACGAGAAGGTCATGTTAAATGTGTCCGAAAAAATTATCTGTAGCTGAAGAAATGACGGTTAAATCGCGCTCGGTTTATATCGCCGTGCTAGCAGATGCAATTACTGACATTTTGGTGAAGTTTTGAGAGCTTTTGGAATGTTGGTTGCAGAACAAACCGCGTGTGAAACTATCCGTCCTTGTGAATATTCTGCGTTGCGTGTTCCGTATGCATGTACAGAACATTTTGGCGAGCATCTTCTTTCGAAGAATCCAGTGAAAAGGACCGAATGCGAACTCGTTTTGTTACAGTGTGTTGCCTGTGTGAATCTCGTAATATTTTGGGTTGGACTTAGCACATTCCTGGCTGTCTTACGTGTGATATAAGCTGCACGAACTAGTAGTAGATGTACTACCAACGTAAATGTGGGCTTGGTGACACCATAAATGAAAACGACTGTAATAAAACATCAGTATCTACAAACAAACATTTTCAATGAAGGGAGGAAGCACCCACTTTGCCCGTTATTAATAGTTTTTTACAGGTTTATCTTGTTACTTGAGTTACGCGGACTTTGTAATCGTAAGTATGGACGGTGATTTTCTTCAACGCTGCTTTTCTCATCGTCTACATAGTACCTACCAATGCAGAGCAACGGGTGGTGAATGGACGCTATACTGAGGTTGGTGGACATCAATAATTAAATCACGATGCAGCGCACCAACCCCGCCCCGCCACAGAATGCAGCGGGCTGTTACAATTAAACTGCATAGCACCACCTGTAGTTAAAATATCAGAGTCAGCAAGAATTTGAGAGTGGAATGATCTCATAACGTTTTCTACCTAGCGCAACGAGGCAAGTTTGTAAGCACCATTTTGAAATAAAAATAAAAGAAACAGACTATTATTAGCAATTTTATTTTTATAAGAAAGCCTGTACTTTAACCTATTAATCTACTTTTCTGTGTAATTCCCACTGGTATTAAGATACTTATAATATGACGCAACTAGCTTTTGGATACCACCCTCATAGAAATCTGCCACCTGATTAGACAACGATTGTTACATAGTCGTTTTTATATCTTCGTAATCGTAGTGGCGCTGATAACGTAGATGATTCTTCAAATGCAGAAACATGTCGTAGTTGCTGGGTGCTAGATCGGGGCTGAACAGAGCATGATAAAGTTGTTCACAGCCAAAAGATCTGATCAGCTCTTGAGTTATATTGTCCGTATATGGATGATCATTGCGTGAAACAAAATTATCCCCTTACTCAGAAAGCCACGCCTCTTGTTTTCAATTGCATGGTAGAGTCTTTCTAGGGTCTCACAATGAGCTGTAGAATTTGTGGTGTTACCACGAGACAAAAAGTCCACCAACACGGGTCTTCCTGTCCCGAAAACTACTGTACACATGGGTTTCTGGGCTGAAATTGTTTGCTTGAACTTCACTTTCTTAGGTGATGTTGAATGTCGCAATTCCATGGATTGCTGCTTTGATTCAGGTATAATGTGGGCTGCCCATATTTCATGGCCTATGACAAATTGTCTTAAAAACTGATCACCTTTCTGACTGTACTGCGCTAGGGAAATGAACGAACTGGCTAAACGATAGCATTTGTTCAAATGCCAGCAGAAGATACACCCCAGAAGAAGGTGCAGTCTGCATTGTTGGCAAATGTATTCAGGACGGCAGATTCTCTCCCTATCTCTGCCTCCTGGTGTAGATGTGACAATGTCGCACTGATGACATTATGGGTTTCTCCCCTATCCCTCTACCTCGTCCTCTACCTGCCCTTCCCCACTTCCCCTCCCCTCACCCACAGGGAATTGGTGGGAAGAAAGCTCTGCCTTTGCTGAGCTGCTAGTGTGAGAGGACATAGGATAGTTTATTTTCGCTGTTATCCTGTTGTAAATTGGGTGCAAATTCAAGTTTTTGTTGGTAATTGTGTTCAGTTGATGATCTTTTAGATTGGACAGAGAAGAGTTGAATAACTGTATTACATGTAAGCATTCAATAAAGAACTATGTCCATAGCACCGTTAATGGGGACTGGAAAGGAAAGACAATAGAGGAGCGTAAGAAGAAGAATACTTTTCAGGCAATGCTTGTGATCTAGAGGGATGGTTTTCCGTATGATCCAGTAGTGTCAGTTACATTCCAGAGGATATATTGTTTATCTACAAAATTCAATTTGCATAACAATTTGCAGGGTTTTATCTCACTATTTGGTGGGGAAAGCTCATAATTCTCTGCTGTTTATTTAATTTTGGAAGGTGGAGGTACTGTAAAATACTTTGAAAAAGTTATAATCCTCTCAAAAAGTATTTAACTACGGAAATAGATACCTTTTTTCTGGTTATGCATGCAATACTGCCATGAAATTGTCACCAACATCAACAGAAACACTCACTTCACGTACTGGTAATTACAGTGCTACATATCACAGTCGTAGCATCAAATATATTCAGTCCAGACATACCTGGCAAAGCAGAGGTCTTTTTGATGGTAAATAATAGATATAGCAAAAAAACTGTAGTTAATAACATCGTCACGGTAAATAATAATCACGAAAGCCGTGGGAAACTGAACTGACACGATTTTACACCTATAAAACGCGCAGAAACCGGCTAGAAAACATACATATTGTGAAAAAGCAGCACCTCAGACAGTTAAAAACGTCGCAATACACAGTGCTAAAGACCTCAGTTAAAAACATATCCAATACATGCTGCTAAAGATCGTCTACACAGTGCTAAAGGAGTTTTACTTACTGTGAGGAAAAAAAAGAAAAGAAAAACACGCAAGGTGGGCACCGAACACATGTTCGAGACCGTATTGATGGATCTATAACGCATGCGAACTGAACGCTCCACCTAGGTCTTGCCTCGCCCACTCAAAGCTGGAGATGCATACAGACAGCCAATGCTGTGGCGTGGTCTCGTGAGAAACCACTGCGGCACCCACATGGCGCTTTATCTGCAGACCAGAAACAGCTCGTCTTTGTATCGGTCTCACCTTGATGTCATCTGTTAGCTTCCAGCGGTTGCATCAAAGATATCCCTGGGAGAAGTACTCACTTAACAATTTACTTCCTGCATTATGTCTGAAATATGTTTATTCCTTGAGAACCACGCCGTCTTCCAACATGTTTGGGCCAGCAGACCTGTAGTGGCAGCTTGAAAAGCCTTGCTAGAATGACAGGCGAACACCAACAAACAACGGTGCGTTTCCTGTCTCCACACACAAGCAATTGCTTCAAAGTTGTCGGAAAAGTCATAAGGCATTCCTGGAAGACGGGCATTGTCTTTGATGCAGCTGACAACCGATTTATTGGAGTTGACTGGCGATCGCCGACAAAGACGTTCCAGAGACATTGACCTTGTGAGCAAATACCAAGCCCCTGAGGATTATGCACCAATTTTGATGTAGCTGACAACATAGTCTCCGAGGAGGACTGGTGAACATTCCTGGAAGAAGAAGAAGAAGAAGAAGAAGAACTGGTTGCTGTTTCACCTGTATTCGTGGGACAACACCACCTCACGTGTCTGAACCTGCTAACCAGGGTCTTCCCCCTGTAGAAGAGATGCTATTGGTTCTCACTAAATTAGTGGGCAGATCTTGAGTATACATACCTTCAAGTAGATGGAACACCAATATACCGACAAAACCGGCACATGCACCCATAACACCATCCTATCAAATGTGTACAGACACCTATGTGTGGATATTAATATGAGTTACAACATATAAATTTCTGATTTATGTCACCCTGATTTTGAAATGTATATCTGCAATTCTGTAGTTGTTAATGAACCATCAGCAGCCTTCAGTGAAATAGAATTTTCCAATCACTGTTATGTAGTTATTCACACAACTGTGTCATGTACCCATCAGATGTGTATGTGTGAATGTAATTTGTCCTACATATCGAAATCATTGCACCACAGATCCTCAGTTTTCTTTTTGCATTCTTCTGCATATTAATCTTGTCATGTTAAACTGATTTTGCGATAGTTTGCGCACCTGTTTGCTGTTGAATCTCCGGAATTATGTGGTTGATACTTCCCGAAAAGCCTGATGGTATGCCACCAGTCTCATAGATTCTACACACTAACTTGAATAGTAATTTGGTCACTTTTTCCCCATAATGATTTTAGAAGTTCTGATGGAATGTTATATATCCCTTCTGCTTTATTTGAAACTCAAGTCTTCCAGAGGTCGTTTAAATTCTTTCTCCAATACTGGATCCTCTTATCGACTCCAGTGTAGTTTCTTCTTCTATCGGCTGGCGACGGTCTGGAATAACAGACGCAGAACTGCAGGGGGCGAACAACTGGATATTTTCGAATACTGTGCTACACTGCCAGTGATCCTCTTCGTTCGCAAATAAAGAACTCTATAAATCATTTTCACAGACAAAGTCCTTTCTGGTTTATTTCGGACACAGCTCTCTACCCTTCCCGTTGTCAAGAAACAGGAAAGCCCTTTCAGCAGAAGCCTTCAATAATAGTATGGCTATCTCCCCAGAAGTCGAAGCATTCTACTGTTAGTGCATAAAGCTTTCCGTCTCACAAACGACACCTACAGCAGAGATAAGTAATACTTTCAGGAGATCCCTTTCAACAGCAGCCACCAACAGTAACATGGGTATTATTTTGTGTCGCTCTTTCCCCAGAAATCAGAGCATTCATCTGTTGATGGTTCCAGACTCGCAAAAGCCATCCTATCCACCTCAGAAGGATTGGGTGCCTAAGTGTCACTGGGGTTCAAAAATGGTTCAAATGGCTCTGAGCACTATGGGACTTAACTGCTGTGGTCATCAGTCCCCTAGAACTTAGAACTACTTAAACCTAACTAACCTAAGGACATCACACACATCCATGCCCGAGGCAGGATTCGAACCTGCGACCGTAGCGGTCACGCGGCTCCAGACTGTAGCGGCCAGAACCGCACGGCCACTCCGGCCGGCTTGTCACTGGGGTAAGTACCTGGATGTTGAACAATATGTTTCCACCAGAAAACCGAAACTTTCTGAGATATGTTTCCGAAATATGCTGGGAAGACTGATCCAGTGAACAATAGCAAAATACCTGTTTACCGATAACTCCATCCCAAACGTGTATGAGCCTGCAGACCTGGGTTTCCCTCAGAATACAGCCCTGTAAAAGCATTCCTATTGCTTCCCAAAAAAAAAAAAAAAAAAAATAGTGGGCAGAGTAGTACATTTGTTTGCAATGTGAGAGATGCACGCAGTACTAAGCATACCGGCGTATTCAGTTTCATCTCTCTGTTCGGACGTGACTATGGGAGAATGCAGCACTTCCATTCCACCAATTACAAGCCAACTGAGAGGCGTCTGGGCGATTATTTCGCGAGAAACTTTACAGAACCCACACTTGAGACAGGAATGATTCACGTCTCAAGTAAGGCATCCAAACCAAATCACCCAAGTTAGTGGTTAAATCGATGAAAATTTTACTGAAAGAAGCGAATTTAACTTCATACCGCCACACTTTCGTCTGACCTATTAGAAGGAGGTCTATGAGTTTGTTCGGTATCTGTTTGTAAGGCACTCTAAAATCAGTCGTACTAGCACCTTCCTTTACAGCAAAAGTCATTACCGATGTATGTATATATTTTTTTTTTTTCAAGGAAAGAACGGAGCAGGATTGAATTCCGCTCAAATAAGTGCAATTATCATGCGCTAATGGCGTTACTGGATTACAATGTGTAAGAACCATCCAAGGACAGTGAAAATATACGTTAACAACTACAATTCCATAGATTGGTGCAAAACTTTACAGTACTCACAGTTGAGGTAGGTAGTAGAACGATTCACATCTCACGTAAGGCGTCCATTCCAAATTACACAACTTTGTGCTTAAATCGATTAAAATTTTAGCAAAAGAGGTGAATTTCACGTCATACTGATACACTTTCCTCTAACGTAGACGTAAATGTTTGATCCTAGCAGGATGTCTATGGGTCCGTTCGATATCTGTTTGTAATACACTCTAAAATCGATAGTACTAGCGTCATCCTTTTTAGAAATGTCGTTACTATGTATGTGTATGTATTTTTGTTGAGGGATACAAGAGGACAGGTCCAGAATTCAGCACAACTAAGTGCGATTCTGAAGTGCTGATTGTGTTACTGGATTACAGCGTGTAAGAACCCACAATTTAGTCATAATTCTCGCTTAAATATTTCGGAACTCAACACTGTATTCTGCTGTGTTGGTCCACCTCTTTTAAGAGTTGCGATTCTGTCTGACATGGATTAAACAGGCTCTTGATAGACTGAGTGGGACAGAGTATTGTCTCCAGGACTGTATATACGTTCTCCAAAACTGAAGAGCCGACTAGCGCTAGCGATATAGATCTTTGGTTGTATCAGTCAGAAAGTTTCATGCATATTTCAGACGAGCAGTGTAATTTTTGAATCGGCGGGCAATTTTTTCAACTTTTTTGAATCAGACGTATGCACACAAGCCTGTAGTGCAGAACACACATAATGTGAAAATGCTGACGGTGGTTTACAGCGGGGCCATTTGCTTTCTTAGAAAACTTACGTGAACGGCAACCGAGGATGCTCATAATCGAATGACGAGGGGTAGTTGGACTTCTACTGCCATGCTTACACGCTTTCATATAATATCTAAATCAAATCTGGCGGATGTCTGTAACAACATACCCGCACAGAATGTCTTTTACTTATCCCTGTAGTGGGTGTTAGGTGAGAGAAATTCCATAACTCTGTCCAGATACTACAGAATCGGTTCTTCATAATATCAGTTGATTCCTCGATTTTCTATCGAAGTCGTGAAATTGAAAAAAAAAAAATTTCCATCAGCTTGTAACACATCTAAAGCAACTGCTTTTCTAGCATCTTAGCGGAAACTTCCCTTTGGATTTCGTGAAATTCACGTCTTAGATGAACAATGATGAGCGTTGTAGAAGACCTTACATATCCACCAGGAGGTATATATATCTTGGAAAACTCCTAGAATACTGCTCTCGCCGCTTCTGTTACCCGTATGGAAGCACACAAAAGGACACAAGCTCTGTATCTGATCTGTACGTACAAGCTGTGGAAAAATGCTTCGGGATTGGGTAAGTGATGATAACACCGAGGCGACATCAGAGCTTCGCTTTACCGCGGGTGCACTGGTCAGCCACGTAACACGAACTGATGTGGGCTCACATGATTGATGGACAGGAGTTATGTAGTTTTGAGCTGTCGAATCGATGTTATTGTTCATCAGTACATATCATTTAACCACAAACGGGTTGTAAGTTTCTGACTGTTTGCTGTTACATCGTAAATGGTTCTTGATGTCGATTATGGCTGTGGACGCCACATATAATATCATATCATATGAAGATGCTACACTGCATTCCTAGTCTTTGGAAAGAAAGTGACTTTAGTTACTTTTAAAATTGATTGAAATTTAAGTTGCTGGAGGTGGCCGAGCGGTTCTAGGCGCTGCAGTCTGGAACCACGGGACGGCTACGGTCGCAGGTTCGAATCCTGCTTCGGGCATGGATGTGTGTGATGTCCTTAGGTTAGTTAGGTTTAAGTAGTTCTAAGTTCTAGGGGACTGGTGACCTCAGAAGTTAAGTCCCATAGTGCTCAGAGCCATTTGAACCATTTTTTTTAAGTTGCTGGGTCGCCATCTGCCCAAACGTACTCTGTAAGTAAATACAAATAAAACTGGATTGAGAATATAATTTAAATCGAAAGCATGCCACAAAACGGCTATCGCGGTTAAGGTTGAGCCATCAAACGGCTCTTGTAGAGACCTTACGGGACAGCAGCCGATAATGACATCAAAGTTATAGTGGAAGTTGAGACAGTATGATGAGGTACGAAGGTAAGGCTCATTCAAATAGAATGGGAGAAGCTATGCGGCAAACTGACATATATATCGTGGACGGCTAAGTATGATACATTCTGTCACGGCATTCCCGTCTCTGACAGCAGCAGTGTTAGTGCATCAATATTAATTGCGCTTGATGTTCCTACGTTAAAATTAACAGCTCGAGAGTCATTGCAGGGAGTATTACTGGAGCATTAAAATGTCATTCACATGTGGTCAGCAGAAGGCTATATGTGCTGCAGTGGAGTGAGACTAGGTCTGTGGTACTGTCTTGCTTAAGACATTGGGAGCATTGAGATGGAGATGTGCTGTTTCTGATTTCGATCATTCAGTCATTCTAACATCAGCGAAAGCTGACTCCAACAGGTTTTAGATGGAATAAATGTAGAATTCAAAGTATACAAAAACAATTATTTGCGAAATACTGTCGCATAATCTCCAAATGTAAGTTAATGCTATCTAAGCACAGTGCCACTGCGTGTGGTACTCCATCCTACCATTAACAAATGTTCCATTTAAACTAAAGTCTTCCATGCCATATACACGCATAAAGATTCCATCCAGATTTCGAAATGTAATTTGGTTAGAAACGGAAAAAGATACTTGGTAATCCTGCAGTGCAATGGAATCAAAGGCGTGTAACATAGGCTCTGATTTCTGATTTCTGAAATGTACTTCCGTATCGCTAGCATTTAGGCAGGATCAAACTCGAGCAGTCCATTTCCATAGTTATAAATCAGAGCTTAAAAACAAGTTTTTTTATTTTTAATTTTTTTTAGTGGAGGAAGATATAAACTTTTCGCTCAAACGTCATGTGGTGGCACATGTCCATTCTGCTAAAGGTATCTAGCGTTTTATACGAATCCTTAAGCTAATAGTCATCCATGGAAGGACATAGCAATAGTACAGGCTAATGGGTCACTTCAACGTCAGCCAGTTCTGCTTTAGATAGAATTTTCATATCCCTGCTGCATCCGTACCATTTTCTCCTAATATACACCTACGCTTGACTATGGAAAGTGGTACAATGTCTCTATAATGCATAAGCTTCTCCCTTTTAAGGTAGCGATATATATGACAGCATCCATCGATCCAAAATATATTATTTATATTAACATGTCTAGTTTCGTAGGACCAAATTGAGGAGCAAATCTCCTAGGGCATGGAACGTGTCAGTACATGAAACTACAACATATAAGTAATAACACATAAAATAAAATGTTTATGAATCCAAAAAGGTTAAGCCATAAGTTTAAGTAAAACGCTATCACCAATGTAACATAAGAATCAATCATTTTCACAGACAAAGTCGGCTCTGGGTTATTTCGGACACAGCTCTCTACCCTTCCAGTTGTCAAGAACCAGGAAAGCCCTTTCAGGAGCAGCCTTCGAGAATAATATGGCTATCTCCCCAAAAGTCGAAGCATTCTACTGTTAGTGCAAAAAGCTTTCCGTCTCACAAACAACACCTACAGCAAGCACATACACACACTTGGAAAACCACGTAGCATGTTCAACCCATGGGTTATTCGTTTCATCTCAGTATTTCAAACCTCCACCACATTGCAAACACTCAGTATTATCGCTGTCACAGGTATAAAAATAAGAAGTTTCACTTAATTTGTCAGGATGTCGCTTAGCAGCTAAAGACCAACCTTGGAAAGATTCCAGCCTCGCATTGTATGTTCTTTAGGATGAGCTAACCGAATCTTCTGCAGAGCAGTGCTGATTCAGGAGATGAATGTGGAAGTGTCTCCATTCTGTGCAGGTTACAAGTATCGTATCAAAGAAACAGTTTTACCCACTGATATACCTCTCCAACATCATCTTTCCACAGACGCACGAATCTCTACTTGTTACAGGGCGACCTGATTTAAGGCTCCTTTTACATATACCTGAATATTTCTGGTATCTCAACAGCAGATTTTTCAGCGCTCTTTTAACTTTAGGACGCTGTATCTCAGAATGAAAAAAATGGACTTGTACCACTATTGAAATAAGCCCTTCATATGTAACCTACTCTAAAGATCACACATGCCAACATTTCTGGTCACGTGATCATGATGTCACTTCTGGCCACGTATTCTAAATTAGCTTCTAAATGTAGGAGAACTGCAAGCACCTAGCGAACTTGTACTACTTTTTTGTATGTTTGTGTATTGGTTTCTCGCAGGGGGGTAGGTCCGAGGTAGGGCAGAGATAGAGCTCATAGGTAGACCCACCACGCATTTCGTTCAGGATACTATTTTATTGAGAGCTCTTATTTTTCAGCAACTGCAGTACATATTTCAGAATATAATTCAGACGTGTTTCAAATATATTTCTATTTTGTTTTACCAGTTTTGACAAATTAATTTATCATCTTAAGTAGCATACAAAATTAGAGATATTATAAATAAATATATATCTTGGCTGTATATTTATGTAAAGTATATTGACAGATTAATAATTTACTATTCAAGCAAATGAATCACATCTATGTTCGTGGCAAGCTGCTGTACGAGCAGCAAGAAACATATAAAATCTATAACTAAGTTGTATAAAGAAATTATATAGAATACATTTGAAGAAACATGGCACACAGTTCTAATACACAGAAAGAATGGACTAATTTACACATTCCGTAAGAAATTATATACAATAGAGGTAGTGTACATTTTTAATTCAAGCTGATTATCTGACAATTTTTTTGAACTTAAGTTGGAATTCTTCTATAAGGTTCATTTTGTTGCTGTTGTCAACTAGATGATAAATTTCCATGTTTAACAAGGGTGGCGGAGGAAGTGTGTATTTCTCAATTTTGATATGTTCTGCGAAAGTTGTCTTATATCAGTTCTCACTGTCTTCATTGAGCAACTGCTCACGAAAGTGTGTAGGCCTATTAAATGCCCAGTTCATTCTATATAAAAACTCAGACATGTATTGCATTGCAGACTGTGAAATTTGTTAGTCGGAGATTTGTCAGTACGAATAAAGATCAAATGGATGACACTACTGGTGGTAAAAGACACACTGATGTCTTATTTTTTAAATAAATTTGCTATACAATACGAAATGTCACCTAGAAATGGGACTGTAGTGTATTTATGAACAGTAACGCCATTTTTGTTGCATGCAGAGGAATTTATATTCTTGTTGGTTTAATTTTTATAAAGTATGTGTAGAAAGCTTGTTTGACATCAGTTTTTGAACGATATGTACTTTAAGTTATTAAGTTCAGTAGCCATAGCAGAACGGATTAGGGACACCTCAATGACAAGGTTGATCACAGCGTGAAAGAACGCCAATTTGTGCTTAAAAGGGTGACAAGAAAAGGCATCAGTGATGTTATCTGTTGTGGTAGGTTTCCTGTAAATACCAGAGTTAATTTTGCCATCTACTAAACACAGTTTCAGATCCAGAAAACCATGTTCAGTATGTTGATTTTGTATTTCAGATGTAAAATAAATTTTAGGGGGAAGCAGTTGAATGACGCACTAATTATTGTGACATCCTTCACATTTCCTTTTAACCCTTTCGCTGTTACAGACGTACTCTTTGCATTCTGTGCTGAGGTTGGCTTCGTTATAGCTGTACTGCTCACCAAATGCTTATGTGGACTATACATATGGTTGATTTCAGCTTATACACTGTAGTGAATGGAATGCAGATAAGATATCTAAAATTTATTTAAAATTAAGAGTAGAAGGGTATCTCATTTCGTTCTCGAGTTATTGCGTTGTATATCCGAAGGACTGTCGCGCATGACGCTCACATTGAAGTACTTGCGCATCGGGAATAATGTGATCATAAAAAATCGTCATATCTCATAAATGATTCAAACGATCGAAACCAGGGTTTCTGCAAAGTATAGCACCCAATAAGACACATACGTTGTATGATAAGTACTCAAACCTCTTTCACTATATGCTTCATATGGAAGCAACTCGTCCGTAGCAGTAAGAGGTTGGCGGCTTAGGACGTATTCAGATGTCCCTAGCACTCTAGGAGAATCCAGGCAGTGAATGTATGCACGCCCACAACATCTGGCGAGCGGAGTAGCAAGAAGTGTATACACGCCCACAGCAGCGAAAGGGTTAAAGCAATGATGGTATCATCAAGATATCGCCTGTACAGAGATATGTTACTGGCGAAAATAAGGTGCGAATTAAAAAGAAGTATTTCAAAATTATTAATGAAGATGTCAGCTGGAAATCCAACGAGGCAGTTCCCCATAGCAACGCCTTCATCTTGTTGATATAGCTGATTGCAACTGAAGTAGTTGTTTCTTAGAATGAGTCTCAAAAAACTTATAAATCCCTTAATTTCATTAAGCTGAGAAACACACTCTTCCTCCTCTATCCTTGCTCAACACGGAAATTTAGCATTTAGTCGACAAGCACTACAGAATGAAACATTTAGAAGAATTTGAAACATATGAACATTCCCATCTAAATTCAGAAAGATTGTTGAATGATCAGCTTGCACTGAGAAGTATAAGTGCGTGCCACGTTTGTTTCCGATGTAGTCAATATAACTTCCTTACATACATCTTAGTTATACTTTTTATATGCTTTTATGAATGTTTCTTGCTGCTGGCACAACAGCTTGACATGTACATAGATGTCATTCATTTACTGTAAATTGTTAATCTGTCAATCTGGGTTTACAATAATCACGTATAATATGTCCTTTTTGGACATATCATGGAATTATGCTTGTGTGAAGAAGATATTGACAGATGCTAAATCAGTACTTCATAAGTTTTTGTAATACACTTATTATAATTTACATAAACAAATAGCCAAGGTCTAAAGATGTATCGTATCCCTAATTTTGTGGGCTTTTGAAGATGACAAACTAATTTGTCGAAACCGATAAAGTGAAATAAAAAGATATTTGCAACTGGAGACTGATTCTATTCTGAAAACATGCAGAAACGCTTGAAATTCGTAAAAGTTCATGTAGCTATACACACTGTCAAAAAAATTCATGTGCAAACAAGGAAGAGTTACCCAAAAGGCAAAAGTTTCAGCTGTTTGCTTACTTTTAACAGGTCTTTGATAATTGATTTGCATTAATTAGAAGTTTATTTTATACCTTTGTGCTGGAATAATGTATTCCCTTCTGTTCCATTATGAGTTTTTTATATCTTTGTGTTGATCATGTTTATTTCTTGTACAATGATCTTAGTATTCGCTGTTCATTTTGTAAATTGTGTGATGGTTGTTTTTAAAGCCCACAAGTGAAACAACGCAATGGAATGGCATGACAGGTATCCCCAGCTGTTTGAATAAATTCCTGCAAGAGCCTCTAGGGTGGAGTGTACTCATAATTCCGATGACACTCTTCTGTACTATAAAGACTTGATATGATCTGGACTTGATTCTGCAGTGTACGATGGCTTATGTCAGGAGTGAATGGAAATATTCTAAGTGTGCAGCTTTCATTGTTTCCATGTCACAAATAGATGCAGTCGAACAAATGGTAACTGCTGCAGAACTCAGTCTTTTAAATAGGTTAAGTACATCAAATGGCCAGTTTAGGTATCTATAAGTATACAGTCCCAGGAATACGGAAGACTCAACTTGCAAAATTATTTTTTTCTGACATTTTCCCTATTTCTTTTTTGTTTTATGTGACATGAACAAATTGAGTCCTGCTGATAATGAATGATGGACTATTTTAAGTGAAATAATCTAGCTAGAGCTCCCTTGAATGCAGTGTTCGCTAGACTGAAGTTGGGCACTTTATGTCATAATGGTTCGTGCGGTGTGCAATTCTTTGAAGTATAATTTTTGGTGTGTGCACCAAGGAAGGTCACTGAGTAAGAATAGGAATAACAAGAGAAGGAGAGGGAGAGAGAGGGAGTGACTGAGTCAGTGAGTGCGTGAGAGAAAGACTGAGAGGGAGAGAGAGAGACGGTGAGAGAGGTAAGGATCGGGTAAAATGGTAAGTAACTCGAAGTTATCTCTAGTGCATTCCCACAAACATTTCTCGTACTACTGCAGTAGACGGCGAGCAATCAGTGCCCGGTCGGAGCATTTGATGACAGAGTATAATGTATCTGGCTAATTGGAGAGTAAATCACAGGTTCTGTGCAGCGTACTTCCTCTGCTTCTGGTCATTTACCGTGCTGCCATAGGACGCAATGCTGAAATGGATGAGGTAGTTATTTGACGAAACACAGTGGATGGACGTTGATACTGGGTTCTGATATTCAGGGTGGTCCATTAAAAACGAAAACAGCTGGATAAACAGAAATTTAAAGAAAAATAGTATAAGAAGACGGGAGAGGGGGAAACTTGTGAGGCTAAATAGCCATTTTGTAAGCCGACATCCTGGATGCAGCTCGTAATTATCTAATGGAAAGAGGGTCATGAGATATATCAAACAGACAGAGAACTACACGAGTAACATAATGGTGCTTTTCATTTAATTTTAGCTATATTAACACTGACTGTCTTTACAACATCATGATTTTTGTAGAATGGACTGTTCTATACACTTAGCTATTGAAAGTCAAATACTGAAGAGGCGTATGTCTCATTCAGGACATTCTAGGAGCGGGGTAAATGAGTAAGAGTTAGTATATACTCTGAAGCACACTATGTACTAACACATGCTACATTGCAAGAAACGGGAATTAAAGTCTATTTCGAAGTGCCTCTAGAACTCAATCAAAGGAAGCTGATCAATTGAGCTTCCTACTGTAAAATAACGGAAATGATCTTCATCATGCTTACTGTTAAATGGCATCACCATTTAGATAATCAGTTCTGCAGCAATAACTGTATCACATCGAAGCTCTATGTTTAGTATTGGAATATTCCGGGTGCTTTTATTTTTACATATTAAATGCCGTCTACTTTTGCCTTATCCTCTACCCACTTTGAAAAGTGATTCAGCCCTTCATTAACTTGGTTGTTTGCCTCAAGGTTTATGGTCAGTGATGACTCAAAGCATATGGTGCAATAAAGAAATATCACTATTTTAAATAGTTGAGAATGTTTCTGTTACTCCTTCATAACTTCCTATAACAGTTATAGACATATTTTTCAGCAGTAGCAAAAACAACACTGAACGGTTGTCATACACAGCGCTACTGCAGCCAGGTGTCCCATCCATCTTTCTGACAGCAAAATTTGCACATTCAAAGTTGTATTGATAGTACCACTAGACATATCTCTACTTTTTAAGGTCTGCTTTCGTGGACTGCTGTTTTAGGCACCATAAACTGACAGAAAACCTGAACCTGTTACTCTAAACTTTTGTATTTCGTCCAATTATTTCAACACTCCGCAAACGATATTTACTTCTGAAGATGTGCCAGTTTGGTTTGAAATCGGCGACGGTACGATAACTAAAGAAAATAAAATGTGAGTGATTGCAGTTTTCTATCAGTTTATACAATTTAAAACACATTTAATCTACACTGTCAGTGTTATTGAGGTTCCTAAGCCATTTCGCCATTTAAGAACTAAAGCTTCTTCGTCAAAGATGTTTATTCCCTGTTATTCTGGGTTTAAACAACAAATAGAGGAGTGCGTTGTTGTTCATCCAAACTCATTACCCCCTTTTTTTAGGAATGACAATATTAACTGGCAGAAGTGTCATTAAATGTATACATTCACAATCGCGATTTAAGTATATTATTTGATGCTCAAATATCAACTGTATCAATATAAATTAGTTAAGAACAGTTCAAATTTAGGAATAAACTTCGTTATCAAATATATTATTTTTGTAAAAAAAATTATGCCACGTCCTACCTCACAACGAAGAGTGTCAATGAATTATCGTTCCTTTTAGGCGGACATTAACCTCGTCTAAAGCATAATACACAGTACTTCGTGTACGACAAGACAGTAGTTGGCATCTGCATAAAAGGGCGTAGCACTGCACTACAACGAGAACGTTATGTCAAACCAAATGGCTCAGCAAGAATTCACTCAACATTCTATAAACACATTGCTTACTACAATAGATCCCACTGCATTCATGTCATACTTCACTCGTTAATTGCCAAATGGTTTGACACAATGTTCAAGCTTAGTGAAATGGTACATCCTTTTCTATAGACTACGGAGACTTTTGTCTCACTATACATACGAAATGCTGTATAATATTTCACAGGAGGTCTGTGTCCGCTAAAAGATCGATTATCCATTGACGCACCTCCCTGTGAAGCATGCATAAATTTTTATAAAAACAGTGTTTTAAGAAGGGAAGTATTCTTAAAGCTGAACTGGTCTTGAAGAAGTTTATGTTGTTACGGTCGTAACTTAAGAATGGCCTAATGGGACTACATCGTTAATACGAATAAATACGTTTAATAACAAACAGGCCGGTAAACATCGTCATTTTTTAAAATTTTGCAAGGGTTTTGACGCAAGTAAACACAAAGTAATCATACTTAGAACATTCTTCGAATGTAGTGTGGAATGTATCTACTTGCTAACGGTTGGAATGCTTCCTGATAGTAAACAAAAGGTCGGGAGGAAGGGAAAACTGTCGCGCATTCAACACAAAAATCAACCGATTTTTTTAAGCTTCACTGGATCACTCTACAAGTTATCCTATTTTGTTGGCAATATAGTTAGGGTAGTACTTGCGGTGTCTTCAACCGCATTGTTAATGTGGGTCATACAACGTCGATTGCTGTGCAACAGTAGCTTTGTCGGAGACAGCTGTGTAGGCAGCTCTATCACGATGGATACTGAAACTCGGCGGCACGGAATACGACATAGGTCGGCCACAAGGCACAGCGCGCAGTTTCGCAATACTAACAGCGGCCGGCGCTGTCGACAATGCAAACACGCTCACCAGTGGCAGCAAACACGGCCAGGTCAGCGCCATGTCATCCCGGGCTGACAGGAGCCGTCGCTGTTATTGCACCCAGAAGGACGCTCACATCCGGGTCAACCTCGCTATCTTATCTTTATTGAACAGTTTCTTCTGCTCTTTGCTAACCTATGCTCTTAATGCATATGTCAACATCTACATACATAATCTGCAAAGTATTGTGAAGTGCATGGAGAGGGTACTTAGCATTGTACCACATATAGAGATGTTTTCCCGGTTCGAGTCGGATATGAAGCGTGGGAAGAATTCCTCTATGCATATTGTAATTAGTCTAATTTCATCTTTATGGTCCTGACAGGAACGATACGTAGGAAAATAAACAATATCTCAAGATTGTTCAGTTAATACTGATTCTTGAAACTTTGTATTTAGGTTTTCGCAAAACAGTTTGCGTCTACCTTCAACTGTCTGTTTTTATTGCCGTTCGCTAATTGGCAAATTTCTGTACAATGAGGGTAATGTGAAGGAAGTTTGACTTTCAATTCATTTTTTTCAATAATGTTAATATCGATCAAGTATTTCAAAAGCTTATACTGTATCTAGAGGTAAAATACACAGCGGAGAAAAACAACCTGCTAATAAGGTGAGAACAAGGTAAGGTCGGAAATATATCGTTGTGGATCTACGGCCGTAAAACGACCACTAATTAGCGACGGGCGCGCGGAACCTTGCCTATAAGCGAGAGTGAATGAGTGTGTCTAGCAGTGGGGTTTTGTCCGACTATGCTGCTGTTTATTACCTTAAACAAATTAACGTCATTTCTGTACGTTTAATGTGGTTAATATGGTAGTCAAGTTGCACCCAATGAAAATTATAGAAAATTTGCGTCTAACGTAACCGGCTCCAACGTTGGCATGCGGTCATTCAGAAGCGAGGAGACTACATTGAAGGACTGCGGAGAGATAATGCAAAAAAAGAATAATAATAAATATGCAAATAAACAAAAAATCGTGCGCATTGTGCTACTCTTCTTGAGTTGGCAACCGGATCTTCAACACAAATTGTCACAATACTTTGACGGTGCGACTGGCCGTCATTGCAGTCCACCTCCATCAGTATGTTGATGTGCCTCTTTCTACATCTACATCTACATTTATACTACGCAAGCCACCCAACGGTGTGTGGCGGAGGGCACTTTACGTGCCACTGTCATTACCTCCCTTTCCTGTTCCAGTCGCGTATGGTTCGCGGGAAGAACGACTGTCTGAAAGCCTCCGTGCGCGCTCTAATCTCTCTAATTTTACATTCGTGATCTCCTCGGGAGGTATAAGTAGGGGGAAGCAATATATTCGATACCTCATCCAGAAACGCACCCTCTCGAAACCTGGCGAGCAATCTACACCGCGATGCAGAGCGCCTCTCTTGCAGAGTCTGCCACTTGAGTTTATTTCTGAAAAATTTGGACTCCTTGTTGTGCTATCTGTCAGACAGGGGGAAGCAAATTATTATTTGTGGGGACTTCAATGTAGATTCTCTGAAAGAGGGTAATAGGAAAAATGACCTTGAAGTATTACTCGGTTCTTTCAATTTGACACCCGTTATTGATTTTCCTACTCGGGTGGTAAAGGATAGCAGCTCACTGATAGATAACTTCTTTATAGACCAAGATAAGTTTAACCAGATAAATGCTCAGCCTGTTGAGAATGGTCTTTCTGATCATGGTGCACAGCTAGTTACAATATATGACATAGCTCCATTCAGCTATACTAAACAGTCCTCCAAAGTAGTACGTTCAGTCAACGATTTAACAATTGCAAATGTCAGGGAAAGCCTACAGCAGTTAGACTGGGATGAGGTGTACCGTGAACCTGATGCCAATTTAAAATATAATTTATTTCATGACATTTTTGTAAAAGCATTTGAAAACTGCTTCCCCAACAAAATAGTTAAATATACTCGTAAGAAACCTTGTTACAAACCATGGCTTACTAAGGGTATAAAAATATCTTGTAACTGGAAAAGGGAAATGTATCTGACAGCAAGAAAGAGTAGTGACCCAGAAACTATCAAAAATTATAAAAACTACTGTGTTATATGAAGAAAAGTTATTAAAAAATCCAGGAGTATGTGTATCATGTCTGAAATCAGCAACTCTGATAATAAAATTAAAACAATTTGGAATATTATTAAAAGAGAAACAGGTCAACCAAGAGCAGAGGAAGACAGTATTACCATCAAATTGAATGAAAACTTTACGAACAAAAAGTCAGAAGTTGAAAATATTTTTAATAATCATTTTCTAAATGTTGTGGATATAGTAGGATCCAGGTGTTCATTAAAAGATGCTAGGCTGTTAATGGAAGAGGCCATACCTATGCAATTTGATACAATTGAAATCTCACCCACTTCTCCCTCCGAAATTAGGAAAATAATAAACTTGCTTAAAAGCAAAAACTCACATGGAATTGATGGCATTTCCAGCAAAATACTAAAAGCTTGTTCTCAACAGATAAGTAAGATTCTCAGCCACCTGTGTAATAGCTCTCTGGAACAGGGCATTTTCCCTGATAGACTGAAATATGCCATTGTTATACCTTTGCATAAAAAGGGGGATAGATCTGATGTCAACAATTACCGTCCAATCTCCCTTCTAACAGCTTTATCCAAAATTTTTGAGAAAGTAATGTATTCAAGAGTAGCTTCACATATCTGTAAAAATGAAGTACTAACAAAATGTCAGTTTGGTTTCCAGAAAGGTTTTTCAACAGAAAATGCCATATATGCTTTCACCAGTCAAATTTTGAATGATCTGAATAACCGAACACCACCCATTGGGATTTTTTGTGATCTCTCAAAGGCTTTTGATTGTGTAAATCATGAAATTCTGCTAGACAAGCTCAAGTATTGTGGCATGAGTGGGACAGTGCACAAATGGTTTAATTCATACCTAACTGGAAGAGTGCAGAAAGTTGAAATAAGTAGTTCTCGTAACATGCAAAGATCAGCACATTCCTCAAACTGTGGAACTATCAAGAATGGGGTTCCACAAGGGTCAGTCTTGGGTCCTTTGTTGTTCTTATTATATATTAATGAATTGCCATTCTGTATTCATGAAGAGGCAAAGTTAGTTCTCTTTGCTGATGATACAAGTATAGTAATCACACCTGACAAACAAGAATTAACTGATGAAATTGTCAATACTGTCTTTCAGAAAATTACTAAGTGTTTCCTTGCAAACGGACTCTCACTGAATTTTGATAAGACACAGTACATACAGTTCCGTACAGGGAATGGTACGACGCCATTAATAAATATAGACCTTAATCAGAAGCATATAGCTAAGGTAGAATATTCCAAATTTTTAGGTGTGTCCATTGATGAGAGATTAAATTGGAGGAAACACATTGATGATCTGCTGAAACGTTTGAGTTCAGCTACTTATGCAATAAGGGTCATTGCAAATTTTGGTGATAAACATCTTAGTAAATTAGCTTACTACGCCTATTTTCCCTCATTGCTTTCATATGGCATCATATTTTGGGGGAATTCATCACTGAGGAATAAAGTATTTATTGCACAAAAGTGTGTAGTCAGAATAATAGCTGGAGTCCACCCAAGATCATCCTGCAGACATTTATTTAAAGATCTAGGGATATTCACAGTAGCTTCTCAGTATATATACTCTCTTATGAAATTTGTTATTAACAACCAAACCCAATTCCAAAGTAATAGCAGTGTGCATAACTACAATACTAGGAGAAAGGATGATCTTCACTATTCAAGATTAAATCTAACTTTGGCACAGAAAAGGGTGAATTATACTGGCACTAAAGTCTTTGGTCACTTACCAAATAGTATCAAAAGTCTGACAGATAACCAACAAGTATTTAAGAAGAAATTAAAAGAATTTCTGAATGACAACTCCTTCTACTCCATAGAGGAATTTTTAGATTTAAATTAAGAAAAAAAAAGAAAAAAATTTAAAAAATAAAAAATGAAGAAAAACAAAAAACACAAAAAAATAAAGTTGTTATATTAACTTAAGTATGTTGTTAAATTAACCTAATTATGTCATGTATTAGAAAATTCGACTCCTTCCACATCATTACGAAATATCGTATTCATGATCCATGGAACTAGTATTAATCTAATCTAATCTAATCTAATTAAACATCTCCGTAACGCTATCACGGTTACCAAATAACCCTGTGACGAAACGCGCCGCTCTTCTTTGGATCGTCTCTATCTCCTCCGTCAAACCGATCTGGTACGGATCCCACACTGATGAGCAATACTCAAGTATAGGTCGAACGAGTGTTTTGTAAGCCACCTCCTTTGTTGATGGACTACATTTTCTAAGCACTCTCCCAATGAATCTCAACCTGGTACCCGCCTTACCAACAATTAATTTTATATGATCATTCCACTTCAAATCGTTCCGCACGCATTCTCCCAGATATTTTACAGAAGTAACTGCTACCAGTGCTTGTTCCGCTATCATATAATCATACAATAAAGGATCCTTCTTTCTATGTATTCGTAATACATTACATTTGTCTATGTTAAGGGACAGTTGCCACTCCCTGCACCAAGTGCCTATCCGCTGCAGATCTTCCTGCATTTCGCTACAATTTTCTAATGCTGCAACTTCTCTGTATACTACAGCATCATCCGCGAAAAGCCGCATGGAACTTCCGACACTATCTACTTTCCCAGCTCTCTACCATATACTTCAGAGATTCCAATGATTCCTAAAAATGCCTTCTGGTGTAAACAATGGCTCCTCCAGATCAACCCTTTCAAAACCCAAGCAATAATTTTAGGTAGAACCACCTGTTACTTTACCCTCTATTTACAATCTTCTCATCTCATTAACTAAGACACTAAAACATCTTGGACCAAGCGTCGATCGGAAACTATCACGGAAACCTCACCTACTAACCATCCAACAGAAATCAAACAATCGATTAAAGCTACTAAAAATACTAACTGCCCGAACTTGGAGATTACACTTCTCCACTATCCTCCGCACCTACGAAACTTCGATCCGCCCCATCGTCTCCTATACAAACATTGCATCGATATCCGCGTGTCCCAAGCCATATCAGTCTCTCCAAATTTATAACGCCATGCAATACACTTGCTATCCGCATCCGTTTACCTTCCCCAACAAGGATCCCTTACATCTCATCAAATTCCCATCTCTCTTCACGCACTCTGAAGACCTTCGAACATTCCACACCAGCTGCAAACTGGAATACAATGCTGCTATTATCTCCTTCTTAATTTCCATTCTTAGTACGCTGCCACCGCTATGCCGCCACATTACCCGAATCCTACACAAACATACTCTCCACATCCTCTCACAAGGAAAATTCAACTGTCTCGCTCTCCCAGGCAATGAAATCTGCAGTGACATTTATCCATCCTATCAGTTATAAGTTTATCCATCCGTTCCATCTCACCAGGGCTCTATCCATCTGAACCAACGAGGGCACAGAAGATAGTGCGACTGCAGGGACTTATCCCTTGCACGCTTCCCGTGAGACCCACATCCCCAACTGTCCACAACCTACATTCGTAGTGGTCCTAATAGATATTTGCCCATTCACTCATTACTCGCTCCAAACTAAGCTGACGAGTCCCGTAAGAGTTCGGGCAAAGCGTGTGTGTGCACACAGAAGAAGGTCAATGGCCGGGTAGCCTTTAACTATATTTCTTTCATCAACAGATGTATAAGGGATCTCATAGCTTTCGAAAATCGGAATTCAAACGTCGTACAATAATTATCAAAACCTAAAAAGGATTGCGCTCTCTTTCCTCACCATTAGTAGGAGATTCCCACACACCTTGTACGAGCAGCGGATCTGTTTGCACACAATCCTGCCAAAGCAATATGCCTTAACAGTAAACTTCCATCAAGATCAATGGACACAGTTCCAAACTCAGTGTTAGCTGTGCCACTCTCAAGTGACTAAACACGCCCTGTACGCACACTACATATTCTTGGATGTCCTTAGAAAACAATGTAATATCAACCAAGTATACCAAACACTGTTTGGTTGTGGATATTGTAGTAATCTGTCTAGCAGGCACTGGAATATGGTATTAGGCGGCGCTGATAATCACCAAACAGAACTGTAAACACGGTCTTTGGTCCATCCTTTGGTGTGTATTCCACCACAAATCCGTACTCATAAAATAACGGTATTGCCCAAAGTTATCTAAATTTTCTGTGATACTCCCCACTGGGTACACATCCGTGACTATATGCTGATTTAAATATCGCTTTTCACAATAGAATCTATGTGACTTATTCCTGTGCAACCTTTATTAGGCACAATTACTACTGGAAGCCACCAAGGGCTGGTACTCCCCTGTGTAAACCCATCATGGAGATGTTGATTTACATATTCTTCAGTAGGAAGGCAATGGGGTTTAGGGGCCAAATATGCACCCTGGCTGTTCTTCAGACTGTGGAAACTGGTGGCCTTGACAGTGGCAGGTGGAGACCATACTACCTTCCTAGGCCACACCACTTTCTATGATACCATGCTCTGCGCCCTTCCTCTTCTCCCGACCCCTCACTACTCCACCATCAAAGTCCAGTATTTTTACCATCTATTAAAACGAAACAGCCAATTACAGTCCAATATTTCAGTGTGTCAGCCAAGTTTTCAATTACTTCTGAAGAAATGCTACCTGCACCATTTTTAACATTATTTCTTCTAAATATGCTAATCAGAGTGCTACATATGATGAGACATGCTATCGGTTCCCTTTAGTAGTGAGGACAATTGCATAATGTAATCCATATACTCTTTTTGTCTGTATGAAGCCATGTTATTACTCAGAAAGCAATCAAGAGTTAAATATTCAATGGAAGAAGGAGATGGAATACTGTGTTTGGTATGGAAGTCCGAAAAGGGATAACAGGCATAGATCACAAGAATACCATTCAGCTATGTTGCTCAGTACATTATAAAACTTAAAACAATAAGTATACACCATAAAAGATATATATATATATATAAATATAAATATATAAATATATATATATATATATATATACAAAGATTAAAAATTCAGTTTACATCTTTTTCTGTATCTACAACATTTAGTTTATATTATCAGTTTCCATCCTTTCTATATCTACAACATTTAGACTACATTCAAAGTTCATATTTGCAATACACTCATAAAAATTTCATTATACATCTTTTTTCTATATACAGCAATTGTCTCACATTTTTCTGTGACATCTTTTCTATATCTCTACAACACATAGACTACAATTACCATAGGTTGCTGCTAAATCAACTGTTGCACACACAACAATGGCCCCATACAACTGTGCTAAGAATGTCATCTAGTATGATATCATTAGCAACAAGTGCTAATTTACGTTGCTTTGTATTCGAAACTGTATGCAGCTTAGGACAAACCATACAGTGCACAGTCAGTTTTATAATATTATTTAACACATACTTCCAGTAAATATCAGTGCTTAGTTCTTTTTCTGTTGAACCTTTCACATATTTCACTCTATGCATTAACATTGTGCCTTAGTTTTGAGAGCCTATATTTTTGATCTCACCTCTATGATTTCTGTAACAGTCTCCCCTGATAATTCATCTTTCACTAAACTCGCTTTCTTTTTATTGACACATGGGATGTTGCAAATATTATTATCAGAGTAAGTTAAAGTGTCAGACCACCCAACCGCATCACATTTAATAATATCATAAACCTCTGAGATAGCTACAGGATGTATCAAACTACTTGTGTCTGCGTAACATATATGAACATTTTTTGCCTTATACTTCTTCAGCACATAACCATGATAGAAACGTGCAAGCCACATCTCAGAAATGTATAAAATAGCCATTCTCACAGCTACTGATTTTTCAAAAACGATGTTAAGTCTGCTTAATTAAATTGCAACCGAATTTTCGTTAAATATAGCGTTGTTCTCGAAATTTGGTCTCACAATCAGAGCAGCAGCTCTGTATCTACCTCCCCAGCTTGTTACTAGCTTCACATCACTCATCCTTAAAACATTTTACATAGTTTTGAGAAAATGTTGTTATTCATCAATATTTTTTTGAAATTGTTTTCTGCATTCACAAAGTTCTCGCATTAATATCAATACATGGTTACATTTTAACAGCTTGACTGAATGTTAACATCCAGGGAATTTTGGTTAGAGTAAGATTACTGTTTAGACATTGCTTTAAATTTCTATAGTGATTCATATAATCTTTCTTATCTTATAATGTGGAAATAAGTTTAATTTGAACTTCTGGTTTGTTGAGGATAGGTGGTGGTACAGTTTTCACTGAACGTAATGACAGAGCAGAGTGACGTACACGTGAATTTTCTGGATACCTAAGATCCACTTCTAAAATGTAATCTATATCTGACTCCTCTGGTATGCTCCTTATATCAAAATCACACTCAGACACCCATGGAAAATCAGAGAGTGGTAGGTATTTTAACTTTAGTATCTGACTGTGATTCGGATTCCAAGCCCAGCCTGTGTACCAAAAGCGAGAAGACATCAGAGATACTCGGCTTCATACTTATACTATAGCCGCAGCTTGCGCCCATGCGGGGCGCCGCAGCTGCCGTAAGCACGTTAAGTGGCGCGGCTCTCTGACACGTGTATCCCGGTAAATAACTGTGGTCCTGCTCGTAATAGTCAGTCTCTTGCTAGTCTCTCAAGCCTTTAATTATGCGTCATAGAACAGTAGTCCTGATCTTATACGACTTATGTTTGTGGTTTCGGTTGCTCCCTGGACCACTGTATACGATTAAGACGACTTGCTACGCCATAGACGTTGTTTGGTTACCATTTCATTTCTTGAGCATTACTATCAGAAACCGCCTGTTTGTTCACCAGTCTCTATATTACCACCAGTGCGAGCGATCATAATCTCGGTTCAGTCTACTGTGAAAAGAACTTTCTAATTGTGCAACTATTACAGTGAGGCATGGATCCTGAGTTTCTAAAGTTGTGGCAGCAGCAGTTGCACCTGCAGCAACAACAAAAACAACAAGAACAGCAAGAAAAACAATGAGAATTACACCAGGATCAGCAGACATTACTGTTACTACTGCTGCAAAACCAACAACAGTCGACAGGTGCAGTTTTCTCACCTCCCCCACCGTCATTCGTTGGCTTCGACGAGGAAAACGAGAGTTGGGATATCTATTTACTTCGCTTTTTCCTTCAGTGCAAGGGAATTCACATAAATTACCCTGAACGTCAGTGTGTGCTCTTACTGTCTTCCAGTAATAAACTGTACGAGTGGTGCAATAACTACGCCCGTCGGACACTAGTACATTTACTGTTTCAGATGTTTGTGGTTTGTTGATTGACTATTACCGTCACAAAACTGACTTTTTTTCAACTGGGCGTAACTAATCCTACTCAGTACGGACTACTGACTTACAAGCTAGGCAAAGAAGGGATTTTTTTCCCTGTAAACAGTGCGGTGAATCACTTGCGGACTCCTTAATCTGTAATATTATCCGGTTCGCTCCTCATCGAGAAATTAGTGTGAAGGCTTTAGAGGCATCTGATCTCATCATGAGCGACGTGTTAAAAATTGTCAAAGCTCAGGAAGTAACTGAATCAGTACATGTTATGTTTCACAATTCGTCTGGTCTCGACGTTTTTAATAGTATCAGGATTTAGTAGTTATTGCACAATTAGCCATCTATCGCCCGCGTCGTCGGTATTCGCGCCAACACAGAAGCACTTTGTTCACTGTCGGCGTTTCACAAAGTGAGTGGAGGCTCATGCATCGTTTTCCTCTCTTTTATCGTCAAAGGGTCCCAGAAACGTTTCTCGTATTAAATAGCCACCAGGTTTCGGCCCATCATCCACGACACCATTGTCCTTTCTGTCATGTAATCTGTTTTGCATGCCGCTAACCAAGGCGTCTAACGAGTGTCTGCCTCGTCCTGCGTGTGCCAAAAACTTCGGCCGCCAGAGTGCTACACTCTATCTTGACGGTGCCCGTGGCAACAGCAGACAGGATGTAGCATGTCACGTTGTAACTGGGCATTAATGGGGCGATGGCGGATTTCAAGTCTGACACAGGCACGACAGTGTCTCTGATTAATGACGACAGTTACCGGTGCATCGGCTCCCTGCAGCTGTGGTCGCTTCAGAGCAAAGTGGTGACGTTCACTGGCCAATCGATCCCATTTAATAGTCAGATCGTAGTCGAAGCTAAGTATAAAAAGATAGCTCGGCAACTAAAGTTTCCAGTAGTCAACTCTTCGACGACAACTAACAATTTTGTTCAGACGCTTTAGCGCTTTTTTGTTTTTAGTTTCAGGACCAAGTAAATCTCTTTTCGACAGTGATACCATTCAGAGAACCTGATGCGTTACACGTGTAATTTAAGCAGCTGTTTAAATCTTCATTAGGTTGTGCAATAGGATTCCAGGTCCACGTGTCTTTACAGCAAACAAGAGTGCCTACATGTTGTAGAGATCGCCCAGTGCTTTTCGCTGTGCATAATCAAGTTATAACCCAGCTAGATAAGTATCCTCAGTATCTACAGCCAATGGGTTATGTCCACTGTTGTAGTTAAGAAATCCCACTGTCTTACTAGCTCCTAGGAACCTCAAGGAGCTACAATCGTTCCTCTCAAAAGTAAATTATGATGTGAAGTTTACTCCCAAAGCTGTCCAGGTTTCACATCCACTTAGTCAGTGGCGTGAAAGAGCTGTTTACTTTGTGTTGTCAGAGCCGCGTCCGAAGGCAGCTTAGGAAAAAAGTTAGGTAGACCCCTTTTCAGCAACTCCCGATAAGACGGCACAGCAACAGCAGCGGTGGTCGTTGTTCCTAAGTAAGTATACCTACGAGATCCATTATAAGCCCACCACGCAGCATCCCACACTGGCATGCATTCCCCTTGCCGTGCGGATGCAGAGTTTGATAGGCATAAAGTGCGGTATTTTGCCTTAGACTAAAATCCTAGCGTCTCACGCTTGACAAATTCGCGGGCGCAGAACCCATACGCTGTTCAACCTAATGCGTCCGACTCAGCCACTGGTGTGCACAGCCGTATATTATAGCCCAAATATTCACACTGTTAACATCGAAGTACATAAGGCTCGTCATTATGTTCATGGTAATCAGCCATGGACCTATTGTTTGCAGCTGCATGTCTGTGTGAACAGTGAACAATACAACCTCTGACATCACACTCAACAGGCTCCGAATGTTCCATGTCCATAATAAACGGCTATTTTGCATTATTAGGTTCCAGCAGTTCATCAGATGATAAGTCATGTGAAGCAACATAACAGTACTGATTTAGTTCATACGTTTTAGCCGGCCGGAGTGGCCGTGCGGTTCTAGGCGCTACAGTCTGGAATCGCGTGACCGCTACGGTCGCAGGTTCGAATCCTGCCTCGGGCACGGATGTGTGTGATGTCCTTAGGTTAGTTAGGTTTAAGTAGTTCTAAGTTCTAGGGGACTGATGACCACAGCAGTTAAGTCCCATAGTGCTCAGAGCCATTTGAACCATTTGAACCATACGTTTTAAGACAGCGTGCACGAAGATTTTCAAAGATATCGTACAAAAGCTAGGCATCAGTTTTCAAATATAAATTGGAGTTATCTCCTAATATTTTGCACTCATATAAACTCCACACTTTGCATGCTCTTTGATACTCCAATTCTTTGACTGTAGTTTCACCACACAGCAAGCTTTCGAATGGCTCTATTGGTGATAACTGTTCTTCCAACAAATCAGATTCGTCAGTTACATGCTTATAAGGAAACATGCATTTCTTATTGTTCAAAATAAACTGGTTGCTGTTGGGGAAATACTCTCTTGTTACTTTCAACTAATCAGACCTTAAAAATGAGACGCATTTTTTTTAAAGAGCACGTCAGACCGTTGATGTAATCTATAAACTGATTTTTATATGGCTTGATAGACCAGTCCGATAAATTTTTAAATTTTACTACGTACGCCGCCTTCACAGAAAGATGGCTCGTATTTGTTTCAGTAAATTCTTCCATTCGTCCACGCAAGTTTATAATTGTAAAATGTGCAACGTAATTTGTAAAATTGTGAAACATAGCATGCGCCATAGAATTTGGTACGTAATTTAAATTATAGTGCAGCTCCATGCAATCCGCCCTTAAAATGACAAATGGCTCTGAGCACTATGGGACTTAACTTCTGAGGTCATCAGTCCCCTAGAACTTAGAACTACTTAAACCTAACTAACCTAAGGACATCACACACATCCATGCCCGACTCAGGATTCGAACCTGCAATCGTAGCGGTCGCGCGGTTCCAGACTGTAGCGCCTAGAACCGCTCGGCCACCCCGGCCGGCTTAATATGACAATTATTTCTGGGTTTCACATCAGTCTTTGTGAAGCGTTCCTTGCAAAATTGGCAAATTTATGCTGTTAAAAACGCTTCTTCTTCTGCACTAATAATCAATTACTTTTTTGGAACAAGTAATTTTTTATGTGCACTGCAATCTGACACAGCTATTTGCTAAACGAATCAGTGCCGTCGGCACTCGAGTACAGCTGCGACTGTGAATATTCCTTACTGTAACTGTAGTTCACATGGAATGCAATATTATGTCGTTTGTGTAAAGGAAGTTCGTTACTAACATCTGGTTGCACCAAGCAGTCGATATCTGCATATATGACAAGCAGTAGTTTTAATTGCTTGTTATACAAGTCGAATTTTATGAACTGTTTTTCTACTTTGGGCATGATGCATTTGGCTAGTCTCAATTGCCGACAGTCAATTAAATGTGTAGCCAACTTCTGTTTGGTGTGAAAACATCACAGACGGCGCTCACATACTTCAGATGACTGTTTATGAGCAGTAATGCTACTGTGTGCTAGTCTCAAAAGATGGTAAATTTCTATGTTTTCACCAGGCAGCATTGAGAGATTCAACGCTTCCCGCATTTATTACTTTTTGAGACATACTTTGGAACCATTTGAAACTCTTTCTTTCACGATATTCCGTCCCTCCTAAACCATCCACTTGTTCTTGGAGTACTGTATGCCACACCCATTAGCAAACATATTTTCAATATTTTTCTCAAATATTTCCACATCAGTTCAATAGGAAATAAAATATTCTCAAATTTTAATGCATGTGCATAAGGAAGGTAACTAGATACATGGCTCACATAACCATTTCTCGGATGCAAAACAACTATAACAGACCACTGGAAGCAATAATTATCATTATATGAGTGAATATCTATCACACCTTTTTTGTTTACAGTCACAGTTTGGTAGTTTTCTGTGGATCTCTGCATAAAATCATTTATTTATACGCCTGTTAATACTAAGATCCAAAATCTTTTGTAACCCTCAACTGGAAACGTAACTTGGAAAGTCTCTAATATTTTAAAGGTCATTCTGTGACAGTGGTTAAGTATCAGTCATTGATGGTATCAGACGACGAAAGAGATGCATTTTTGTTTTTCGTATACATGCCCGCGATCTCACCTGATATGGGCAATTGGAATTTACAGAGATGTGAGACGTTTATCTTAAGTGGCTGGTTCAGTTATCTCACTCAACTGAAAACTGGGAGATATGCAGCATTAAACTGTATGTGATCCTTAAACCCAGCATGACAGGTTCTTACGCTAGTACATGTTCACCGTTTAAAATCTGAATCCACGCAAACTCATTCTATCATCTGTGATTTTAACAGGCTTGGGAGATATCTCACCCATCCCTCTTCTTCACCAGCAAACTGTAAGACGTCACATTATTCCAGTCATGTTTTGTGTCTCCAAGAATTGTAAGAAAATTCTCTGAAACCTTTGGTAAAAAAAAAGTTGAGACTATTGGTAGTAAGCTCCTTAATACTTACATTTTTAAGCTGAAGATAGTTAGAAGCTTCCCTTTTGCACGAGCACATCGCAAAATGTGTCACAGTACGAAAAAAAATTCTGAAACTTCTGAAAACAGTGTTTGTGGGAAAACTTTACAAAATCTACGAAATATGTGTGGTGTGAATGAAGTAAAAAGGTAGGAAGGTAGATACAGAGGTGTTGCTCTGACTGCAAGACCGAATTTCAATCACGATGTTGTATTTAATGAAAATTCGCTTGCAGCTGTGTTAAAAGACTTAACATTGTTTTTGATAAATCTATAGCTGTGGGATGGCTATTTTATACATTTCTGAGACGCAACTTGTAGATTTTCATTATGGTTGTATGCTGAAGAAATTGTAGTCAAAAGTAATAAAAGTGGCACACAGACATGGATAGTTATGTCACGTAACTACGGAAAATATTTATGATATTATTAAAAGTGATTTGCATAAGTGGGCCGGCCGGAGTGGCCGAGCGGTTCTAGGCGCTAAAGTCTGGAACGGCGCGACCGCTACGGTCGCAGGTTCGAATCCTGCCTCGGGCATGGATGTGTCTGGTGTCCTTAGGTTAGTTAGGTTTAAGTAGTTCTACGTTCTAGGGGACTGATGACCTCAGAAGTTAAGTCCCACAGTGCTCAGAGCCATTTGAATCATTTTTTTTGCATAAGTGGTTTCGCACTTAGCTTACACTGATAGTCACGTTTATAACGTCCTATGTGTCAATAAAAAGAAAGTGAGTTCAGTGGAAGATGAATTATCAGAGGAAATCATTGCAAAATTCATAAGAGTGAGCTCAAAAGTGTACACTCTCGAAACTGAAGCAAAATGTGGAGCAAAAGATGTGGAACCTTCATCTGCAAAAGAACTCATTATTGATATTTGCCGGGAATGTGTGTTAAATAATATTTGAAATCCTGCTGTGCAGCATATAGTTCATTCTAAGCTGCATACAATATTGACCTTAAAGCAACTGGATAATCTCTTTCGGTAGTCACCTGCTTAGCTGAGTGGTAACGTATTTGCCTAACATGCAGTGGGCCCGGTTGGAGATTTTCTCCGTTCGTGGATTGTGTGTACATCTCGTGATTGTTCTGCTTACATTGAACCTAAATTGTCCATGCTAACGGCCACTACCCAGCTTCCGTCAATCTACTGCACATACTATAGACTACAGTAATTTACCGAGTACTTCATTTCCCATCAACGGTTCAACTACACAGAAAGTACTAACTGGCAAATCTGCTTGTGCACCTACCCAGGCTAGTTTCCCTGTACTTCGAGGTATTTCATCACACTTATCGATACTAAGCGACTGTGCATGCAGGCTAAGTAGTTTCCCTTGCGCCTGGGATGACCCCTGCAGCAGTTCAGTCTTCCTGTCAGTAATGCCTAAACAGAATGATGTACCGCAATGTTCGACTGAGCACCACTCAAGATCGACTTTTGACGTGATGATCACTGGGAAAACTCCAGTCGATGATCAGATCGTAGCTGTTGCAGCCTGAGAAAGTACTTCCACGCAAGCCTGGAAATCTTTCCCATCAATTCGATAGTTTATTAAAGCCTTATTGAGCGAATGAACGTTACCATCACTTACGCCAATCTACATGAGGCGGGTTGAAAAGTTTGACTTGCCACAGTTACCTTCAATTCTCTCCTATACAGACGGTCAAACAGTAATCTTCCACTGATTCCGCACACGGATTTCCTGTGTTCACACTTACTAGGAAACGCGCACACCGATAATATGCAACTGCCACATTAAAAATGACACTCCTATCCCAGTTCAGGTCAGCACATTTATTTCTGTCAAAGCCGTTGCAGTTGCTTCAGCTTTCTTTATGTTCAATGTGTGTGAAGTCTTATGGGCCTTAACTGCCAAGGTCATCAGTCCCTAAGCTTACACACTACTTAACCTAAATTATCCTAAGGACAAACACACAAACCCATGCCCGAGGGAGGACTCGAGCCTCCGCCGGGACCAGCCGCACGGTCCGTAACTGCAGCGCCCGAGACCGCTCGGTCAGCTTTGTTTAAAAACATCGGAAATTCACTATGTAGTACGAAATGGAAAATTTCAGCTGGCTAACCCTCCAAGAATGTATCTGGCGCCCTTTGGTCTGCCTTCTGAAGAATGGCTTTATTGACGACGTCATTATATGTTAGTTCATAAGTTTTAATATTTAACTCCCTAATTTGGTTACAAAACTTTTCACGGATTCCCCTTGCCTTTTCATAATGTTACTGCGTTGCTCTCGATAATACCTAGAAATATTTTTCCTCCTACGGCGTTCCAGCACATCTTCCCGCAAATCCTGGAAGGAGCAAGCATTCTGCAGTTTGCCATGGCGCATCACATATATCCTTGCGTCCCACTGTGAATTACAACAGAGCCATACTCAACAACTGATCGTAATTCCATAATCCTAAGTTCGCGGCAGTGAGTAGGTTATCCACAAAAATCAAAACATCCTCCCCCGATGTGACAAATGGATGGTTGACATCGAACCCACGGTCCCCAGTGCGCGATGTGTAGCTATGAAGACGCCATGTCCAGTGCTACCATGTAATGCGGTGACCTTACGTGGCAAATATTCCTCAGCTATGTCAGATTCTGGCGGAGTGGTCTGCCCTTGCTGTGCTGCTAGCAAGGCACATTGGAGGCCTGCCCAGGTGTAGTCAATGACGGATGCATCCAGGATGGCCTTCACGTCTGCCTGGTAACATGTGACATTTGTGGAAACCCAGTGAATTAGCCGCTGTGAGGGCCTACTGGTCCATCAGCGCTGCGGCCGGACCACCAAATACGTGGTCCCATGGGATGACGCATGGAGATGACTGCTTCAGCGGATGGAACATGAGTGACGATGTCCTGATTGTAGTAGCCCACTCTACAGCAGTCTTCCTTTAGATATCACTTGGCAACTGGACGGCGAGTAATTATGCCTGCAAGGGGCGCTTCCTGATGGTCATGTGTTTCACTTTCTGCAATGTGGCTTAAGCGTCCCAGGTTTCGGTAACACCACTGATCATTGACCAACTGAATATGCCAGTGTACTTAGACAGGCATGGTGGTAAAATGCTGCATCGGCTGGTTGTGGCAAATAGTGCTATTGACGCAATAGAGGTTCGAGAGTCTGATTACTTTTATCTGTAGAACTTGACCCTATGTAAAAGTAGATCTGTTTAGGGATGAGAGAGATAAGTACTCATTCGGCTGTCCATCTTACAATAAAATTTGTGTCGGATTTAACAAGCAGGACGGAACAATAGCATTCGCCCAAACCAAGATTTGACGTGATGTGTGCCGATGGATGCATCCTTTATGGAAAATATGTCGTGGATAGAAGCTCAGGGCTACTGGGTGACCTCCCTGAGTAATCAGCCTTACACTGGCGTGAGGTTTCGCTAGTATGGATCGATATATGGCCAGTTCTGGTGGGAACGATGGAAGCTATTTCTGTAACTGAAATGCGGTAACGACTAATCCAAGAAGTGGAAAACTTCATTCATAATTTGGACCAGATCAATACCAAAGCCTTCAAACTTTGTCTGGTGGCACATGAAAGAAAACAACTAAGAAAATAAAGAGAAGGGGAGAGAACGAATGGAGGAAATTAAAAGGTCTTGAACCCAAGACCCCCAAGAAAAGACTTTGTCAGATTGAAATGGGTAAACACACACCCCCTCTCCTACTTCCAAGATGGGGAATAAAAGGACGAGAGAGGAGTCCATTATTCCCACTTTCAATAATAACCAGATCCAGAGAAATCTGACCAAAGAAGGAAGTAAACAGACCTAAATTACTACTGTATCAGTTTTTAAGGTACTGGTAATCCAACAAGGATATCCACTTGTTGACATCACTTCGCAGCAGGAGGAGCTGCTCTTGATGCCTGTCATTACAAAGACTGGTCAAGACGGAAGTAAAGACCGCACATTCAGCAGTCTATCGTAACAAATGTGCTCCCACCTTTGTCTGTGAGGTGATGGGAACAGTAGATTGACTGAAGGAGATGGTGCGCAAGATATCTCGGTGGGAGGACGTGAATCTGTTGGTTAAGATAGCAGAGGAACGCTTCAGCACCGAGGAAATCATAAATATGGGTACCTAAACCATTTAAGAATGTTCCTTCAAAGACCCTGTTCGAGAAAGTACCGGTTAAGAGTCAGGAAGTCTCGACAGGTCGTCGTCGTCGTCGGCTGATACTCGTATCCGAGTTTTCATTTCTCTCCTGAGATTTCCTTTGTCACGGTTCAGACGTGGAAGTGTCGTTGATGGCTTAGCAATGCAATCCTAGCGTGGAACAGGCGGCCACAGACATTACAGCTAATGGAAGGTGGAGGACGTGGCTGAGCCTGGAGGAGTTTACGTCTCCGGCGTTTGTCATTCTCCATTCTTCGACGTTCCAGCTCAAAGTTTTGAAGAGCATTTGAGGTAACTGAGCGCCAGCGACTTCGGTCTTCTGCTATTGTGGACCAATTACTCTGATCGATGTTCAAGTTTTTCAGATTTTTCTTGTACTGATCCTTATAACGTTTGAGAGGGGCACCTCGTGGCCTTTTACCTGTGCTCACTTCGCTGTACAGCATTTGGCCTGGAAGTCTCATTTTTCATCCGCTGGACATGTCCGACCCATCTGAGTTGATGCCCAATGATAAGAGCTTCCATGCTATACATTTTTGCTTTCTCAAGAACAGCCGTGTTGGATATGAAGTCATCCCATTTCATGTTCATGATATATCTTAGCTTCTGTTGGTTGAAGCGTTCTAGTTCCTTAAGATCACAGCGATATAACGTCCAGGTTTCGCAACCATACAGCAGGGTGGAAATGACTACAGCTTTGTACACCATCAGTTTGGTGTACTATGTTAGGTCTTTATTCAGGAAGACACGCTTTGTAAGACGTCCAAATGCTACATGGGCAGCACGTAATTTATTCTCCACATCTTTTCCAGATGAGCAGTTAGATGACAGTATGCTTCCCAGGTAGAGGAAATGGTCCACTTTTTCCAAGAAAAGAAAACAACTAATGGATATGCTGAAGTCAGGAACGGAGGAGCCAGGAGTTGGCTGCGCCATCACTTTTGTCTTTGGAATATTGATGGAGAGACCAAATCGTTCGTACGCCCTGCTGAAGGAATCAACTGACAGCTGCAACGCTGCAGGTGAATGAGCTGGAGAAGCATTGTCATCAGCATACTGCAGCTCTGTCACACGAGTGGTACTGGTGAACCTTTTTGAATGGAGTCTGGACTGGTTGAATAATCCTCCATCAAACCTGTACTTTAGTTCTATTCCTGCATTGTTTACGGTTGTCTCGTAAAGCATAGCTGCCAGATACAATGAAAATAATGTTGGTGCAAGAACGCATCCTTGTTTAAGTCCACTTGTTATTAGGAATTCACCAGTCGTTTCATTCTGGCAGAGGACCTGTCCAGTCATATCATCGTGGAGAGCTTCAATCAGGTCAACAAAATGTTCAGGGCAGCCGAAGCGTTTTAAGACCATCCACATGGCTCTCTGGGAACTGTATCAAAGGCCTTTTCTAGATCGTAGAAAACAAGTAGTAAACGCTTTTGCTGTTCTCTGCACTTCTCCTTTAGTAGTCGTGCACAGAAAATCATGTCAATTGTCCCTCTTGAAGGTCAAAACACGTATTGAGACTCAGGTAGTATAGTCTCTGAAAGTGTCTGGAGGCGATTTAAAAGGATTCTTGCAAAAATTTTGCCAGTGACAGAGAGTAGAGATATTCCCCGGTTGTTACCACAGACGCTTCTGTCGCCCTTCTTGAAGATGGTGACAGTTGTGGAGTTCTTCAAGTCAGCTGGTACGTTGCGGGTTTCCCACATTAATAGAATGAGTGAGAAGAGTCTAGTTTTTAGAGGCAAGCCGCCACCCTCAATAAGCTCCATCGGGATGCTGTCAGGTCCAGGAGCCTTCCCAGGCTTCACACTCTTTAGTGCCTTGCAAAATTCTTGAAAAGTTGGAGGATCAGCCATCCAGGGTTTTGGAGGGTGCTGTGGGACATTTTTGAGAAAATCTCCAGCGGCAGTAGAAGGGCGGTTTAACAGTGAGCTGAAGTGCTCTTTCCAACGATTTAAGATGTCCTGACTTTCAGTAAGAATGGTGGAGTTGTCAGCAGCTTTCAGTGTTCCTGATGAGGAGCGGACAGGTCCATACAGCTCTTTAATACCAGCGTAGAAGCCACGCAGGTTACTTGCATCGGAAAGATTTTGGAGTTCTGTGGCTTTCTGTTGCCACCATTTGTTCTTGATTACTCGTATTTCACTTTGACATTTCTGCTTGAGTTCTTGAAAGTGTGCTTTCTTTTCTGCGCAGGACGGATCTTGAGCAAGGGATAGGTAAGCATCCCGCTTTGCATTGATGATGGCTTGGATTTCTCCATGGTTGTCATCAAACCAGTCACTTCTTTTCCGTGCACTAAAACCAACAACGTTCTCAGCAGTTTCTTTGATGATGTTCCTTAATGTGGTCCATTCTTGTTCGACGTCATCTGTGGTTGCTGGAGCTTTGTTAAGTTGTTCAGACAGTATGTCTTGGAAGTGTGAGCGAACGTTTTTGTTGTTCAGGTTGCTTATGTTGAATTTTATGCGTGGTGGGTTTGAAAAGTGGGATCGTGGCTTGCGATACTTCGGTACTCTCAAACGGCTGACTAAAAGTCTATGGTCAGTCCAGCACTCATCGATGTTTAGTGCTGCTTTTGTGATGAGAATGTCTTTCTTGTCACGTTGTCGCGTAATAACGTAGTCTATAAGATGCCAATGTTTGGAGCGTGGGTGCATCCATGTGGTCTTATAGCGGTTACGCAAACGGAATTGGGTATTGGAGATGAAAAGCTCGTGCTCAGCACATAGACCAAGAAGTAACAACCCATTTGCATTGCAGTTTCCCACCCCTTGTTTACCCATGACGTCTCTCCAAAAACGGTTGTCCCTTCCCACTCTGGCATTGAAATCACCAAGTAAAATTAATTTATCTTGAATGGGTGTTTTAGAGAGCGTACTGTTCAGTTGGTGGTAGAACTGATTCTTTGTGTCTTCATCACTGTCTAAATTAGAAGCATATGCAGAGACGAAGGTGATGAATCTGTCTGAACCAATGGGTACTCTAAGAGTCATCAGTCTTTCATTAACTGAGACAGGTGTAAGTCGAAGATCTTTCACTATTTTCGTTTTTACGGCAAATCCTGCACCATGGATGCGTGGTTCTCCTGCATCCTTTCCCTTCCAGAAGACGGTGTACCCTGAACGTACCTCACTAATGTGTCCCTCACCTGAGAGTCAAAAATGGCTCTGAGCACTATGGGACTTAACATCTAAGGTCATCAGTCCCCTAGAACTTAGAACTACTTAAACCTAACTAACCTAAGGACATCACACACATCCATGCCCGAGGCAGGATTCGAACCTGCGACCGTAGCAGTCACGCGGTTCCGGACTGAAGCGCCTAGAACCGCTTGGCCACCGCGGCCGGCACCTGAGAGTCTTGTCTCACTCAAGGCAGCTATGTCTATATCTAGCTGGGCTAGTTCTTGGGTGATAAGAGCGGTTCTTCTCTCTGGCCTGTAATTGTTCACGTCCAGGAGGGTCCTGACATTCCATGTTCCTATTGTCATAATCATTTCATTCTTCTTTTGTTTACGTCCGCAGTATAAGAAGTGACCTACTGGGTGCGGATTTCCAGCCCGGTTCAAGTGTGATTTCCGATGTTTAGCCCACATTTTCTAGGGGCTTCCCCATTCAGGGTGGGCAGCGGTCATCCTAAATAGGCCTGCCCAGTCTCTGATGCAGGACCGGATTCCCGAGTAGTCACACGGGTTCTCAGGAAGGCGACCATCACACACCTGCCGCCAATGTGCAGGTCCAGACTAGTAGCTTCCAGCCTCACTCGGAGCCTGCTACCATTGTCCTTATCCCATCGCCATTGGTCTTTAGAGAAAATGACAGGAGAAATTGCCATTAGCGTGAATTTGTTTAAGGTGGATTACAGCTTGCGAGGAAGTGACCCACACACTATGATTCTGGAACAATTCATCACGGCACATATGTATGTGACATGTGACTTCAGGTACCAGAATTGCAACGAACTGCCGCGAGCTCAATGATGGCTGAGCGGCGCCTTTACAGCCAGTTCGTCTGGCATGACCTCTTCCGCCTCCACGATCGTTGAGAACCTAACTGGAGGCTAATTAATTGGAAGGTTTCATGTGAAGGCCAACACCCTTGTTGCAGAAGTCGGTGACAAATGCCTGAAGGCAGTACGAGAACGGGACCTAAAACTGTACTAAGGGGCATTGTAGGCTACTGTCTGGATCATTAAGGATATCAGAAGCCACAATGACGGCAGATTGGCTGCTCTAAGTGTTGCAGATGAACCTGCAACACAGTAAGCGGCCAATCCTCACAACTTGGTGTGGGGAAGTAGTGACATCAACAGCAGAGATGAATACCAACTTGAATACGTACTGGAGAGCAATCTAGAGAGTCTGAATAGGGTTAAGGAACCTACCTTCAGAAATAGAAGTTGAGAAGAACTGACTGACATAACTTTTGGGTCCATTTTAATGAGTAGTTACGTACAACATTGGCATGTGGCGACTGAGCTATCCTTATCTTGCGAGGTGCCGGGGTTAGCAGTGTATTTAACACTAAATTCTTCTAGAATCTTCATATGGAAATGATTCTCTAAGCCCCCCCTTTTCTAACTCCGACTTTTGCTGTTGCACATGGATTAAGAAGAAACACGAACTGACTGTAATCGACCCTGCAAGTGGAGCGGAAAAAAGATTGGAACCTGCAATAATTTAATTTGATAGAAATTAATTAGATAAAGGAAACTTTCATGAACGTAGTGTGAAATGAAAGGGTTTGTAATATCTCTTTATATTCGATGAATTATTCAGATACAATTCTACCCTTGAATGCTGTTTACTAATTTTCTATCTTCATACTCGCGGAATCCATGCGAAAAGTAGCTCATACAATAGCTATGCCATGAGCGCATAAGTATTCTACACTCCTGGAAATTGAAATAAGAACACCGTGAATTCATTGTCCCAGGAAGGGGAAACTTTATTGACACATTCCTGGGGTCAGATACATCACATGATCACACTGACAGAACCACAGGCACATAGACACAGGCAACAGAGCATGCACAATGTCGGCACTAGTACAGTGTATATCCACCTTTCGCAGCAATGCAGGCTGCTATTCTCCCATGGAGACGATCGTAGAGATGCTGGATGTAGTCCTGTGGAACGGCTTGCCATGCCATTTCCACCTGGCGCCTCAGTTGGACCAGCGTTCGTGCTGGACGTGGAGACCGCGTGAGACGACGCTTCATCCAGTCCCAAACATGCTCAATGGGGGACAGATCCGGAGATCTTGCTGGCCAGGGTAGTTGACTTACACCTTCTAGAGCACGTTGGGTGGCACGGGATACATGCGGACGTGCATTGTCCTGTTGGAACAGCAAGTTCCCTTGCCGGTCTAGGAATGGTAGAACGATGGGTTCGATGACGGTTTGGATGTAGCGTGCACTATTCAGTGTCCCCTCGACGATCACCAGTGGTGTACGGCCAGTGTAGGAGATCGCTCCCCACACCATGATGCCGGGTGTTGGCCCTGTGTGCCTCGGTCGTATGCAGTCCTGATTGTGGCGCTCACCTGCACGGCGCCAAACACGCATACGACCATCATTGGCACCAAGGCAGAAGCGACTCTCATCGCTGAAGATGACACGTCTCCATTCGTCCCTCCATTCACGCCTGTCGCGACACCACTGGAGGCGGGCTGCACGATGTTGGGGCGTGAGCGGAAGACGGCTTAACGGTGTGCGGGACCGTAGCCCAGCTTCATGGAGACGGTTGCGAATGGTCCTCGCCGATACCCCAGGAGCAACAGTGTCCCTAATTTGCTGGGAAGTGGCGGTGCGGTCCCCTACGGTACTGCGTAGGATCCTACGGTCTTGGCGTGCATCCGTGCGTCGCTGCGGTCCGGTCCCAGGTCGACGGGCACGTGCACCTTCCGCCGACCACTGGCGACAACATCGATGTACTGTGGAGACGTCACGCCCCACGTGTTGAGCAATTCGGTGGTACGTCCACCCGGCCTCCCGCATGCCCACTATACGCCCTCGCTCAAAGTCCGTCAACTGCACATACGGTTCACGTCCACGCTGTCGCGGCATGCTACCAGTGTTAAAGACTGCGATGGAGCTCCGTATGCCACGGCAAACTGGCTGACACTGACGGCGGCGGTGCACAAATGCTGCGCAGCTAGCGCCATTCGACGGCCAACACCGCGGTTCCTGGTGTGTCCGCTGTGCCGTGCGTGTGATCATTGCTTGTACAGCCCTCTCACAGTGTGCGGAGCAAGTATGGTGGGTCTGACACACCGGTGTCAATGTGTTCTTTTTTCCATTTCCAGGAGTGTATGTAGTACTCTCTCTGGTGGTTGTTAGAGAAAAAAAGAAAGGGAGCTTCCGAGATTGTCTTCGTGCCGATTAGCCTGAGCTTGGTTTGGAGGAACTGTAATCTGATTATTGAGATTTATCACAGAAGATAACTGATACGAACTGTACGATTAAGAGGAAATATGTATAGATTGCTCCTTCAAATAAAAGGTGTGTATTGGAAATTTGAGAATTAATGATATTTATCGATATATTGCGTAGTTGTTAATCAGAAGGGAACTTCCGAAAGACTGGATACGAACCTGCATTTAATAATCCAAGAGCTCCATTACTTCTTCGGAAGGTTAAACTTCAGCAAAGCCAAATATCCGCTTGATATGAGGTTTCCCGACTGATTATACAACGCTCCCAAAATTACGAGGCATTTTATTTGTACAGATTAGCAGACTGCCGCAAAGCACGAGCCTGCAGAGAAGAAGAATCATCGCCTGATTTCATTCTAACAAGTAAAATTTCAGAATCATTTTGAGTGACTGAGCTATGACTGTATTTCCTATCATGAATGATTGATTGCTCGAACGAATTGAGAGCTACAGAATTACGTAGAAAAGAAAAAAAAATTACAGTGGCGCCAGTGTGACAGGACTCTCTTGGATTCTTATATAATATATGTATTTTTTGTTTCATGAAAACCCACGAGAACGAGAGGTAACTAATCTGAAGAGAGATTCGGTGCCCATAGTAAAAGATTGCTGATACCAAGAAACGATTTCAACTATTGGACAACACCGAGACTACAGAACAAGGCCAGAGAAATCTATTTTTTTTTTTATCCTGTAGTTAAAATAGTTTGAAATCAATTTAGAAAGAACTTTTTTCCAGATAGTAGTTAGATTGTAGAACGGTATATTGTGTGATTTTCGTATCTGGACATTGAACTTTATACCATCTGTGAAGTAATTTGAAAGTTAAATGTGTCTACGACAGTAAATTTGAAACTGTATTTAGTGATTAGAACCTGATATTGACAGTTATTTAATGGTATTGACTAGAGCGGCATTTAAAATGTCATTGAATCAGCAACGAGAAGTGCATCAGCCTTCAGCTGTTTGCGCAGGAGCAGAGGCCACGGATAGCAATTCTGAGACTGTTGTGGCTAGCGGTAGCAATATAAATAATCCCGCTGGTTCAGAAAACATTCATACAACAGCTGATCAGACTGTTGTTGACACATTAGTTGTTATTATGCAACAGTTGTCTCTATTAGCCGAAGGACAAGCGGAGGTAAAACGAGACTTATCCGTTATACAAAATGAACTCCAAAATCAATTAGCCGAAAATCAAACAGAATTACAAAATCAGTTAAGAGCAACATTTACCGAATTAGATCAGAGATTAAATACCCAGACACAGAAAATAAAAGAACAGGCAGAAAGGACCGAACAGAATCTTATTGCTCGAATTGAGCAGGTCCGCCAACAGCGCCAAGAAAACAATAGTAAATTAAAAGCGGAACTAACCGAATATGTATCCCTCAAAATTGACACAATGCAAAAACAAGTAGAACTGGTTCCTCAAGTAATACAAGCTCAAAAGGACATACAGTGTTCCGTAGCTATGATACCAGAAATAACAGAATCCCAAGATAATCTAAAGAAGCAATTTGACGAAGTGAAGGAAAAACAGGAGACAGTGGAACATAGAATGAATGTACTTGCGGGAAAGTTTTCAGAAATGACATTAGAGCGGCAAAATTCTCCTTCGGAAACCATAGAAGAAACTGTGAAAGTAGCTTTACAGTCAATTTCAGAGAGTTCCGAGGATAATTTTTTTAACAAAGGGTTAAAGGAAGTTCGAGAACAACTTGGCGAAGATTTCTCGCGTTGGAAAGAAAATATCGAAAGATCACTAAATCTGTCGCAGGAGGAATTGGAAACAGCGAGAAGTAGGAAACAACATTCTCAATCTGCGCGTGACATTTCGTCCACGTCAAGATCCAATGTAAACAGAACTGGAACGTCACAAGTTAGATTCGATATAACGGATAGCCACAGGGAAAAGTACGAACAGGATGATTTTTGGAATCGTAGTACCGTTGAGGAGAAGATGATTAAACAGAGAAAATTTCAAATCTTTAACCCTGACAAAAAGAATGTTCATCCTGTAGTCTTTATTCGAAGTTTCAGTGGTTTATTTCCACGATCTTGGACAGAATGGCAAAAGATTAGTTTTGTATCTGGATATATACAAGGAACAGGTGCACTGTGGGCATCCGAACAAACATCTTCTTGTAAATGTTACAAAGAATTTGAGTAGGCTTTTCTAGCAAAATATTGGTCTGCTGGAATACAAGAAAGACTTAGGCAGGAAGTATTATATCCTGAGCCTTTCTCGTTTTCTAGAGGATCTCTAAAGAGATATTTTGAGAAATACGTTAATAAGTCTTTGTATTGGGATGTACCGATTCCTTTGCCGGATATACTTAGAATACTCAAGTCCAGACTACCCACCAGTATAAGGAATCAGCTGTTATATATAAATGATAAGGATATAGACTCATTTATGACTACGCTTGATCATATTGATATGATTGAGGAGAACAATAAAAGAGCAAGGGAAATGTCATATCAAAGAGGAGTAACAGAAGCGAATCCGAGCTGCAACTCGAATGGGAATGGCAGTAATGGTAGCAGTAACAATAATCATAACCAACTACACTCTCCGAGGAGACTTAGCAATGGGCAAAATGCAAACAATAATTATTACCATAATGGAAACTTTAGTAATGGTGCAGCGAGGGACTATTTTAGGAACAGTAGGAATTTTAATCGATATGATCCAATGTATGGCAACACAGGACAGTTCTACCAACACCAGCAGAACAACAACAATAATTACACAAATCAAGCAAGACAATATAGACTGAATTCACCACAACAACCGATAATCACTGAAGTAGCTGAAGAGATAAATACCAATCGGACCAATAATCAGTCAAACTAAACATGACCGCATCGTGCCCCAGAGGAGCGGTCAGGGGATCTGTTAGGGGCGAAACACTAAAATTACAATTGTTAAGATATAATGATGGTGAGCTGTTGACTGAAGAGTTAACAAAGGATTTAATAACGTGTCATAATGACAGATCGAGTGTTCCGGTATCGGAAGTATGTGTTGAAATAGAGGAAGTTCCAACGAATGTGATATTGGACACCGCCGCTTCCGCCAATGTCATCTCAGGCGCTCTTTTTCGGAGAATTATTAGGAAGAAGAAGGTACCAATTTTGCCAGTACAGAACTGCAAAATCATCGGAGCTGTTGGAGCACGCTCTCCCAATATCAAAATACAAACACAATTAGAGATGAAAATGGGAAATGTAGCAATAAAATGCACATTCCTTGTAGTGGAGAAGTTATTAGTGGACTGTATTCTTGGTATTGGGAGTATGCAGGAGTACGATTGTCAGATTGATTTTTTGGAAGGAATAGTTAAATTTAGATTAAACGGAGAAGAGATAGCACTGGATTTAAATAGAAAGGAAACGGTGCATGAGAAATATTGTCGCTGTGCCATAATTCAATTAATTGACACTACAAACGGTCGTTGGAAGGAGCTTTCAAAGGATTTGATGCAACAGGAGGACTTTAACCAAACAACAATGATAAAAGCTAGTGAATCAAATCAGCTTCCCGGAGAACAAAGGCAGCAGCTTCATTGTTTGTTAGAGGCATATGAAGAGATTTTTGATGAGAAACCAGGAATTATTAAAGGGTATATTTGTCACCTACAAGTGAAGCCACATCAGACTTACTGTTACACGCACTATCCGATCCCCTGGCGTTTAAAACAATCCGTTCAAAGGGAGATAAATAGAATGTTAGAATGGAACTTGATTGAGCCGTCAACTAGTCCATATTGTTCTCCGCTCTAAGTCGTTCCAAAACCTGGAGGCAACGTAAGCAAAGTATGAAGACCAGAATTTAAAATGGGAGGAAAAGATTCGACTCGCACTTGTCAATTTAACTAAAAAGGCAATACAACGGAAATTGACATATGATACACGGATTCACCGGATTCAGACGTTTCATCTTGGAGAAAAGGTTTTATTGAGGCGACACATCTATTCCTCGAAACTGATGAAGAACATAAAGAAATGGAATCTTATTTATACCGGACCATATGTTATTGTAAATATACCAAATCCTGGAACATACTTGTTGGCATATCCCGAATCGAAAAGGATAAAGGGATTATTCCCGCATAATGATATTAAGAAATTTAGTGAAGGATCGTAGATCTGTGATACCAAATATGGAGAAGAATTTAGTGTGGAATTTGGCTATGAGTCGAATGTGTATATAAATATCAAGAAGTTTATGTTGTCTAGAGGTTAAGAGACAGTGAGATTACTCTTGTGGTAGGTTAAGAGACTCTTGTGGTAGGTTAAGAGACTCTTGTGGTAGGTTAAGAGACAGTGAGATTACTCCTGTGGTAGGTTAAGAGACAGTGAGATTACTCCTGTGATAGGTTAAGAGACAGTGAGATTACTCCTGTGATAGTTTAGCACAAAATTTTTAAGATAGGTAGAAGAATTTGTTAATTACTAGTGTTTGTAAGTGTGGACTATGAGCAGAAGCCACAGTGATATGCAATGAAAGTGCATCTACATTTCCTCAAGACACGGCACTTATGTGAGAATTGCGTGTGAAACTTGAACAGTGTGGGATATGTAGGTAAATACGCTGTGTGTATGATGTGCGCTGTTCGCGCAAGAAAACAAATGAACTGTGAAATGAAGCCACAGTCGATAATGTCACTGTTGCAAACAATTGATGAAACTTTCTGGTTGCGCGAGAGAAAATTATTATAATTTTTAGATTTTTTCATTATGCCTTCTTTACCAGGAGAATTAATTTAAGAATTTTAACTAACTTTTTAAGAATAGCAGTTTGTGTGTTTCATATTATGGACATAACTGTTGAAATATATTTCCATAAATGTTCATGAGAGGATGAAGAAGATTCTGCGATTGGATGATTTGTTAAATGAACATACGTCATCATCAATGATATTTATTTGCAAGTGGATCTATAAATCAATTAATTATAAGAATAATGAAAATTTTTCAAATTATTCTTTTTGTGGAGTCAGTGTCATATGCCTATGTTTAAAATTTTTCATCAGGTGTAAACTTAAATTTTATCCATAATTTCGTAATTGAAAGCAAACCTCGGACAGATTCAATGCTCTACTTCCACCTGCACTATAACAAAACGAAGATTAGATTAAAAATTTTTTTTGAGAGGAATACATTCGATATGAGCTACAACAAAATTTAAATGCCCACGGTCTATATGGCAATGTTTTGGACAATCAGCAGTTGTAATGCAAAACAACTTTGGTATTGAGGACTAAAAAAAAAAAATCGCGATTGTCAGGACTGATGGATGTTCCAGTCTAGTACAGATGGAAGAATGTAGGGATCCACTCCGATTTTGAGTTCAACGATGAAATATGGACTTCATTGCCTTAATCCACTCTCTTCCAGGGATTTATTCAGTCAGAACCTTTTCTTATTCCACTTTAAACCTGTTTCATGTTCACGTACCTGACCATCTGTTCCTGAGATCATCTTCCTGTTTCTACGGCACGTTACCAGCTTCTATCCTGTACCATAAGCCATCGACTGTCCTCCGTGCCGCGTCCACCAAACGCTGTACGTCGCCTACCCGGTGTCCGTACCCAGTGTTCCTGTTCCATCGACTTCACAACGAGATCGCCGGCTACATCGTCGAAAGAAGAATTTTGAAAATTTTTTTATGAGCAATATTGTAATTTTTTTTTGGCTATGAGGCACTTTTCCTTCGATCTAATCTATAGAGCTTCTATATATTTCAAAATTACTGGATTTAGGCTTTCCTATCTTCTTTAATACCTGAGCTGGGGTCTGTTCTTCCGGGTTTTCCAGGGTTTCCCTGTGAAGGCCAGTTCCCAAATGGGTAGACCTTTTTCGTAATTACACCAATCTACATCTTCCCTGGTTATGTACTCGGGATGCGGGTATACCCCGGTACATGTAAAAGCTACAGCTTAGGTATTCTCGTAACTTATTGTCTTAACATGTTACCCATACTCTCTATAGTAAAATTCTACGAATTCAAAATATTCCTCTTTTGAATAAACAACCCAACAAATTTTTTTCTGTTAGCTCGTAAAGTGTCTTATCATTAACTTTGCTCGCTGCGAGGGGCAATTGTAATATCTCTTTATATTCGATGAATTATTCAGATACAATTCTACCCTTGAATGCCGTTTACTAATTTTCTATCTTCATACTCGCGGAATCCATGCGAAAAGTAGCTCATACAATAGCTATGCCATGAGCGCATAAGTATTCTATGTAGTACTCTCTCTGGTGGTTGTTAGAGAAAAAAAGAAAGGGAGCTTCCGAGATTGTCTTCGTGCCGATTAGCCTGAGCTTGGTTTGGAAGAACTGTAATCTGATTATTGAGATTTATCACAGAAGATAACTGATACGAACTGTACGATTAAGAGGAAATATGTATAGATTGCTCCTTCAAATAAAAGGTGTGTATTGGAAATTTGAGAATTAATGATATTTATCGATATATTGCGTAGTTGTTAATCAGAAGGGAACTTCCGAAAGACTGGATACGAACCTGCATTTAATAATCCAAGAGCTCCATTACTTCTTCGGAAGGTTAAACTTCAGCAAAGCCAAATATCCGCTTGATATGAGGTTTCCCGACTGTTTATACAACGCTCCCAAAATTACGAGGCATTTTATTTGTACAGATTAGCAGACTGCCGCAAAGCACGAGCCTGCAGAGAAGAAGAATCATCGCCTGATTTCATTCTAACAAGTAAAATTTCAGAATCATTTTGAGTGACTGAGCTATGACTGTATTTCCTATCATGAATGATTGATTGCTCGAACGAATTGAAATCAAACAGAATTACGTAGAAAAGAGAGGAAAAAAAAATTACAGGTTGCTCTACCGATTAACAGAATGAAAGTTCTGTCCAAAACAACAATTTGATTTATTATGACTAAACTCAAAATAGTAAACAAAACACATGAAACATTTACAATACATCAAAACTGGATACTCAAATAAATGCTGTGAAGGTGAGGTTGTCCATAAACTAGATTGTGACATTTATGACCAAGTGGTATGTGGAGAGTCCAGACTAGTAGCTTCCAGCCTCACTCGGAGCCTGCTACCATTGCGTCAGCAACTTCGTCAAACAGTTACAATGAAATGAAAGTACATTAGACTGCCAACAGAAGGGAGACTGTTCAGAGCAGCGAGAGCTCAGTCTTGTAACCTACCCCAACTGAAAGGCGAGAGCCGACTACCTCAAGAGCACCCGTACAAGCCGAACACAGAACCTTCCCACCCCAACGACAGTGGCCGTGGTTAAATGTTCCAATCAGCAACTCGAAAACCGGCGGAAAATTCCACTCTATTGCCGAAGCACTACCATTCCACCAATGGAGATTCTTGGCGCCAATTTCTGCGCCGATTTTGCTACGTCACGGAGCTATGCCCTGAGCAAGCCAATCACAGTTACGATTTTGCAGAAAACACTGGAATTTGTCCGCCAAGACTACCTGGGAACACAAGTCATTCCCACGCTCGCTGGTAGCCCGCCAGAAAGTGTTTTCACCAAGTTTCTGCGAAGTAACGGAATCTCGAGCCCAGCCACTCCTTCAGGCCCCTGTGGGCGTGTCGCTCCCGCTCTTATGACAATGTCGGCGTCTGGAAAGCATCCACTCGACTCCCTCACACCCGTCGGCTTAACCCTGTCAGGATCAGCAGAACCCGCCGTCACCAGAAAACCCGGGTGACGAGAGGCGGCGTGAGAAGTCCGCGTGTGAAGGAATAGCAACTTTTCACTGTATGCGATTAGAGAGGAAAATCGAAATACTCAGAGTAAGATAGAAAAATGAAAGGGGCTCATGCCACAGCTCAACCTGACTACATGTAAATTATTTGGTGTTTAAATGGATCCAAACAGACCATGGCATATAGAAATTCTAGGAGAAAACTGGGCTTCATAAAGGAAAGACATGAGCTAATGCTTATCTAAAATTAAAACTATTAAAAATTTCTGTAGATTTGGAGGAAATAAGAGATTAAGTGATGTCCTCCACCATAATTTCGTTCCTATACAGCTGTCCAGTCACCAAGAAGTACAAGAAAAAAATACAACTTAAGAACACTGTTCAACTCTACATGATGGAAGGGCTAGTTATGACAAAATCCTGACAAGAAGACGAACCAATCCAAGGTACACATGAAGGAAGGAGGGTGGTGAGTATACATGGACAGCACATGGGAATCTGAATGTATTCTTCAAGACTCACTTCTTTCAATGCATTCTGGCAGATGACACATGCCAAGATTAAGTCTGTGTGTGGTAATGGTTTACATGTAACCAATGGGAGAACTGGGAATCTTTCAAGGAATGTGTGGATTTAAAAAGTCTTGTAAATGGTGGGAAAGTTTCAACCGTTCAAATCACTGGGCCCAACTGGAATTCATACAGCACTACTGTAACAAGGAGGAGAATGATTAATTAGACCTCTCTGCAGACTGTTTGGAGTTGGTCTAGTGGCACTAGTTATTCCTAATGCTTGGAGGCCAGTGAAGGTTGTTTTCATTCCGAAGCCAGAAAGAACTGATCATACCAAGGCTAAGTATATGAGATCAGTCAGCCAGTCCTCCTTTCTTTTAAACACATTAGAAAGACTGGTTAATGCACACGTTTGGGAAAGGGGGTTCTATATCTACATATACATGGATACTCTGCAAATGACCTTAAGTGCCTGGCAGAGGGTTCATCGAACCACCTTCTCATATTTCAGTGCGAGCTCTAATTTCCCTTATTTTGTCATGGTGATCGTTTCGCCCTATGTAGGTCAGCGTCAACAAAATATCTTCGCATTCGGTGGAAAAAGCTGGTGATCAAAATTTCGTGAGAATATTCCTCCGCAACGAAAAACGCCTTTGTTTTAATGATGTCTATCCCAAACCCTGTATCATTTCAGCGACACTCTCACCCCTATTTCGCGATAATACAAAACGTGCTAGCCGTCTTTGAACTTTTTCGATGTATTCCGTCAGTCTTATCTGGCAAGGATCCCACACCACGCAGCAGTATTCTAAGAGAGGAAGGACGAGCGTAGTGTAGACAGTCTCCTTAGTAGATTTGTTACATTTCGTAAGTGTCCTACCATAGGTATTTAGTTGAATTTACGGCCTTTAGATTTGACTGATTTATCGTGTAACCGAAGTTTAACGGATTACTTTCAGCAGTCATTTGGATGATCTCACATTTTTCGCTATTTAGGGTCCATTGCCAATTTTCGCACTATACATATATCTTTTCTAAATCGTTTTGCAAATTTGTTTTGATCATCTGATGACTTTACTAGTCGATAAACGACAGCGTCATCTACAAACAACCTAAGACGTCTGCTAGGATTGTCTTCCAAATCGTTTATATAGATAAGGAACAGCAAAGGTCCCATAACACCACCTTGGGGAAAGCCAAAAATCACTTCTGTTTTACTCCATGACATTCTGCATCTACGTGAATCTACGGTATCACTCTGCTATTCACAATAAAGTACCTGGCAGAGGGTTCAATGAACCTCCATCAAGCTGTCTCTCTACCGTTCCACTCTCGAACGGCACGCGGGAAAAACGAGCACTTACGTTTCTCTGTGCAAGCCCTGATTTCTCTTATTTTATCGTGATGATCATTTCTTCCTATGTAGGTGGGTGCCAACAGAATGTTTTCGCAATCAGAGGAGAAAACTGATGATTGAAATTTCATGGTAAGATCCCGTCGCAACGAAAAACGCCTTTGTATTAATGATTGCCACTCCAATTCACATATCATGTCTGTGACACTATCTCCCCTATTTCGCGATAATACGAAACGAGCTGCTCTTCTTTATTCTTTTTCGATGTCATCCGTCAGTCCCATCTGATGCGAATCCCACACCGCACAGCAATACTTTCCGTCAATTACTACGAACTGTGACCTCTGTGGCAGGAAATCACGAATCAAGTCACATAAATGAGATGATATTCCATAGGCACGCAATTTCACTACAAGCCGCTTGTGTGGTACAGTGTCAAAAGCCGGCCGGAAATCCAGAAATACGGAATCAATTGGAAATCTCTTGTCGATAGCACTCAACACGTCGTGCGAGTAAAGAGCTAGTTGTGTCTCAGAAGAACGATCTTTTCTAAATCCGTGTTGACTGTGTGTCAATAGACCGTTTTCTTCGAGGTAATTCATAATGTTCCAACACATTATATGTTACAAAATTCTGCTGCATATCGACGTTAATGATATGGGCCAATAATATAGTGGATTACTCCTACTACCTTTTTTGAATATTGGTGTGACCTGTGCAACTTTCCAGTCTTTTGGTACGGATATTTAGTCGAATGAACGGTTGTATATGACTGTTAAGTATGGAGCTGTTGCATCAGCATACTCTGAAAGCAACCTAATTGGTATGCAGTCTGGACCAGAAGACTTGCTTTTATTAAGTGATTTAAGTTGCTTCACTATTCCCAGGATATCTACTTTTACGTTACTCAAGTTGGCGGCTCTTCTTGACTCGAATTCTGGAATATTTACTTCGTCTTCTTTTGTGAAGGCATTTCGGAAGGCTGTGTTTAGTAACTCTGCTATGGCAGCACTGTCTTCGACAGCATCTTCTTCGATAGGATGTCCATTGCTACCTCGCAGAGAAGGCATTGATTGTGTCCTGCCGCTATTATGCTTCACATAAGACCAGAATCTCTTTTGATTTTCTGCCAGGTTTCGAGACAAGGTTTCACTGTGGAAAGTATTATAAGCATCTCGCGTTGAAGTCCGCCCTAAGTTTCGAGCTTCTATAAAAGATCGCCAATCTTTGTCTGTTTAAATTTGACATGTTCTTTTCGTTGTTTCTGCAACAGTGTTCTGACACATTTTGTGTACCACGGAGCACCAACTCCGTCGTTTGTTAATTTATTTGGTTTCAATCTCTTATTTGCTGCAGATACCATTTCTTGAAATTCAAGCTGCATCTGGTCTACACTTACATTGTTGATTTGAAAGAGGTGGAGATTGTCTCTCAGGAAGGCGTCAAGTCAATTTTTACCTGCTTTTTTGAATAGGTATATTTTACATTTATCTCTAGAGGATTTGGGGGTTACAATATTCCTCAAGTTAACTGGGGTTCTTTTATATAAAAGCCAACATACATATCAACCAGCCAAACCATGCGAAAGAGAACTTCACCAATTTACTGAGAAGGTAGACTAAAGCTCTACTTTTCAGGAAATTATTCGCCCTCTCTGCATCTTCCCAGATACAGAGGGACTTTTAGCGATACTTCCTTCGAATCCACTGATAGAGCTGCAGAATAGCATGGCATTAAGGCCATTTATGTTGGTGAATGGATACCATGCTGAAGAAGATAGAAGCCATCATGATGGATGTGAAGTTGGTGACCAACACCACCAGAGGGTGTCTACAAGGCGGCTTTTTTGTCCCTGATATTGCGGAACGTGGTGGTGAATGGGCTCATTACAGAGGTAAATGCTAAATGTTATTTCTGTGAAGGATACGCAAACGATTTACAGCTGCAGCTACATCTACATCTATACTCTGAAAACTACTGTGAAGTCATAGTAATACCTAAAGTCATGGTAAGACCGGATAAATCTGCAAATTCTGTTAGCACACTGTCACAGCTCGCTCTGAACACTGTCTAAAACTGATGTAAGAAACAGTTCACGAGGAAGCATATCCACGACGTAGACTGGAAACTTTAGCTTTTCGATGAAATTCTGCTTGTAGGTGGGTAGTGAAGTATCTAGGTATAACCCTGGATGCGAAACCTACTTGGACACCTCATTTAAAGAATATGAGTTCCAAGACAAAAGGTGCCCTCATGTATCCTGGAAAGGCCTGTACAAAAAACGAGGGTCTAAGTCCCAGCAGCATGTACTGGATTTACACATCCGTAAGAAGACCTGTGATAATATATGGGGCTAAAATACTGTGGCATAAAGTAGAACGGAAGGTACCTATTAAGAAACTCGAAAAGGTGCAGATTGGCCTGCTTAGCCATAACAGGTGTTATTATCAGTACATCCACTGCTGAGATAGAGACCAAGCCGGTCATACCCTCATTGCATATTCTGGTTACAATGAGGCAGGGACATACAGGTTAAAAACCGCGAAAATGTGGAGTTATTTAGGCCATCCAGAATACCACACTAATGTAATGAATGTCATAAATATAGAAATTGTTGAGAAGATTACCGCTGACAACACAATAGCTTCCAGATGCTTCAACAACCCTCTCAACTGGAAGTAGGGAGCAGTGGAAGAATTGACCACAATAGCGTTAGTGTGACATTCCCTGGTTTAATGATGTCTAGAAAACATGATGGTGCTGAGGCTGGTGTATGCAGGGTACACCGTCGACAAAAGCTCGCAATCCCTCAGGGGAGAGTTGGACATACTCGGTAATAGAGTACGTGGGGGAGAATCAACAAAGGTTCTTCAAGGGTCGTAGCATCTACGTTCATTCAAAGAGCTAAGAAGCTCTGAAATCTTCTTTCAGCCCCTGCAACGAGTTCAAAACTTGCTGCAGAATGTCATCAAGTGCGTGTGAGGTTAGGGGAAAGCAACAGGATAAACTTGCTGTGGGTTCCTTGTCACTCAGGTGTTATTGGTAACGAACAAGCTGATAGACTAACCAAGACAGTGGCAATGACTCCATTTGTTGGACACTACGTGGCTGTATCAGAAGCCAGCACATAGAACTTTGAACTGAAGCCCAAAATAAAAAGATGGAAAATAATAACACCCAAACCACACTGAAAGAGAAGTTCTACAATTCTGAGGTTGAAAAGGAGGCAGAGTTAAATCATGACTGCCCATGGTAACTTAAAAAACATCTATACATGAATCAGTTAGGGAAAGAAGCTCCTAAGTGTAGACTATATGGTGTGGGGAATGAGACCATATCACAGTTGATCTTCCAGTGCGAAGCACTAGAAGACAGAAGACACTAATACACACATCAAAAACCGTTTTGCGTCACTCCGGTTCCCAGAACTCCTGAAGACGTTGACTGTGGATGTTGTATCACAGACACAGTCCCTTTGACTGTTCAGAGATGTCACTAAACCCGCCCAAAGATGTAAACAACCATGCATGAGCAGCGCCTATTAGACGGAGGGGGTCCGACAGCCGATCAGTTCCAGTCATTCCACCAGGAACTAGGTACATGGCTCGTGTTGTCCGTAGTTCAACCATGCCTATACAGTCAATACCGCCGTTCGATCGCGTACGCATTGTTACCCTGCGCGAGGAAGGGCTCTCAACAAGGGAAGTACCCAGGCGTCTCGGACTGATCCAGAGCGATGTTGTTCGGACATGGAGGAGATACAGAGAGACAGGAACTGTCGATGAAATTCCTTGCTCAGGTCGCCCAAGGACTACTACTGCAGTGGATTACCGCTACCTACGAATTATGGCTCGGAGGAACCCTGACAGCAACGCCACCACGTTGAATAATGCTTTTCGTACAGCCTCAGGACGTTGTGTTACGTCTCAAACTGTGCGTAATAAGCTGCATGATGCGCAACTTCACTCCCGACGTCCATGGCGAGGTCCATCTTTGCAACCACGACACCATGCAGTGCGGTACAGGTGGGCTCAACAACATGCCGAATGGACCGCTCAGGATTGGCATCACGTTCTCTTCAACGGTTAGTGTCACATATGCCTTCAACCAGACAATCGTCGGAGACGTGTTTAGAGGAAACCTGGTCAGTCTGAACGCCTTAGATACACTGTGCAGCTAGTGCTGCAAGGTGAAGGTTCTTTAATGTTTAGGGGTGGCGTTATGTGGGGCTGACGTACGCCGCCGGTGGTCATGGAAGGCGCCGTAACGGCTGTACGATACGTGAATTTCATCCTCCGACCGATAGTGCAACCATATCGGCAGCATATTGGCGAGACATTCGTCTCCATGGACAACAATTCGCGCCTCCATGGTGCACATCTTGTGAATGACTTCCTTCAGGATAACGACTTCGCTCGACTAGAGTGGTCAGCATGTTCTCCAGACATGAACGCTATCGAACGTGACCCACCAACCACTCTTAGGGATCTACGCCGAATCGCTGTTGAGGTTGGTTGGGGAAGGAGACCAGACAGCGAGGTCATCGGTCTCATCGGATTAGGGAAGGACGGGGAAGGAAGTTGGCCGTGCCCTTTGAAAGGAACCATCCCGGCATTTACCTGGAGCGATTTAGGGAAATCACGGAAAACCTAAATCAGGATGGCCGGACGCGGGATTGAACCGTCGTCCTTCAGAATGCGAGTCCAGTGTCTAACCACTGTGCCACCTCGTTCGGTCGCTGTTGAGGAGTGGGACAATCTGGACCAACAGTGCCTTGATGAACTTGTGGATAGTATGCCACAACGAATACAGGCATGCATCAATGCAAGAGGACATGCTACTGGGTATTAGAGGTACCGGTGTGTACAGCAGTTTGGACCACCGCCTCTGAAGGTCTCAAATGGTTCAAATGGCTCTGAGCACTATGGGACTTAACTTATGAGGTCATCAGTCCCCTAGAACATAGAAATACTTAAACCTAACTAACCTAAGGTCATCACACACATCCATGCCCGAGGCAGGATTCGAACCTGCAACCGTAGCGGTCGCGCGGTTCCAGACTGTAGCACCTAGAACCGCTCGGCCACCCCGGCCGGCTCTGAAGGTCTCACCGTATGGTGGTAAAACATGCAATGTACGATTTTCATGAGCAATAAAAAGGTCGGAAAAGATGTTTATGTTGATCTCTACTCCAATTTCTGTACAGGTTCCGGAACTCTCGGAACCGAGGTGATGTAAAACTTTCTTTGATGTGTGTATATGTTCCAAAATCCTACTGTAAATCGACATTAGTGGTAGGGTCTGTAATTTAGCGGATTACTCCTATTTTCTTTCTTAAGTATTGACGTGTTCCGTGTAACTTTCCAGTCTTTCGGTACAGATCATTTCTCGAGTGAGCTTTAGTGAATGGCCTCTAAGTATGGAGCGACTGTATCGGAATACTCTGAAATGAACTTAACTGGTGTCCAATCTGGACCTAGGGAATCTACTTTTAAGTTACTCAAGTTGGTAGCTATTCTTGATCGAAATTCTGGAATTTTTACTTCGTCTTCTTTGGTGAAGGAATTTCGAAAAACCGTGTTTAGTCACTCCGCCTTAGTGACACTGTCATCTGTAACATTACCATTGCTACCGTGCAGCGAAGGTAATGGCAGTGCCTTGCCTCTGGTGTACGTTACATAAGACCAGAATCTCTGGATTTTCTGCCAGATTGCGGGACAGAGTTTCGTTGTGGACACTATTGAAAGGACTTCGCATTAAACTCCGCGCTAAATTTCGTACTTCAGTAAAACATCGCCTATCTTAGAGATTGGCATTCTGTTTTCATTGTTTCTACAACAGTGTGCGGACATTTTTTGTGCGCTGTAGGGGATCAGGTCCGTCTTTTGTTAATTTACTTGGTATAAATCTCTCAATTGCTGTCGATACCACTGGTACCACATCTGGTCTACGCTTATATAGTCTGTTTGGAAGGAGTGGAGACTCTCTCTTGAGAGGGTGTCAAGAGAATTTTTATCTGCTTTTTTAAATAGGTATATTTTTTGTTTATTATTCGTGGATTTGGATGGTACGGTTTTCAGTCCTTCGACAATGACCTAGTGATCACTAATCCCTGTATTTGTCATGATGCTCCCTACTTGTTCAGGATTGTTTGTTGCTAAGAGGTCAAGTATGTTTTCCTTAACTAATTTTCAGAGAAAGCATTCAGTACAATTTCGGACGATATTTTATACCTACCATGAGCTATGAACTTGTATTTTCGCCAACATGTCGAGGATAGATTGCAGTCACCACAAAGAATAATAGTTTGAGTGGGATACCGATTTGAAATGGGATTCAAGTTTTCTTTGAACTATTCAGCAACTGTCTCATCTGCATCGGGGAACTCGGTAAAAGGAACCTGTCATTAATTTATTTCGGGGGTCAAATATAACTTATACCCATACTGACTCACAGGAATTATTCATATCAGTTTCACTACACGGTAAACCACTTACAACAGCAATAAACACTCCACCACCAACTGTATTTTATCTATCCTTTCTGAATACCGTTACGCCTTTTGTGGAAATTATCCGAATTTATCTCCGGTTTTAGCCGGCTTTCAGTACCTATAACGATTTAAGCTTCAGTACTTTCTATTAGCGCTTGGAGCCCTGGTTATTTCCCAAAACATCTGCATCAGTATAAAACTGCAATACCTATTGTTGCTAGCTCTTCTCTCGTCTCTCTTTTGTGCTGCACCGTTCAAGACCAACACCCTTTCTGTATTATCCTGAGGGCCTAGAACCTAAAAAAGTCCGCTCCACATAGCCTCACTACCCGTGAAGCCGCCACCTGTATGTAGTAGACCCCTGACCTATGACGTAAGACCTGATACCCCACCACCCCATGTCACAAGCCAAGAGATTTGCAGCCTCGGATTCAGTCCGTCCACTCGGCTCTTTACCAAAGGTCCGCATCGGTCCTGTCGACGAGGCTGCAGATGGTGAGCTCTGCCTTCATCTCGCAAGCAAGGCTGGCCTACTTTACAACTTCAGATAGCTGTCTCAAACCAGAGAGAATCCCTTCCGATGCAAAGCCACACACATCGTTAGTACCGACATGAGTCACCGCGTACAGTCAGCTGCACCCTGAGCTCATCATGGCATCTGGATACATCCGTTCACGTCTAGGATAACTCCACCCAGTATGCACACAGAGTGCACACTGGACTTCTGCCCTCCTTATCAGCCACATCCCTAAAGGGTCTATTACGCGTTCGACATTGGAGCTCTCAACTACCAATAATACCACCATCTGTTAATGGCCAGATCTTGAAGGGTGAGAGGGTCCTCTGAAATAGGGCAAGCAACTGCATCTGCCTCAGAATCTTTATCAGGCACAGGCAGCTTCTGGGACCTGTTCGTCAGAAAAACTGGGGAGGTCCTTCCTTTGGCTGCCCAGAATGTCTTCCTCTTCCTGCCACATTTTCGAATTACTTTCCACTCAATTACAGGTGAGGGGTAATGATTTGTAACGGGTTGAGCTTCTGGAAGGTGTGGGTGACTCATTCTCTGCTGGAGGTAGGTGAAGGTGCAGATGATATAGGCAGCCAATCTGTTGCCAGACTCTTTATTAACAATCATAGATGGACATAGAACAATGTATCTACAGGAGGAAGACGGCAAGGGGTGGGAAGCGACGAGTCAGGTGGCTGCCAGGACCAGAAAGCCGGGCCTTGCGTTGCTACCCTAGTGATGAACGTGGAACTGCGGTCTGGAGAGCGGCAGCAGGTGGCGGTCAACACCAACTGGAAATCACTGCATGATCTGGACCACGGAGGCGGCGGCGGGTGGCTAACGGCCCACGTTCAGGCAGAGTGACTGCGGATCCTGTTTCCTGGCTCAGACACACCGAACGCAGCTGCGTCGTAAGTATGGCGACGACTGACACAGGCTGTACGTCATAGTACCGTCCAACTGTGGTGATGATGACGAACTTTACATGGGGGTTCAAACACTGCTGCCTAGCGCTAAGTCTGCGGAAGAGCCGTGTTTCTGTGTCGCTTCGGAACCTAGGGGAAAGAGGTCAACGACTGGGGCCTGGCTGTTGTCAGGCAGCAGTCGGTCAAACTGCAGAAAATTACTGAAGGATGTTCCACTACCAGGTAGTTGCCATGCATGAGTGGCGTACGGAAGAGGTGGCGTCAGCTAGTTTGCATTACAGCAGGAGTGTTGTCCGGCTGGTAGGTTGTGGCTGCAGTCTGGTTACAGTTCTTGGCTGCTTCCCATACTGTTAAAGTTGTATGCTACCACAGATTGTCCTTGAAGGGAATTAATCGGCCCCGTCAACTATTGATGAGGCTGGGAGTTGTGTTGTTTGTAACGGATCTCCTCTTACTTATTATTAGGAGCTGGTATTTATTACATGTCAGTTATATTATTTTATAGGTGTACACTTTGTTTAGGTTTCTTCGAATTTTTTTAAGATGTAGGTTATTTTAAATGATATTTTAAGCGTTAACAGTTCTGTAGAATTTGTTCAGTTCCATTGTCTTTTAATGGGATGTTTTCAAAGAGTTTAAAAAATAATTTTTGACTCTATTTTAGATGTGTGATGGGCATACCTCGTAAACTTTTAAAAATCTTTTGAAAGAATTACAAACTCTTATATCAATATACACTGACTGCAAAAAATCAAAATACTGGTAAGGAGTTATGCGACATAAAGGATAGTTGGTAGGCGCGTTTCTACTGTATATCTGAAAGATTATGTCTACTGAAATATCGCGCCAGTCGCATGAAAGTGACGCTAGTAGCACCACTATGAGGAGACAAATCAGGTGACTTAGTTAGCTTTAAGATTGGACGTGGTGACTTAATATTAGTGTAAAATGCCTTTAAGGAGACAATATCAACACCGCACTGAGTTTGAACGATATCGTGTAATAGGGCTGCGAGCAGCTGGATGTTTCTTCTGCGATATTTGCAGAAAGACTTGGCAGGAGTGTAGCCACTGTACGTGATTCCTCTCAGCGGTGGTTACGAGAACGTACGATCGAAAAAAGACCGGGCTCCGGACGCCCGCGTGACACTGCTGAGAGGGAAAACCATTGTGTTCGCCCCAGTGCTGTGGCGCATCGTACTGCATCTGCAGTAGCAACATGAGCAGCAGGTGACAGCGCAGTGGCACAACGAACTTTACAAATTAAATACTACAAGGACAGCTCAGGGCCAGACGCCCTTTAGCTTGCTTTCCACTAACCCCAAACCAATGACATTTGTGACTTCAGTGGTGCCAAGCGAGAGCCCATTGGAGGTCAGAATGGAGGTATCTTGTGTTTTATCATGAAAACTGGTTCTGTCTTGGTGCCAGTTATGACCGTGTGTTGGTTAGAAGGCCAGTTGACGGCGTGCAACCATTTCTGCGTGCTAGACTCACTGGATCTAAACCTGAAGTTATGGTGTGCGGTGCGATTTCGTATGAGAGCAGGAGCACTCTCCTGGTTATCCCACGCACCCGGACTGCAAATTTGTAAGTCAAATCTGGTGATTCGACCTGTCGTGCTGCCTTTAATGTACAGTATTTCAGCGGGTATTTTCCAACAGGATAACTTTCGTTCACATACCGCTGTTGTAACAGCATTAACCGTTCCTGAATTGACCGCCAAGTGCTCCAGGAATGGAATTCCCCCCCCCACAAACTGACATCCGTCACATTTACAACATAATCCATACTTGTATTCAACGCCCTGATGATTACAACGATTATTAATGTACCAGCGCTTCCCTTTTGCAGTGATGTATCTCGCGCTTACATTAATCTGTGATTTTGCTGTGTTAACCACTTAAGTATGTTACCTAGACAAATGTACAAATTTAATCCCGAAATGTCATTACTTTACATTAATTATGTTTTGGAGTTGCGATTTGTTTCCACGATGTATGCTGATTTATCTAACTGAGTTTGTTGTATGGAAAGAAAATAAGTAATATCACAATGGCCGTGAGTTAATACTTTTTTTTGGCCTTAATGAATTTATATTCCGTTGTGAAGTTAAAAAATAGGACTCAAACGCCACCATTCCATAGCTATCCTACTCTTCTGTTGTCTCAATTAGAACACGTTGATATGCATTTCAAACTTCACCCAGAATAAGAACATGCTGCTCTGCAGAATAGGCGACAACATTTGTACAAGGGATTGCTGAACACTAGTGTCCCTGAATTTTTTACGTACAAACTCTAAAGATTTTTACATAAAACGAACCTTGTTACGGAACCGCGTGGCTGCTACGGTCGCAGGTTCGAATCCTGCCTCGGGCATGGATGTGTGTGATGTCCTTAGGTTAGTTAGGTTTAATTAGTTCTAAGTTCTAGGCGACTGATGACCTCAGAAGTTAAGTCGCATAGTGCTCAGAGCCATTTGAACCATTTTGAACCTTGTTAACTTTCTTCATCTTTATATATACTTATTTGTTCAAAAATGATCAGATGTGTGTGAATTCCTATGGGAGCAAACTGCTGAGGTCGTCGGTCCCTAGACTTACACAATACTTAAACTAACTTAAACTAACTTATGCTAAGAACATCACACACACTCACGCCCGGGGGAGGACTCGAATCCGTGACATGGCGCCTTAAACCGTGCAGCTACTTATTTGTTAACATAGTCACCCTGGCGATGAACATACTTCGAACCAGTTTGCTGATATCGTTATTGTAGAATGATTGACTTTGTTGTCGAAGCCACAACGTGATCTCCGCACCGCTTCACTACTTACAAAGCGAAGTCCTCGGAGCCACAACGTCATCTCCGCACCGCTTCATCACTTTCAAAGTGAAATCCTCGAAGGTGTCCATTAAGTTTTGGAAACCGGTGAAAATCGGATAGGCCAAGTGGGGATTGTATGGAGGATGATTGATGACAGTGAACACAAGTCGTCGGATTACTGCCGTAGGCACAGCGCTCGTGTGTGATCTGACACTGACTTGCTGAAGGAGAGGGTGGTGCTCCATGTGGATATCAATTGGATGCACATTGTCTGCGATTAGAAACTCGATTACAGCACGCTGTTTTTCACGCTCCTATATATTTACGTTACAAACCACCATGTTACAAGCTACAATTTGAAACCTCTTAACGGCGGAGGTTTGCAACTAGGCGGGGAAATTCGACTTAGTAATATACGTTCAGTGTAATACCTCAACCGATATAGGGAACAGTATTTAAATTCGGAGGCATTGCTTTTCAGCACGCCTTGGTATATCGTGCTTAAATTACTAGCATACGAAATGCAAAACTACCAGAAATCTTAACACCATCAGTTTTGTAACAAAACATTACTTAAACTACATGATGTTCAATACTATCTCCTCAGATTGTAATGTCACGAAGAGCATGTCATTACTTCAAATACATTAACAGCAGAAAAGTAACTGCACATGTAAACCATCGCGTTCTCAAAGTGATCGAGAATACACTTCTACTAACTGGAACTCTGCAAATAAGAGTTCAAAAGTCTCTCCCTCGGACCGCGAAAAGGCTCTTGAAATTGGCCAATCAGGGATTACTGTTTTCTCATCCGACTTTTCGTTTCATTTATTGAATACACAAGTTATCATTTAATGAAATTGAGAAGCTAGGACTTTAGTCTCTTATATCGCGTTGTAATTTAATAGATGTACGCAAATGCAGATCATCAATAACCATTGTATCTGAGTCTGGCATCTGTGCGAGGGAGAAGGAAGCTTGGAGCCACTCCGACGGGATATGCACGCTCTTTTCACGTAGTGTATACAAACATGTAACGGCCGATGCGTGAAATGACATTGTGGTTCCTACAAAAAGCTACTATTATTTTTCATTGAGGTCTTCGGACATTATCCATTCCGGAAGCCTCTGATACATGACATTCTACAAATTATCGTAACATTTATTTTAGGAAATTAATGACATATATAATTTAATAACATACTCACATACTCAGATACAAAATTCGATCATATGATCTGAAAAAAATGTACATATATATGTAAATATATATACATTTTTAAATCAGATAGGCTGGCCGGTGTCGGCGTGCGGTTCCAGGCGCTTCAGTCTGGAACCGCGTGACCGCTACGGTCGCAGGTTCGAATCTTGCCTCGGGCATGGATGTGTGTGATGTCCTTAGGTTAGTTAGGTTTAAGTAGTTCTAAGTTCTAGGGAACTGATGACCTCAGATGTTAAGTCCCATAGTGCTCAGAGCCAGATAGAGATAGATAGAGAGAGAGAGAGAGGGAGAGAGAGAGAGAGAGAGAGAGAGAGAGAGAGAGAGAGACACTGTCATATTCAAATCATATGTGATATGCACGCCCTTTTCGCCTAGTCTACACAAATATGTAACGGCCGATGCGTTAAATGACATTGTGGTTTCTACAAAAACCTACTACTTTGTTTCGTTGAGGTCTTCGGATACATGACATTCTACATGTGGTGTCACCGCCAGACACCACACTTGCTAGGTGGTAGCTTAAATCGGCCGCGGTCCATTTAGTACATGTCGGACCCGCGTGTCGCCACTGTCAGGATCGCAGACTGAGCGCCACCACAAGGCAGGTCTCGAGATACGGACGAGCACTCGCCCAGTTGTACGGACGACATTGCTAGCGACTACACGGACGAAGCATCGCTCATTAGCCGAGCAGATAGTTAGAATAGCCTTCCGCTAAGTTTGGCTACGACCTAGCAAGGCGCCATTTGTAACATTGCATGTACCTCAAGATAGAGTCTCACTTGTATCACCAAGAACGTTGTAAACCAATGAAGATATAAAAGTTAAGTATTCGAGGAGCTGCATACTTTTCTTATTAGAATTCAATACTTATCCTGTTCCAGAATTCACGCCCGTCTGCGTTAGATAGCGTGCATTTCGGCCGCCTCTATCTACAAGGTGTTGGCACATTTACCAACACAACACTACATATTCAAATCATATGATCGAATTTTTACATTAAGCTGTAAATATTTTAAGTTACATAAATTGTAGTTTGTCCAACCGCTAAAAATTCAAATAGAGAGTATTTTTATGTATGAACATATCATTTGTTGCAAATAGGGTCTTCATTCTAGTAGGCAGTTGTTGTCCACAAAGAACTGTAAGCGTTGTAGTAACTTCGTTATAGCATAGTAACGCAGTGCGTAGCGAAAATATTATGGTCTGTGATATTCTCCATGTCACGAACAAGTAGGCGTAAGTCAGTTTGTTGTAGGCGATAGGGGTACAGTCTGAACTTTCTATAAAATGAAGTAATGAAAATGAGTTAGTTTCTCGTATTGCTGTATATATTCGAGGACTGTTTTTTTTACCAACCTCCGATCGATCTCGAAATCAAAACCACAGTGAAAATCCGGTGGAATTTTGCACAGTGTCTCTAGTATGCAGGTCTATTGCATCGCGTCTCACATTGCAGTACTGAGCGCACAGTGAACGCTTAAAGACGCCAAGAGAGCACCACCTGATGTCATGCAGCCCACAAAACGTTACTGTCCAGCGTTTCTTTGTTCGTGACAAGTCTCGCCGTCATACAGCAGGAGCAAGTGAAGACATTCCTGCAGCGTTTTGCAGTGTCTGACTTGGCGCCCTCTGAGTTTCTTCTCTTCGATCACATTAACCGGTGGCTAAGAGGACAGCATTTTGGCCCAGACAGTGAGTTGCAGATCAGCGTAGGGAATAGGCAGGAATCACGGGCGGCTGCTTTCTGTGACGAGGATATTGGAAAGTTGACACCAAGCTACAACGACAGTCTAAGTCGGAGCGGCGACTATTTAGAGAAGTAGCTGGATGGTGGAGCTAATTATTCCAAATAAATCGTTTTTGATTTTCGCTTCGGTTTCCAGGTATATACTTTTATCGATAATCTGTCATGTCAAACTGTTATATCCCAGGCGTTGATGATGATGTCTGGTTCGTGGGGTGCTCAACTGCGCGGTCATCAGCGCCCATACAAAGTCCCAATTTTTACACAGTCTAGTTTTTTATTTTTTTACACAGTCCAATCCAGCCACTGTCACGAATGATGATGATGGTGATGAAATGATGAGGACAACACGAACACCCAGTCTCCGGGCAGAAAAAATCCCCAACGCGGCCGGGAATCGAACACGTGACCCCGTGATCCAGAGTAGCAATGCTAGGCACTAGACCACGAGTTGCGGACATCCCAGGCGCTGAACAGTGTAACTAATAAAATTATTTGGTTGAAAATCCTTTCACAAGTGTACAACCTTATATAAGGATAGAACATATACAGTGAAGAGCCAAAGAAACTGGTACACTGGCCTAATATCGTGTATGGCCCCCGCGAACACGCAGAAATGCCGCAACATGACGTGGCATGGACTCGAATATTGTCTGAAGTAGTGCTGGAGGGAAGTGACACCATGAATCCTGCAGGGCTGTCCACAAATCCGTAGGATTATGAGGGGATGGAGATCACTTCTGAAGAGCACGCTGCAAGGCATCCCAGATATGCTCAATAACGTCCATCTCTGGGGAGTTTGGTGGCCATCGGAAGTGTCTAAACTCAGAAGAGTGTTTCTGGAGCCACTATGTAGCAACTTTGGACGTGTGGGTTGTCGCATAGCCCTGCTGGAATTGCCCAAGTCCGTCAGAATGCACAATGGACATGAATGGATGCAGATGATCAGACAGGATACTTACGTACGTGTTACCTGTCAGGGGCCCTTACTACTTCAGCTGCACGCGCCCCACATCATTACAGAGCCTCCACTAGCTCGAACAGTCCCCTGCTGGCATGCAGGGTTCATAGATTCATGAGGTTGTCTCCAAAATCTTACACGTCCATGCGCTCGATGCAATTTGAAATGAGACTCATCCGACCAGGCAACATGTTTCCAACCATCCACAGTCCAATGTCGGTGTTGTTGGGCCCAGGCGAGGCGTAAATCTTTGTGTCGTGCAGTCATGAAGAGTACGCGAATGGGCGTTCGGCTCCGAATGCCCATACCGATGATGTTTCATTGAATGGTTCGCACGCTGACATTTGTTGATGGCTCAGCAATGGAATCTGCAGCAATTTGCGGAAGGGTTCCGATTCTGTCATGCTGAACGATCCTCTTCAGTCGTCACTGGTCACGTTCTTGCACCCGGGCATAGCGATGTCGGAGATCTGATGTTTTACCAGATTCCTGATATTCATGATACATCCGTGAAATGGTCGAATGGGAAACTTCCCATTTCATCGGTAGCTCGGAGATGCTGTGTCCCATCGCTAGTGAGTCGACTATAACATCACGTCCAAACTCACTTAAATCTTGATAACCTGCCATCATAGCAGTAGTAACCGATATAACAACTGCGCCAGACACATGTTGTCTTATATAGGCGTTGCCGAGCGCAGCACCGTATTCAGCCTGTTTACATATCTCTGTATTTGAATACGCATGCCATTCCAGGTTATTTGGCGCTTCAGTGTATGTATCTTTGACTGATCTATGTATATGATCGACTATCCGGAAGTTACGGCATCGCATAATCCCTGTCAGCTAATCGAAGGCCTAGGATCGTTGCATCATTGGAACTGGCCAATGTCAGTGCTCACTAGGTAGTAGCAATGTCGAATGCAAGCGTAAAAATTCGTATTTTAACAATTCCCATTTTTTTCGAATGCAAGCAGTGATGTTAAGACCCAAAGTTTGTAGGAGTGATATGACATTATTTTACTGTTATAACTGTAATTTTTCTGCATTTTTTAACGCCAAGAATATGTCTAACAGGCTTCGCAGCTAAATTAAAACTTCATATTCATGTTAATATCTACCTGTTTGGTAAATTATTCTGTTTATCTTTACTTATACACAGAGTGAACACTATAAAACCGACAAACTTCAGGGACAGGTTCCTCACAGGAAATGGACGAAAAAAAGGTCATATGAACATGTGTCCGGAGAAGCATCTTTCCTTCAGTAGATGGCGTTACGAATAAAAGTTCGTCTAACCACGTGCCATGTGCTCTTTGTGTGTTGCAAGCTGTGTGACTTATGCAGTGTACTGCAGGCAGCAGAATGGTCCGGAAATCACGTATGGAACAAGCCGAAATGGTGTCTGTGTATGGCGAAGCAGATGGAAACGGTCGAGAGGCAGCACGGCTGTACCAAAACAAGTACCCTCACAGACACTAACCACATTTCAAGCCATTTTTGGGTGTTTGTGTAATCAGGGGCCCTTTCAAACAGACGAATGTATTGGCAGACCACTTGCCTGGAGCATGGTTCGCCTCAATATCACGTAGAATCCGGTCCTCCAGATCTGCTATACGCACAGTCCACCGCCTCTCTGCACGTTCGTCTGTCTGAAAGGACTCATGATCACACAAACGCCCAAAAAGCCCTTGAAATGTTGTGTGATGTGGTTGGTGTATGTGAGAGGACTTGTTTTGGTATAGTAGTGCTGCCTCTCGATTGTTTCCGTCTTCTTGGCAGTACACAAACACCATATCGACTTGTTCCCGACGTGAATAGCGGATCATTCAGCTGTTTATGTGAATGGGAGCAGTTTCGATAAAAAAGAAAGTAGGAAGTAAAACAGCTTTTGGCTGAGTACAGTGACTTTCTTTGAAATACGTTGGTGTGGAATACTGCTCACGCAAAATATTTTGGTATTCATTGTATTCAATTCGCTCAATTTCAACGGTAGCTTTTTACAAACAAATAAGGAAAGCGGCGAATCGTGAGTTTGATGGGAGTAGTGTCATCCAGTACTCCTTCCGAGCCTTCTGCTCACAGAAGAGCACATTTTACGAAACAACGACTACGGTGCTTAGCAAAGTCTGCAGTGTCATTTCAGTCGTGAAAAAGACGCCTTCCGAGGCTTTTCTTCCGTGCGGAACAATTGCTAAATTCGCGGGAGCCCAGTGCCTCGCAGAGCACGTGCGCAACACGCTCAAGAAGCCGCGAAGTGCGTGCGCGGATCGTCACGGCTTAAACTTTTAAAAAATTCCTGCCCTCGTAGTCAACTCTTACGAGGTCAGAGCTAAGACCACTTAAAATATTCTTCGCAGCCTTTCCACTGCCGTGGAAAGGCTACAACGGTAAAAAAAGGAGAATGGGTATAGACTTCAGCAATCCAGGAAGAGTGTTTTTACATTTGCGTATGCGTGTGCGTGTCTGTGTGGCTCTGCCAGCGCGTCCACTACAGCACGAGGCGTAGCACTGTCCTGCTCTGTACAAATCATTCCTAGTTAAAGGACAGGAGGGAACTCTATCTTGGAAAGAACGGACTACAATAATGATCGTTTATTACCCAGAAGGAATGATAGGGGAACAAATAAAAAAAAACAAAGTTAAAGACTAACTTGGAATGGTCATATACAAATGTGTAACGTCTATGAAGTTTTAAATCTTCAAGTGTCCACTACATTTTGCGGCCGTCGGACATAGTAAGAGATAGTTAACAGAGAGAACACGCTTCGTTCGAAACCTGAACGTGATGCCTGAACGTAAACGTCATTCTCTACTTTAAGAGTATTAGAGTCATCACCTCTTCAGTTTAAGTGAAAAGATGGCTTTGGAAAGATTACAGTCCATATCATTTACTTCATTTACTCAGTTCGTAATTACCACATTCCCTAACAATGTGCAGACCCATCCACGCTGATATTAGTAGTTACATTCAGTTCTACTTTCACGGTGAAACTTGTCATTGCTGAATTGCTTTCCCAAATGAAACTAAGACGCAATAGAGGTTCACGGTAGCCTTAACAACTCTTCAAGTAGTAATATAACCCGCTAATAGGTGCTACTGCTTAAGAATAACGACACTGATTTGCCCCATGATTTCTTATGTAGTTACGTACACTCTCTGCGAATAAATCTATTAATCATTCACTCGTCTCTGCTATTAGACGTAGAACTTCCAAACTCACATCTGATCAACATCTGCCAACCTTCCATACCTTTTTGGTGCGACTGGGTTGCATACGACCGATAGGACTAGACTGCGTAAGACTGTTCCATGCGAAACCATAACAAAGACTGCCTTCGGTCTACACAAAGACGCGATAACAACAGTGCTTGGACATGGTGAAAAGAAACAGCAACACAATGCTTCCTATTGTAAATGGCGCGGTCATTCTGGAATGTTATGGAGAACTGGAGATGGAGGGGTGCTATTACCCGTAGTACCACTGTCGACTGTAGTAGCAGCGTTAGAAACGAATTTGTAGTCTTTAGCCAAGAGACAGTTGTATAGCGAATGTTCACTATATGCATGTCACTGAAGATTCTCTCGCACTGTGGAACTTTGCGGCAATGATCGCCATTCTCTGTAGCTGTCGTGCTGACAGCATGTTACTGCTATGTCTGCACTAGGACGGCGGATTAGGTAACGGGTTTTTATTGACTGAAGGACATGGCGACGGTAAATGACTGATGGTTCAATGTGGATTGTAAGGGCTACGGCGAGTGAGGGAGACCCTGCCACAAACAGGAGGTGTCTGCTGGTTTCATAAAATAGTTTGACATTTTGCATTAGGTGTGCTATTTTACATGGAGCAGATGTAACAATGGAATGGTCTATTTCGACATGTCGAAACATAGCCTGAAATTTTTCACACAGGAACAATACACTGATAGAAATGCTCTGTCAAAATTTTACCTGGTAAGGTGCGCTGCAGGTATTTAAAAATATTGTTAAAATTACTCATTTTTGGCGCAAACAGCGGTTTGCATAGTCCTCCCTGTCTAGCGTGTGAATCAACGAATAAGCAGTCCTGGCCGTGACAAGAGAACGTAGCGTCGCGTAGCGCGAAATAAAAGCTGCACACACATTGCGTTTAAGCGCTTAAACCATACTTAAGCCATATTTTATTAACAATGAAAGAGTTCCTTGTTTATTCCCTGCAGTCATCGCAAAAATTCGAAGTGTGTGTGGGATGACGGAAATAAACATTATCCTTACAACTGGTTCAACTGGCTCTGAGCACTATGGGACTTAACTGCTGTGGTCGTCAGTCCCCTAGAACTTAGAACTACTTAAACCTAACTAACCTACAGACATCACACACATCCATGCCCGAGGCAGGATTTGAACCTGCGACCGTAGCGCTAGCGCGGTTCCAGACTGTAGCGCCTAGAACCGCTCGGCCACTCCGGCCGGCATTATCCTTACATCAGGCACACCAGAAAAAAGAAAACTTAATGCATTCAGGCACTTCACAGTAATTATTAGTTTTATTTATATTGAATTCTGACGCAGTAAGAAATAGTCGTGGCCAGTTTTCTACACTTGTGTGTTTCAGGCATACTTGCTCAAATTCGTAGTCGTGGTGATGCAAACTGACACTGCAGTAATGACTGAAGCTGAACAATATTGTTCTGCTGATGAACGTGAAATAACAAAGAGGTATCGGAAACCATACTGTCCAACAATTTTCTGAAAAATGCTTTATACTGTCAAAAAGTTTCTTTATCGAAATTCTGGATCACACTACTAGCTATAGATCACATCCGGATTATATTAACAGCCTTTCTGCCACCCTCGTCAAGAAAGAGGTGTAATGTAGAGGCGAAGAGTCCAGCAAAATCATTGAACTGTTTTCTGCCACTGGTGAGAAGTCGTTTGAGATGTAATATTGAAAATTATAGTCTCGCATTATTCCAGATTTTGTTACGCCGATTACAAGATTTTTGCAACTAAAGAGTCTCTTTTTCAATATTTGATCCTAGTTAGCACTGAGTTTCCCAAAGACAGATATAAAGCTGCGGAAACAGTAATCCAACAGTAATCCACTGATACTTATTGCCGGCATTGTTGTGTATGAATGTGCCACAGCATTTATCGACTGCACAAGCAACTCTGCCTTTTTTCGTTTTTGCTCGAAATGATGAAGTATGGTCTGCACGCAGTTCTTGCACGAAACCTGACTAATTGGCTTTGCCGAGTGCATTCCGTAAGTAATGCGACTAATTTTTTTCTGACGCAACGGTACACCACAGTGTGTTGTAACCGGCTGGGCTAAGTGGAAGGGGGTGTTAGTTTCAAAACGCTCTTTGCCTCATTCGGTTGCGAGCTGCCGGAGAGTCAGGACGTAAGTTTCCGTCAACCCCGTTTTGAGTTTATGTAACACGGCACAATGAATCATTCTGTACAGCAACGTTACGCTATCAAAAAAAAAAAAAAAAAAAAAAAAATGGGTCAAATGGCTATGAGCACTATGGGACTTAAGTCCTGAGGTCATCAGTCCCCTAGAACTTAGAACTACTTAAACCTAACTAACCTAAGGACATCACACACATCCATGACTGAGGCAGGATTCGAACCAGACTGTAGCGCCTAGAACCGCTCAGCCATCCCGGCCGGCCGTTACGCTATCAAATTTTGGGTTAAACTTGAGAAGTCCGCCACCGAAACGTTTCCATTACTTCAGCATGCCTTTGGGAATGATCGCCTGTCCAAATCACAAGTTTTCCGATGGCACAAGTCGTTCATGGAGGGCCGAGAGGAGATCACCGACGAACCTCGCAGTGGACGGCCATCAGCCGCACGAGTCGACGGAAATGTGACGCGTGTGCACGATTGTTTGAACTCTGACAGGCGGCTGAGCCTTCAATTGATAGCACAAACTCTAAACATGTCAAAAACAACTGTTTTCCGCATTGTGACCGAAGATTTGAACATGAGAAAGGTGTGTGCCAAACTCGTCCCAAAAGTGTTGACCGACGAACACAAGCAATGTCAGTGCTTCGGTGCCGAGAAATGTTGGAAATGTGTGAAAATGATCCTCATTTTTAAACTCAGTTATCACTGGTGATGAGTTGTGGTTTTTAGAGGACGACCCTGAGACAAAAAGGTAGAGTTCAGAGTGGCACACACCATCGTCGCCCCATCCCAAGAAGGCACGCATGAGGAAGTCAAGGATCAAACTATACTCATTGTCTTCTTTGGCGTCAGAGGCATTGTCCACCACGAATTCTTACCTACTGGGACCAAAGTGAACTCAGCTTTCTACTTGGAAGAGCTCAAAAGACTGAAAAGGAGGGTCTCGCACTCCCAAAGCGACATCAAGGACACATGGAGAGTTCATCATGACAACGCGCCGAGTCACAGCGCCTTCATTGTCAACGACTTCCTAGCCAGGACGAAGACCCCATAGATTCCCCATCCTCCCTATAGTCCTGATCTGGCTCCCGCCGACTTTTTTTGTTTCCTCAGTTAAAAGGAGTCATGAAAGGAAAATATTGGGACACAACTGAAAGCATCCAGGCGTATCTTACATCAGCTCTAAAGGACATTCCGGAAAAGGCATTCCAGGTTGCCTTCCAGTCATGGAAACACCGCCTACAGAAGTGTATCGACGCAAGAGGGTGCTATTTTGAAAATTTTTCATTATTTGTACGAATATATTCAATAAATGATTTTTTACGGATTTGGTCGCATTACTTATGGAACGCACCTTGTATACACAACATTTTAGGAGATAGCAAGAAGTTTTGTCTTTATGTCAGCTACGAATTTTTCTGCAGTATTACCTGTTAATGATATCTCCTCTATACTTTTATTTGAAGTAAACGTCATAAATTTACGACTTCCTTTTCTGTATAATTTTCTGAATCTGTTTAACTAGATCGATGAAGACTGGAAATCAGTTACGTTCATCTCACTTGCAATTCAGAGGGTCCAGTCTCGTGGATCTCACTTGATAATGATGCAATGACTCTCAAAATCAGTTCTTAGTCTTTCCTATAGCTTTTCTTTCACACTTTGACGAGTTTTATTTTAGTGGATATTCCATAATTTGTGTAAATCTTTCTTCCATATATACAGTTGATGTTCAGGTTTTACGAAATGAAGCCGGCTTTGCGCACTGCTTAACTTTAAGCATTTTCTCCATTCTTCGTTTAATCAAAACATTTACAGCCTTTCCTTTGTCTCGGAAAGCTATTACTGTACGTGATTTCTTTGGGCCAGGTAGGTACTATACTTTTGGTATGCACTTCAATGAGCATAACAGTTATCGTTCAAACCACACATAATACAGTCTTTTCTGTTTCCTCTAATGTTACCACAGTTTCTAGCGAAATGTCAACACCATGAATGTCCTAGAAAATAACAAATAAAGAACATGTATCTAGGGCTTCAGGAGAAGTAAATGATTTCGATTGCGTACCATATTCTTAATATTACATCTTTGCAAGGTAGGGGACATCAATTCGAAACCACATTAACTGTGAAACTTTGGAATCTGTACAAAGGCAGATGCTGTTAGCAAGCACTTACGAAGAAAACACAAAGAAAATTAATTCAGTTTAAACACCATCGTGAACACTCAGGGACACCGCAAATGCAGGTGCTAACTATTATGGACATTAAATGAATTGCAAATTTGAGCAAATATTAACTGTGAATTGTATCACAGAAACTAACAAAGGAATCTGAAATTGGCTTTACAAATTATGATGTGCCACGTTATCTGTTTACCTGTGTGCTGTCAACTAATGCTATGGTGTCTGCTGTGTTGTGCATGTGCTGTCCGCTACAACCTCGATAGGTGTTCTCAAGCACCTGATAAGCTATGAATTTGACAATTTTCGACACTTTTTTTTTAAAAAAATGCTCGTAGTGTGTCATAGTAGCTAAAATTTTGACACTGTTTTTTTCGCTGCATTCCTTCTGTATAAAATATTTCAGGGCAGGTTTGGAGACGTTGAATTGGAGCGTTCCCTTGTAAGTAGGTTACGCTGGCAGTTGTTTGCGTTTCTAAAGACTATTCAGGCTGCTAGATTAGTGGTATGGACAGGTTCATCTGGGTATTTCCGGTAATAATGTCTGGTAAGTGGAAAGCAGTGTTTTGTAAATAGTAGAATTTGGAAGTTGTGCTGTATTCCAATATTATGAAATACCTTGACGAAAACGATCTGTTGAGATATAACAAGCACGAATTCAGAACATCTCTTTCCAGTGAAACAGGACTGCCTCTTTATTACCAGTAAATAATGGATGCTATCGACAGGAGTCAACTCGATTCTGTATATCTTGATTTCCAGAGGGCTTTTGGCACCGTTTCCTAGAAGTGGCTTGTAATAAAATTGAAGGCTACGGTATATCGTCTCATCTATGAGACAGGATTCGTGATTTCTTGTCAGGAAGATCACAGTTCGTCGTAACTGACGGGAAGGCATTACGTGAAACCGATATTATGTCTGGGATTCTCCAAAGGTTGTAGGCGTCTGCTGTTTTTAATCTATATTAATTATAAGATTGCAGACGATGCTTTCGTTTACCTTCTAGTAAAATTATTAAGAAATCAGAACGAATTGCAAAATAATATACAGGGTGCTTCTCCTAACAGACATCTGGCACATTTTCTCTTTTGTTTAGAATTGTATTTTCAATATTGTTTTTGCAGTAAGTAGATACAGTCGGCCAGACCAAAGACAGGTCATCACACTTTTCATTTGACGCCCAGTACCAATGGAAAGAAAGCGCTTGTATGTTTCCAGTTGCAAAAAGAAAGAAATAAGTAAAAAAAAACTGCGATATTTTTCGCAACCATTCGATAGAGCTGTTCCACGTTAGTCTAATGCGATATTCGTTTCAGCGATATGTACTAACAGGGACAGAAAAATGCGAAGAATAACCGTTTCAGCAGCAGCGACTTAGCGCCTGAGTAATAATGGTGATCTATGGGGGAAGCAGACATCGCGGGCAGGGAGGCGCATAAGAAGGGGCAAGGAAGGCAAAGAAGACGTGGTGCAAAAATGATTGTCGACATTGTACTGTGTTCAGTGTAGCGTCTCAGTTAGCGTCGCCCTCTTGTATGCTGCAGGTCGCTATTTAAAACCGGACCATCGGCAGTTATTTATTATTTAGTATTTGTCATTGCTGGAACGTTCGCAGAACTTCTTATGTTTATAATAAAAAAATGGTTCAAATGGCTCTGAGCACTATGGGACTTAACAGCTATGGTCATTAGTCCCCTAGAACTTAGAACTACTTAAACCTAACTAACCTAAGGCCATCACACAACACCCAGTCATCACGAGGCAGAGAAAATCCCTGACCCCCCCGGGAATCGAACCCGGGAACCCGGGCGTGGGAAGCGAGAACGCTACCGCACGACCACGAGCTGCGGACTATGTTTATAATATTTGCATATTCTGTAATATTCAATATCTGAATAAATAGCAGCGCTCTCCATCTAGGAACTGAGTTTTGTTCTGTATGTACGTCGGGGTTCGTAATAAATTTGCTTACAGTGGTATGTGTTGTATTTCATTGACGACCCTGTTTTTAGGTCTGGACTTGATTATGGTTGCGACGTGACATTCTTTGATGCAGACGCTAGATACTTCAAAATATACACATCGCCGTGGTTCCATTTCAGCACTGTTGAAGCCGTCGCCTAAGGTAGTGGGAACCGGAATACAAGTAGTATACCGTTCCCAAAGGCCGTGTATTTAGGAAGTCAATAGTTTCCAAAACAGCAGCAAGTCAGCTGCCCGTCAGGCGTCCATCAATGTTTTCTGGAGCTGCTGGTCAGGACCTGACGATATCGCTCGAAGCCTTCTACCGACTCGCAAGATACAACATTTGGGATGACATGATCTGTTTGGTGAAAGTGTACTTTTACTTGGACGGCACAGCCCAGCAGTGGTTCGAGAACCACGAAGAGAAGCTCCATAGCTGGGAGAAATTTCCGGCCGGAGTGGCCGAGTGGTTCTAGGCGCTACAGTCTGTAACTGCGCGAGCGCTATGGTCGCAGGTTCGAATCCTGCCTCGGGCATGGATGTGTGTGATGTCCTTAGGTTAGTTAGGTTTAAGTAGTTCTAAGTTGTAGGGGACTGATGACCTGAGAAGTTAAGTTACATAGTGCTCAGAGCCATTTGAACCATTTGATCCTTATGACAGTTGTGGAAGGCCATCAGGACCTGATCTTTCCCATGCAACAGCAAGACAGAGAAGAGATATATCGGTATATGAGCAATTGGGAGAATAAGCAAGAAATAGCAGCCACCAGTGTCAGCTGTATACGTCAAGAGACAGTAGAGAATGTTGAAGAACTGTTGTATCAGTCTTTAGTACCACTCTCAGCCGCCAATCAAATGCAGCAGTAAGAATGAACTCGGCCAACTCGAACTTATGCCCACGCCGTTCAACGACAACTCAGCATCCGAACACAGGTACAACCAACTCCTCCGGCCAAGTATTACGCTAGTTTGTTTCCACTGCGGACGTCCCGGTTACGTTGTACGCTATTGCAGAGAAAGAATATGAGTTTTCGACGTCCACTGCGCCGCCAGTCGTCAACCATCAGAACAGTTCTGTCATGAGCAGCCCCATCTCGTACCTAAAGGGATGTGTGTAGGAACAGCCAAACTACTCCAGGAAGGGCACTTTGTGCAATCACTGAATGATTGTGCTCTGCTATCACTACATCCTGCCTCGGGCATGGATGTGTGTGATGTCCTTAGGTTAGTTAGGTTTAAGTAGTTCTAAGTGCAAACTACTATCAAAATGTCAAAAGGAGCTGGCCTGACTGAAGAACAACGTCGGAACTAGCTGTTCTGCCATAGTTTTCATGTGCTTACAAATCCAGAGCGGAGAAATTAGAGACCAGACATCCCATGTAAAATATTTTGTCAACACTGGGGATCATTCAGCAATTACCCAGAAAGCTAAGTGACAGATAATCCGGAAGGAGGTAACGAAAATGTTGCAAAATGATATCACTGAATCTTCAGACAGTCCTAGGACCTTTCCTTGGTCCTTGTAATGACAGAAAGTGGCATATGGCGCTCCTGCGTCAACTACCATCAACCATCAACTGTGGGCAAGCAGAAAGGCTACTGGCAAATCAAGTTTGTTGAGGCCTACTGGGAAAAGACTACCTTCATAGCTGCTGGCACGGTCTATGAGTTCAAAGTAATACCATTTGGTCACCTTCACACAAATGGTGGTCATACTTGTTTTGTAAATAAAACCGTATCTTCCTGGTGCCACTTAATTTAATTTTCCCAGATACGTTTCGCCTTTTTATTATTGTTCTAAGACATCATCAGGGGGTTCTATAACGATACAGTTTTGTTACTTTTAGATTATCAAATAGTTTACGTCTCTTATGAATGCAGAGTCTCGCGGCGATAACATTGAATAAAATGTTCTCGGGTTTCCAACCGCGTCAATTGCTTAAAACTACACGAGCTTACGACCAAGCACTCCTTGGCCATTGTCAAGTGGTATTACTGCCAGTGGGCTGTTGGTGCGCCCATATATACGCTAGCTGCCGGCTGTGACGTCACTGGTGCCCTTGACATTGCCATATATGGGCATGTTTTGAGTCGGCAAATACTGTGGGCTTCTGTGCTGGATGATGATGGCTGGTGGCGTGCAAGTACAGGTCTGTGTGGGTGGGTTCTCTATAGACGCTATGGTCAAGGCACCCTTTTCGTTTACGGTGGACAAGGACGTCGAGGAAGTGCAATGCATTATCTTTTTCCACTTCCATGGTGAACTGGATATTACTGTTGATGCCATTGAGGTGTTCCAAAAACTCGTCTAGTTTTCGCGTCCGTGTGCCCAAATGACGAATGTGTCGTCGACGTATCGAAAGAAGCACTTCGGCTTTAATGGCGCAGTATCTATGGCAATATCCTCAAAATTCTCCATGAAGAGGTTTGCAACAGCTGGAGCCAACGAGCTACCCACTGCTACGCCGTCTGTCTGATCGTAATACTGGTCGTTGTACACGAAATAGGAGGACGTAAGAGTGTCTAAATAGCTCGACCACGTCACTTACAAAGTACTGAAAAATTAGGTCCAAAACGTCTTTGATAGGCACATTCGTTAACAGCACCACTACATCAAATCTGACCATAATATCATCCTCACTAAGGCGTAGACGGTTGATTCTGCTGATAAATTCTGCTGAGGTTTTTATATGATGTTCGCAGTGTCCCACATGCGGAGCGAGGAGCTTGGGCAAGTACTTCGCTAGCTTGTATGTTGGAGAACCTATTGTGGACAGAATAAGGCGAAATGGCGTCCCATCCTTATGTATCTTCGGTAAACCATAAGCAGTAGGCGCCTTATCGAAGATTACGGGTCCATGATGGACAACCTGTTCCGACTTCCGACGTCTTAAATCTGCAATGAATTTTGCTTTGTGGAAGACACTATCTTTTCTCGAAGACACTAAAAGAACAGCTACACCAACTGATAACTGTATTAAAATGTGTTCACACTGGAGTGCACTTTGTGGAAGACACTATCTTTTCTCGAAGACACTAAAAGAACAGCTACACCAACTGATAACTGTATTAAAATGTGTTCACACTGGAGTGCACTTTGTGGAAGACACTATCTTTTCTCGAAGACACTAAAAGAACAGCTACACCAACTGATAACTGTATTAAAATGTGTTCACACTGGAGTGCACTTTGTGGAAGACACTATCTTTTCTCGAAATCACTAAAAGAACAGCTACACCAACTGATAACTATTAAAATGTGTTCACACTGGAGTGCTCCACCTCCTCTCATAAAAGTACCTTTCCTAGCCAAAGAAATGGAAGAAATAGGGCACCTCGATAATAGCGATGGAGTCCACCCTGATCCAGATAAAAATAAGAACGGTCACAGATTGCCTGATTCCTCAGCACATTCATGATATAAGAAGATTTATCGGAATGTTCTCGTACTACTGGCGATTCATACTAAAGTTCTGTACCAAGTCATGTCCCCAGCAAGAACTATAGCAGGGGAAGTGAAAGAGAACATGTTATTATAGTAGATTGAAAAGGAAATATTTAGCCCACTCATCAAAAGAAGGCAAACAGAAGAAGTCACATCAGAACCAAATGTTGAGGTTGCCAAATGCCTTCCAGATTTACCAGAATTTAAATGGTGGATGAGAATTTACCAACAAAGATAAGGACAAATATGTCCCCCCCTCCCCCCCCCCCCCCTGAACACTGGACCTTGCTGTTGGTGGGGAGGCTTGCGTACCTCAGCGATACCGATAGCAGTACCGTAGGTGCAACCACGACGGAGGGGTATCTGTTGAGTGGCCAGACAAACGTGTGGTACCTGAACAGGGGCAGCAGCCTTTCCTGTGGTTGCAGGGGCAACAGTCTGGATGATTGACTGATCTGGCCTTGTACCACTAACCAAAACAGCCTTGCTGTGCCGGTACTGCGAACGGCTGAAAGCAAGAGGAAACTACAGCCGCAATTTTTCCCGATGGCATGCAGCTTTACTGTATTGTTAAATGATGATGGCTTCCTCTTGGGTAAAATATTCCGGAGGTAAAATAGTCCCCCATTCGGATCTCCGGGCGGGGACTACTCAGGAGGACGTTGTTATCAGGAGAAAGATAACTGGCGTTCTAAGGGTCGGAGCGTGAATGTCAGATCCCTTAATCGGGCAGGTAAGTTAGAAAATTTAAAAAGGGAAATGGGTAGCTTAAAGTTAGATATAGTGGGAATTAGTGAAGTTCGGTGGCAGGAGGAACAAGACCTCTGCTCAGGTGAATACAGGGTTATAAATACTAAATCAAATAGGGGTAATGCAGGAGTAGGTTTAATAATGAATAAAAGAGTAGGAATGCGGGTAAGCTACTACAAACAACATAGTGAACGCATTATTGTGGGCAAGACAGATACAAAGTCCACGCTACCACAGTAGTACAAGTTTATTTGCTGACTAAGCTCCGCATATGATGAAGAGATTGATGAAATGTATGATGAGGGTGACTGGAATTCGATAGTAGGAAAGGGAAGAGAAGGAAACGTAGTAGGTGAATATGGAATGGGGGTAAGGAATAAAAGAGGAAGCCGCCTGGTAGAATTTTGCACAGAACATAACTTAATTATAGCTAACACTTGGTTCAAGAATCATAAAAGAAGGTTGTATACATGGAAGAAGCCTGGAGATATTGACAGGTTTCAGATAGATTATATAATGGTAAGACAGAGATTTAGGAACCAGGTTTTAAATTGCAAGACATTTCCAGGGGCAGATGTGGACTCTGACCACGATCTAATGGTTATGAACTGTAGATTAAAACTAAAGAAACTGCAAAAAGGTGGGAATTTAAGGAGATCGGACCTGGATAAACTGACAGAACCAGAGGTTGTAGAGAGTTTCTGGGAAAGCATCAGGGAACGATTGACATGAATGGGGGAAAGAAATACGGTAGAAGAAGAATGGGTAGCTTTGAGAGATAAAATAGTGAAGGCAGCAGAGGATCAAGTAGGTAAAAAGACGAGAGCTAATAAAAATCCTTGGGTAACAGAAGAGATACTGAATTTAATTGATGAACAGAGAAAATACAAAAATCCAGTAAATGAAGCAGGCAAAATGGAATACAAACGTCTCAAAAATGAGATCGACAGGAAGTGCAAAATGGCTAAGTAGGGATGGCTAGAGGACAAATGTAAGGACGTAGAGGCGCATATCACTAGGGGTAAGATAGATACTGCCTACAGGAAAATTAAAGAGTCCTTTGGAGAAAAGAGAACCACTTGCATGAATATCAAGAGCTCAGATGGAAACCCAATTCTAAGCAAAGAAGGGAAAGCAGAAAGTTGGAAGGAGTATATAGAGGGTCTATACAAGGGCGATGTTCTTGAGGACAATATTATGGAAATGGAAGAGGATATATATGAAGATCAAATGAGAGATATGATACTGCGTGAAGAGTTTGACAGAGCACTGAAATACCTAAGTCGAAACAAGGCCCCGGGAGCAGACAACATTCCATTAGAACTACGAATAGCTTTGGGAGAGCCAGCCCTGACAAAACTCTACCATCTGGTGAGCAAGATGTATGAGACAGGCGAAATACCCTCAGACTTCAAGAAGAATATAATAATTCCAATCCCAAAGAAAGCAGGGGCTAACAGTTGTGAAAATTATCGAACTATCAGTTTAATAAGCCACAGCCGCAAAATAGTAACATGAATTCCTTACAGACGAATGGAAAAACTGGTAGAAGCTGACCTCGGGGAAGGTCAGTTTGTATTCTGTAGAAATGTTGGAAGGCGCGAGGCAATACTGACCCTACGACTTATTTTAAAAAATAGATTAAGGAAAGGCAAACCTACGTTTCTAGCATTTGTAAACTTAGAGAAAGCTTTTGACAATGTTGACTGGAATACTCTCTTTCAAATTCTGAAGGTGGCAGGGGTAAAATACAGGGAGGGAAAGGCCATTTACAATTTGTACAGAAACCAGATGGCAGTTATAAGAGTCAAGGGGCATGGAAGGGAAGGAGTGGTTGGGAAGGGAGTCAGACAGGGTTCTAGCACATCCCCAATGTTATTCAATCTGTATATCGAGCAAGCAGTAAAGGAAACAAAAGAAAAATTCGTAGTAAGAATTAAAATCCATGGAAAAGAAATAAAAACTTTGAGGTTCGCTGATGACATTGTAGGACCTGGAAGAGCAGCCGAACGGAAAGGACAGTGTGTTGAAAGGAGGATATAAGGTGAACATCAACAAAAGCAAAACGAGGATAATGGAATGTAGTCGAATTAAATCGGGTGATGCTGAGGGTATTAGATTAGGGAATGAGAAGCTTGAAGTGCTAAATGAGTTTTGCTATTTGGGGAGGAAAATAACTAATGATGGTCGAAGTAGAGAGGATATAAAATGTACGCTGGCAGTGGCAAGGAGAGCGTTTCTGAAGAAGAAAAATTTGTTAACGTCGAGTATAGATTTACGTGTATTTTTGAGAACTTCGTTCCTAGAGAAAAGCTATTTAATATCCCTAAAACGAACTGTGTAATTATTTATATCATTCAAAATGGTCCTTAAATATTTTTATTTTCAGAAGCTAATGGTGAATCTTTATGTTTATCAGTTACATTTTTTGGAGATTTATCACGCCAAAATCTGATTTATTTTCCTTCTCATAATTTCAATGTGGTGAATATGACTCATAGCCCATTACTTTCTTTTATAAATGTTAAATACTTGGATTTATCTTTTAATCTAAATCTTTCAAATATTTGTTACTTGTTTTTACATATCTATTACAATATTCAGGTATACCATGTCTAATACCTCTTTGAAACGTAAATATCATATCATAATCATCTAATAATTGTAATTTATGTTTACTCAACCTAAACCTGCCACTACAAAATACCAAGGTGGAAGAAAATCATCACTTCTATACAAGTTTCTCTAAAATTTTCAGAAACATGAGATAAAAAAATATCAGTTCTGAGATATAATTCCTGACTTTTACCAAGTTTTCTCATATCAAGTTTTCATGGTTATTATCTTCCCATCACAACAACATTAATTCTCTTTATTAAGGAATTTCTGTGTCAGTGGTAGGTAGATTTCTTAAAATTTTTTCCCATGCCTTTTTTAATTACTAAACTGACTGGAAATTCTGGGAAAAGTATTCTGACTTTCGTCACTAATTCTTCCCTTAATTTGATGAAAGTATATTGAGACTTGAAACAATAAATATAAATGTTTCAATGAACCTCATTTTCTAATATTCTGCCTTTTTACCAAAACAAATGCATCTATCTTCATTGTTAAGGATTCAATTTATTTCGTCTACATCATAACGATGAGTGTTACAAACAAATGGGCTTCATATTATGGGAACTTATATAACTAAATTGCCAAAGAAAACTGGATATTTTGGTTTATAATTAATGTTATTACATAATGAATCTACAAATTATCACAGTTTAGCAAGCATGATGATGCATTTTTTGTTTTTTTGTGAATAATGAAATTGACATAATGAATATGTTAATGATTTAGCATAGAACGATTGTTTTTTCACAGTTTAACTATTCCATTTCTTCAATTGCAGAATATAAAATACCAGTTTCTTTGCTGTATTCTTTTAAACATTTAATAAATTTTTGTGGTCCTCTATGTGCAACTATATCTTTGTACTGTACATTCAAATCATTAAAGTATAATAAAAATCACTTGTTTCAAGTTTTTGATAATTCATTGTATATTACTTTTCTGGATCAGCTTGAAAATTATTCATCATTAAAAACAAACTTCCAAATTTCAGCATAAATGACAAATGGAACTTTCATTGTGATCTTGATAACTTCTAAAACGTATATAACAAATTTTAACTGATAATTCAGCTTTTAATTCTATGTTAACTAAACAACTTTCATTATGTTTGTTCAATTTTTTTTGTGGTTAAAATCTGTAAAACAGATATAATAAATAATTTATACACCTGCATGTTGTTTTCAATGAGCTAGAACTAATTGTGTCAGCTTTTTTATTCAGCAATATGTGATTACTTTCATCTTTAAAGGATTTGAATGTAATTTGGTTGTCTTGTTTACACTTAGTTGTTTTCAATGACTATACTCGGTATCTTTCATCAAATGAATAATCATTAATAGATACATTAATTTTAGTCTCAGTTTCTGGAAATCTTCAACTATAATGAGAAATTGAATTTTGTCACTCTTCTGATAAATATTGAGGTCAACATTTTTATATTATGTAACTGTGTCCATGTTTTTATGTACAGGAGAAAATGCATTTTTTTACACACCACTGGCTTCTTTTTATTTCATTATTACTGATACTAGCATAAGCTTTTTTATTTTTTATAATTTCTCATAATTCGATGGAAGATAGACATCTTAATGTAATGTAATTATTAATGACTGACTGTAATCGAATAATTTAGACTCCAACTAGACCCTTGAGCTCGAAATTCAGACATTTCTGAAATATTTTCAATTTCATCATATTTGTAACTTTTGACCAAATTTATTTCATTCATGATCATAATTATATAGTTGATATTTTAAAACTATTCTTTCTTCAGAATCTGATGATTTTTATTTTAATATCACGAAAAGTATAAAATTAAGTTTGAGTCCATTATGGAAGTTTATTTCTTTCTCTTTTTCATAACTTAGTACATGAAAAATTCCTAAAGAATTTGGGATCAATAAGGTTAACATTGTTGTTTAAATTTATAGTCTGTAATCTAATTTCGAATTGTTCATTGATTAGAATGTGATTAACCATTTTTCTATTTTTTGTTTCCTGGCTATATTTGTAGAGATTGAAAATATCTTTTACAATTCCTTACTTTCATCATATTAAATTTTCATTATTTTTAATTTCAAAATGAGAGAGAACAAGTCTCAAAATATTTTTCCTAACATCACAATGCTTGGTTATAAAAGCAATTATGCCATTAATAAGTCCAATAATTTTGTATCTCTCACAAAAATCGCGGAGATTAACAATCATGAACTGTCTCAATTTGCTCAAAGTTTATAAGGGAAAACCTTTTTTTAAGAAAATGAAAAATACTGATTATGAAAATATAAAATAAATGAATAATTTTGAGCCAATTTCTAAGTAATGGGTCCAAAACTTTAGGTATTACTAGATGAGGTTAATTTAAGCTCTATCGCAATTTTTTAAGATTTTTGATAATTTCTGGAATACAGTTTTTACATTTGCTTAAATATTTGACTATTGATGATGAATTTGAGTAAAATCGTCGGAAATTTTTAATTTCTGTACATCTAAACATTTATTTATTTGCTATGATAAGTTCAAACTCAATTTGGATATTGCTATATGTATTCTTTTGTTGTCTTCCCAAATACAATTTTTATATTTACTAGAAAGCCTACCTCCAGATTATGAATTTAACTAAAAACAATAGAAACTTATTGTGAATTAATACATTTTTTATCACACTGAGTTTGCTCATAATTTTCCATTGAAAATAATACTATGAATGTTAATCATTGCAGTCAATTACCTGGAACAACACATCAAAAATGTTTCCACATATACAAAGAAATCACTTAAAACTACATGTTCTTTATGATACTCTTAAAAAGTTGTCTACAGATTGTCCCATAACCACCTTTTGTATAATCTTGCAAATTAAAATTGCCAATTGACTTCTGAATTTGAGAATTCGACACAATTTGAACTTTTTAGTTTAATATCATTGATCTAAGAGAAAGAAATATACTAGAAGAAAAATTAAATGCTGATAGTGTGTTCTAATTTCTGTAATTTATTATTTATAAATATTATGTGATGTGTCTGAAAAATAAGTAAAACTAAAAACTAATAATATTTAAGAAAGAAATTTTGTTACATAACATTTTTAGTGATACATAAAATCTCCCATAGTCATTTTCTACATTAAGCTGCAAGTTCATTGATGAAAGAAATAATCTATGACTTAAAGTAAACATGTTCCTGAAATAGTAGAAGATCATCATGCACATAACCCTTTTAAACACAGTGATGATGAGTAAGAAAGAATTTTTTAGAGAACTTACTCGGAGTGAGGTGGCGCTGTCGTTAGCATGTTGGATTCGCATTTGGGAAGATGACAGTTCAAACTCATGCCTGGTCATCGAGATTTAGATTTTCTGTGATTGCCCTGAATTGTTCAGGCAAAAGCCAGAACGGTTCCATTTACAGGGCACAGCCAATTTCCTCCCCATCCTTCCCTAATCTGAGCTCGCAGTCCTTCTCTAATGAGCTATTTGTCAATGGGATGCATGTCCATTGCAGATATTGATAATTCTAAAAATTTATTGAGAAACCTGTATTATACAGTTTAATTTTAGCATCTAGAAAAGTAAAAAAAATGGAAAAACGGTAACAAATGATATTTCACAATGGACTAGAAAATACAGTGAAAATGAATTACGAAAATAAAAAGGAGAACTCATAGTTGCATTTGAAAATAAACTAAAATAGAAGAAGAGCAAAGCCAGGCTGCCATAGAATTAGAATGTGAAAAAATGAAGATTATAAAGGTAAGAATGGTAAAATTCAACAAATTTAAAACAAGATGGAAAGATGTAATTTATATTTTTACAGCAGATGTACTTAAGAAAGTTATGTTGTTGGAGTTGGTGATAGAGCTATAAAACCAATTAAATCAAGGTTGTCTATATAAAATACGGATGAATATATATATATATATATAATAAGAAATTCGTAGATATTAAATATTAAATATTACAAACAGTAGGTTCCTTTATTGTTGATGAATTTAATGCTAAACAAATCTAATCTTAATAATTGTGAAAGTAAAAGGAAATTACCTGATAATCATGTAACAACATCAGAATACATGTTCTGTCACTCCCATTCAAGAGCTTACAGGTAAAGTCAATAATAATAAAATGGCTAAAATATAATTAGATGGCGTCAGTGAAGAAGAAATAGAACAAGCAATGAAAGAATGTTACTTATTATATCCTCATAAAGGATAAAATACTAAAACGAGATTTTTAAAAATACTTATGCAATAGTGGTTATAAAATAAACAAAAAGGGACCTATAATTAATGTAACTAAAGAAAACTTGAGAGAAAATTGAAGTAGATATAATAGTTTGTTTTTTTGGAATTATCATAAGCAATGCATATTTCATCACCATGCATATAAATTGATTCACTTTAATGATGCTACAGTAAAAGTTATTTTAGAAATGAATTAATAAAATATATTCATTATATAAATAAACAAGATTCAGGGCTAAAACTTTCATTATTTTCCTATGAATGAGAAAAATGGAACTTACTTTGATATTCCAAATAAAGATGTAGAAATTAACATAATTATTACTGATAGCTGGCTACATACCGATGATGCTCAGTTATTTTTATATAAGCTTTACAAATATTACTGTTCACTGAAGAGATTATTTCACGTATGATGGAAAATCTAATAATAATTTAATTGTAATTATACAGCAAGACTATTTGATTTTGTTACCATAAGAAGGAATATTTTATATAAAATCGAAGATCCATTTATTTCTTCTTCACTTTTAGTAGGATTAACTTCATCTCTTACTGATAAAATGTGTGTGACAGAACATATTCTTAAAAATGGCAAAGTAAGGTGCAAGGAAGATGAAGCAGAACATCAACTGAAAATTTTCGGACTTTTTTCAAATTTATCAAGCAAGCTCTTCATATCTTCATAAACATATGCTGTTTGTATATTTTATATCACTGATAAATCATTATAAGAAACCTCAATATTTTCTCTATATTTAGGTTTCATAATATTATACACCAATTCCTTCTTTAAATCGAATATGAAAATTCTAATGGAGATCTACTTGTGAAATGTGACTTTGTTTTTTTCATTTGAAATCCACGAAGATTTTGATTGAATATAATATCTCCTTTGTAATGTGGTTTTGCTATAAGTTTTTCATACTTCTTTACATCTGAAACTAATTTCATATGCACTCTGTTTTTATATTTTCCATCATTTTTCCAAATACTTATTTGTTCCATAATTAGAAGAAATCATTTTCAAACTCATTTATTGCTTTTGTCCTGATTTCGGTACTGAAATGCTTCAGATATCTATAAAGAACTAAATAAATATTTTTTCATTCAAAGTAGTCAATTATTTTTTGAATTAGTTCCAGGCTGAATTTTATTTCATGAGATACCGGTAAAACTTCATATTTATCTTTTTTTATATTAATAATTCAGCTTTATGTTTGTAAACTTTAGAAAAATTATCAGCAGTATTCATGACATAAGCATTTCGTTTAGTATCCCACCCAGAATTTCCATATGGCAAATACTGTCTCACAGTGCAGGCAAATATTTTCTCCTAAATATATTAAATAATTGTTTTCTTATATGATTGTGAATGTTCTTAATATATTAGCTGATATTACGGATCTACAGATCTCTTACAACTGAGATATACCAATTCCAATACATTTTCGGCGATCAATATCAAATCATAATCATCTGATAATTATTATTTTACTGTAGTCATCATTAATGTGGAATCCTATCTTCAGCCTGTGTTAAGGAAAATTATGTTTTGATTTTTGACCTATTTCTTGAATTTTTTCCATTTAACAATATAATCATAAGGAGAAACAAAAACGTTTAAATACTATACATTGTAGATTGGCTGGAAAAAATTTTCTAATGTTTGTCATTTGAATATTCTTAAATTTGATGATAGTTTGTTGAGAATTGGATCCACAAATATGTCACTTTCAAATTATCTTTTTTTTAAATCATAACTAATATATTTATATTCACTATTAAATATTGTATCTATTTCGTTTTCATCATAAATTTGTTTGTTGAGGATGGAATCCCCAAATGTGTCACTTCCAAATTATCTTTTTTTAAATAATAACTAATATATTTATATTCTTTGTTATATATTAAATCTATTTAATTTTCATCATAACTGCGACCTTTACAACCAAATGAGCATCGTTTCCTGAGATATTATATCAATAAATCGGTTGAAAAATTGAATGCTTTCTGTTTTAATTAAAATTATTACATAAGTGTCCCATATATTTTCACAGTTAAATAACCATGATGATGAATTTTTTGTTTTCTTTTCTGTGAATAATTATATCCAAATTGTGAAATAGTTTTTGATTTAGCGTAAAGCGATTGTTTTTCGAAAGTTAATGGTTTCATTTATTGTATTTCAGAAGATAAATTACCAAATTATTTGCCTTCTTCTTTCATATATTCGATAAATTCTTATGAGAACATGGTCACCTACATACAACTGTAATTTTGTGACGTACATTCAGATCTTTAATCTAGTACAAAATCCAGTTGGTTCATGCTTTTGATGTTAAATTATACTTTATTTTTCTGTATCCGGTTGAAAATTTTCCACCTTTATAAATATATAACCGAATTTCAGAATAAAAAACTAAAGGCAATTTCAATGTAATCTTTATAAGTTTTAAACATATATAAGAAATTCTGTATGATAATTTAGTTTGAATTGCTTTGTTGGCTGAACAGATTAGAATATGTCTATTTAATTTCTGTTTGTAGGTATAATACATAAAACATATATCATTAAATATGCACTTTTGCGTATTGTGTAAACTGAGCTCTTACTAATCAGGAGAGCTTTTTCATTCAACAGTTAGGTGATTTATTTAATCCTTAAAGTATAATAGAGCAATACAGTTCTCTGGTTTACATTCAGTTATTTTCAAGAGATACATTAATTTTAATCTCAGTTTTTCGAATGTCTTCAAGTGTAATGGGTAATTTAAATTCATCAGTCTTCTGACCAATACTATGTTCAGTATTTTAATCTTCTCTGACTCTTTCCACATTTTTACTACAGAACAGAATGTAGATTATAGAGACAGCAGAAACATTTTTCATTATTTTTAATATTAAAACAAGCTTTTTTATTTTTATTATTCCAGTAATTGAAAGTAAGATGAACTTCTTAATGGAATAAATTTATGAATTGCTAATTGTACTCAATCAACTCGATCTGGCATCCCACGATATCCTCAAGTTTGAAATTCAGAATTTCATGTTTTGATTTCCTTTTTACTATTATTTATAACAGCTGTTCAAATCTCTTTCATTAATGATTTTATAATTGTATGTTTAAAATCAGAACACCACTATTTTTAAAAGTCCGATGATTTCATTTTATAATCACAAAAAAGTACAAAGGTTACTTTCAATACATTATATAATTTTTAATTTTCTTCCCTATTTTGATATATTTTGGATTTTATAAATTCCGAAAGGAACTGGTATCAAGCAAGTTAAAACTTGCATTTAAATTTATAGTTTGTAATCCATTTTCAAATACTTCATCAAAACAGTTTTTTGATTAACAGATATTTTTTGTTTGGGACATGTATTTGTAGAGAATATAAATTATTTTCACAGCTGTTTCATTTCATGATTTTTAAAATTTTCAAGATGATTTTCAATTGCAAAACAAGATAAAGTTCCAATATATTTTTAATTAATTTTATGATGTATAATTATGTAAGTAATTAAATCACATTTTCTTAACTTTTGTCTCTTAAAATAATGACAATGATTAGCAATCATACATGGTGAACATATCAAAATTTTCAAAAATTATAAGAGATAACATTATATTAGAAAAATGCAATGCAGTGATGATCCAAATAGAGACCGTATCTTTACATGATGGATTTGTGTAAAAACAATTAAAATTTTTAAGTTCTTGACATTATAAACATTTATTTGTCATCTTTGATGAATTCGAGCTGAATTAAATTAATTGTACTGTATTCATCTGTTATATTCTTGTATAAAGTTTATTAGTCTGTTTTCTTTATACAATGAGTTTTAAGAAAACCAATTACAATCTCAATTTACTAAGAATTAATACATTTTTATCACACTCCATTTGCTCATAATTTTCCATCGATTATAATATCTTTGATTCTTCAACAACAGAAACATTTTTGGAATGTCCCTTGTAATAACATGTGGTAAAATGTTTTGTGCATACATAAAAGAATACATTTGTTATTAATAACCAAAAATGTGTAATCGAATGAAACAAGAAACAACAATTTATATTAAACAAACATGGTCCAAAAATGATGAAGCCAAAAAAAAGTTATATGACAATCTTGTAATATCAGCTGATATATATATTCTATAATCATCACCCATGACCTCAAACTAATGGTAACAATGAGGTAAGTGATAAAATTATATCAGATGATTTCAATATAAAAAAATAAAACACACAATAATCCTGTTTTATTCAATGTAGCTTAACAAAAATGAAATACTAATAAGAGGTTCTGAACAACAATTATATGATAATTGTTATAAAATAAAGAACTAAAGAAGTAGTTGGAGATAATATTAAGAGTGTATTAGCCTATGTTTTGGAATAACTATCAACAATGCATATTTCATCACCATTCAGATTCAATAACTAACTGATACATTCCATTATTTGAAGATGCACAAATTAACATCATTTTACTGATAGCTGCCTACATCCAGATCAGACACGATTATACCTGAGTTTTAAAACTGTTACAGTTGATAGTTCAGATTATCTGACACATGATGGGAAATTGAAAAAAAATTGTTGATTACTGTGCAGCACTGGTGTTGGAGTTTGTAACGGTATAGATAGGAAATAAAATTTGATCTAGAAGGAAACAGGGATTTATTTCTTCAACAGTTGTATTTCACTAAACTTTGTCTCTTGCTGATAAAATACACTTATAAGCCAAAACATTTAGACCACTGCCCACCACGACATAGGATGCCATATGGTGGCATTTTGGACCTGTGACACTCTAACAAAACTATGTAAGAAGAGCAGACACGGGTAGGTAATCTCCCTAGCGAAGATATGGGCTGCATATGGGGAAATCCACTGACACAAGTGACTTTGATGAAGTACAGTTCATTATTACTCAGTACCTGTGAACTACTATTTCTAAAACGGCAAAGCTGGTCGATGTTCACATGCTACTGTAGTGAGCATCTACAGAAAGAGGTAGAAGGACAGTGGACTTACCACTAGGCGCTAAATGCTTGGATGTATTTGACTCTTTACAGAACACATGGTTTGGAGACTTGTCTGCCAGGTGAAGTAGGATAGATGGTGATCTGTAGCATTTTTACTGATAGAGCATAATGATGGTGCACACACAAATGATTCAGAGCACATCGTACATGTACATTGTTGAACATGGAGTTCCACAGCAGACCATCCTCTCATATTTACATGTTGAACAATGACATCGTCATTTACGATTGTAGTGGACGTGGGACCATCGGGATTCGACTGTCGATCATTGGATACATGTCGGCTCTTTGGATGAATCACAGTTTTGCTACACTAGGTCGATCGTCGTCTCCAGCAACGTCATCGTCGAGGTGAACAACGGCTCGAAACGTGGAGCACACCACTGATGGAGGCTAATGGGAGCAGTATTATGCTGTGGGAGACATTTTCTTGCACTTTCATGGGACTAGTCGTAGTAATCAAAGACACACTGGCAGCTGAGGTCCATCTGCATCTGTTCATACTTGATGCATTCCCCGAAGGCGATGTCATCTTACAACAATATAATTATCCGTGATTGGATCCTGAACTGTCCTACAGAGGTTTGAGGGCCATTATAGTGAATTCAAGTTTATATCTCAGAGACCAAATTAGCCTGATGAAAATCCTATGGAATCTATCTTGGCGGTTATCAGATGCCATCACCACATATGGACATTAGCAGCAAGTTATTTACGTGAATTACGTGACCTTTGCGTAGACATGTCATGCCCCGTACCTCCACAAACCTACCAACAAACAGTTAGATTCCCTACCATTCTGAAGCAGTGACATGTTTCGACATTCAAACAAGATATTAAGCAGATGCTCATAATGTTTTGGCTCATCAGTGTATCCATGGAAGGACATATACCTGCTAACGGTAAAGTAAGGACTAAAAGTTGAAATACTATATCCAATGAATATTTTATGAGTTTTTAAAAAATTATAAAAAACTTATGTAGGAATCCGATCTCACATGAACTTCTACTTGGAGTTGGAGTGCAAATGATACAATTACTAGATTGTCTGATTGTAATGGTTTGTCAAAATAAAGATAATTTGAATAAAGAAAGTAAAATCGTAGTTGAGAAAATAGAAATTCGGATTACTGTTGCTAAATGTGAACTTATTTATGGTATATTAAAAATCCTAAGTAACGATTTCATTTTATGAATTACAGACTACAGTCATAGCAGGACTGAGTGAAACGAAGAATTTTGAGTTAAATATCACAAATATCATAGCTCAATGGAATTTGATATACACTATTTTATATTTTTAGTGCTTTAAAACAATCTTAAAAAGAAACCGCTGACTGATTCATAATTACATTATTATATCAAACTATACACTACATACTTTAAAAATGGAATAAACTAATTATTTCTGCAAGAAATATGGAACTTAGAGCGATCAGATATAAGTTTCATTGAGTGATTTTAAAGAAGTTACACAAGTGGAAGGGAATGTTGATCCGAATAACTTCGTAACAGATTTTCCTCTTTATATAATGAATACAACTTGTTGAAAAAAGACTGTGTTGACACAAAAAACAGCACTTAAATTATGTGCTAATTTTAATGGTAATATATCAGCTGATACATGTGTATACATAATTACCTATGGAGAAAAAATATCAGCTGAACACCGTGTGAAAATTTTTAAATAAATATTAATAAAGAAAGAAAAAAAGAAAATTTTATCTTTATGCATTTGCTTACTCTTATTTCTTTCAAATCTTTTAATTGTTGACTGAGAAACTTTTGAAAATAGTACATAAATGCAAATAATACCTGATATTTTGAAATACAGGACTTCTGCCAAATGTTCGCGTCGTTCTCACACGATATTTCGAATGGCACCACTCGCTACCTTCTTCAGGTGCTACCTGAGAATGGTCCTTGGGCCGATCGAGTCCACTACTTATGCTTGTAAGGTGCTGGGCACTGCCTAGGTAGTCTGCACAGCATCGGGTCCGTGGTCGGGTCCTCGGTCGCTCTCTGGGGTAGTGATCGTCATCTGTAATGTCTAGAGCTCTGTAACCTAGTTGTTTCCTTGGTATCCACTTCTGCTTCTAGCTGGGTGCTTCGTAACTGCTCCCCGCAGCGTCGAGCATTTCGTTTATGGTCTGCAGCCACCAGGCCCATGGTTCCCTTCTGATCGTTGGTGTTCCGACCGACGTCCGCGGGCGATTTGGTAGTCCTCTAGGGTCGTCCTCGCCAACTCAGGAATGTCAGGAGAAATCTGTAGCATCAGGTGCTCTGTCTCATTGCTGTTTTCTCGACCCGTGCTCCTGTTTCTTGTGGAATCTCGAAGTGTTTTACGTTGAGTTTTCAGAAGTTCAAGAGCTGGATCCCAGGCTGTACTGAGCTGGTATCCAGTGTCATGGTTGAGGAGGTTATCCGTCTTCTTGCTCTCGATGGACTCTTTTTGTGACACTGTCCCAATATCTAGGGGTCTGCATGACAATCTTGGTGTCATTGTAGTTCATCAAGTGACTGAGCTCTGGACAGTGTTCTTCTATGGCTGATTTGGTTGCTTGTCCGAGTCTGGTTTGCCTCTGGTGTTCTTTACACACAGCCCTGGTGGTCTGGCCAATGTATGACATCCCACACTCTCATGGTATGTTGTATATGCCTGGCTTCCATCCTGGCTGACAGAGAAAATAGCTACAAGACAGAGCACCACAAACTACAGATTTGTCATGATATTCCTGAGATGACGACCACGACCCTACAGAACGGCGAAATCGAGCGTGGGCGTCAGTCGGAACACCAACGATCAGAGCTAACCATTGGAGCCGCCCCTGGCGGGTGCGTATCGCGAACGAAACACTCGATCCGGCACCGAGAAGTTACGAAGAGCCCAGCAAGAAACAGAATTGCAGACCGAGGAAACAGCCAGGATATAGAGCAACAAAAACTACAGAAGACGACCGCGACCCCAGAGAGCGGCCGAGACGGGCGCGGACGGTAGTCGGAAAACCAGTGACTAGAGAGGACCATGGGAACCGCGTATTGCGGGCGCGGACGGCGGAGGGAACACCCGATGCTGCGCAGACAGACTAGGGAGCGTCTAGCACCTTACAGGCATAAATACTGGACTCGATATGCCCAAGAACCACTATCGGTTAGCACCTGAGCAAGACAGCGAGGTATGCTGTCGAAATATCGTGCGAGAATGGAGGAAACGTCTGGCAGAAGTCCCGTTTTTTGAAAATGTCAGCCTGAAGAATTACACAAAATAATACCTGTTAATATAAATATAAAATTATTTATTGGTAAATTATAATGACAATTTTATATTTTTTATAGTCAGACAAAATATTTATGTGACTGTATAAAATGATTGAAAAATTGACTACAGGTTTTCATTCAGTTCGATTTCATTTTTTCTAATTGAAATGTGACTATTTGGTAAAATCATGTGCTTTCGATCAATTTTTTGGTCTTTATCATAAAACTTAGCTATTATGGAATGATTTTTCTCTCCATCTTACTGAAAAGTGCTACCACGTACTATGTTACTTATGTCTTCAGAGAAATAAATTGTGCTCATTCCAATGTAAATTGGCTTGTTAATATGAATTTAGTTTTATTTATGCTAATTGCAGTAAGTTTTTCATTGAATACTGAACATCTTTTGAAACTGGTTTTTGGTATAAGTTTTTCACACATTTTGCATCTGAAGCTAATCTTAAGTCGAATCTTCTCCTTATATTTCCCATCATTTTCCGAATACTGTGTTGTTCATAGTTTGCAGAAATATTTTAATCCTGATTTCTGTATATAATTATATGTACATTGTTCTACCAATCAGCCTGTCTAAACTATAATACTCTCTGTATTTTTATTAACTTCATTCCTAGGGATAAATATTGCTTAAGAATTCTGAATGAATTTCATAATTATTTTTGTCAATGAAAAGTAGTCAACAACTTTGTTCTTTACTACCAGATATAATTTTATTTTCTGGAGCTAATGGTAATTCTTTATGATCATCATGTAAATAGTTTGGACATTCAGAATTCACTTCAAGTATATAACTTTTAGAAAAACTGTCAGCAATTTTGATCACATCAGTTACTTTTCCACAAAAATTTCCATATAGTAAATATTGACTCGTAACCCAGCCGTACAAAATATTTGCATCTAAATATATCATGTAATTCAGTCTATTATTTGAATCATAATCTTTCAAATATTTATTACTTGCTGTTACATGTCTCTTACAACATCAAGATATACCACCTCAAGTACCTTTTACAACTATTAACATCATACCAGAATCATCTAATAGTTTTAATTTAAGGGTAGTCATTGTTAATATCGAATTCAAATTAAAGTTGGTACTATAACTTACTGAGATCAAAAGCTTTTATACAAGACATATATATTAAATTTTCAGAGACATAATTAAATAAGGTATACTTTCTGGATTATTAATGGTACAATCACATACCTTACTTGTTAACATTTTTTTGTTGATTATTATTTCCATCTAAGTCTTCTCAATGAATTATTAGTAATCTACTGGTTAAATCAATCATCCAAACAAATTCACTTGGTTTTTCTGTGTATTTTTTAAGAGTTTTATAGCATGTAATACCTGTAATTCATTTTATTATACTGGAGTCCAAATCAGAATTTAAAGCTCCTGAATCAAAGAATATATGTTCATAGTAAGATAGTCCACCTCGATAGCTGAGTGGTCAGCATGACAGATTATCGTCCTATGGGCCTGGGATCAATTTCTGGCTGGGTCGGAGATTTTATCTGCTCAGGGACTAGATGTTGTGTTGTCTTCATCATCATTTCATCCCCAGCCACAGTACAGGTCGCAGAATGTGGCATCATATGTAATAAGACCTGCAGTAAGGTGGCTGGACCTGCCCCACAAGAAGCCTCCCAGCCAATGATGCCAAACACTCATCTCCATTTCCATAGTGTGATAAATCAATAGAACACATTTTTCAGTTAAAAGATTTATTAATCGACTGGTACCTGCATATTCACATCCACAAATAGATAATTTATCAATATACTTTAATATACCAATAAGTATTAATCTAACAGCCTTATCTTCAATGTTGTTAATATTATTCAACATTCTTTCAACTATGTTTATTTTTAATGCTTTGGTCTTTATCATTTAATTGTTCTCTTCTCCATATTTATTCAGTGCATCCTGTACTTCTGATTCGCTAAATGCATAACAGGTTGGTGGTATATACTCAAATTTTTCAAATTATTGAAAATGATAAGAAACAAATATTTTCAGCTTCTCTATTTGCTTCAGTAGCTGTTAGAATATTGTTTTGGAAATCTTAAATACCTTGTTTAACTTGTTCGATTGCATCAATAACAGTTTGCTTTTATATTATACACTATGTGTCAAAAGTAACCGCACACCTTGTTGAAAATGATGTACAAGTTGATGTGGCCCTCCATCAGTAATGCTGGAATTCAGTATGGTGTTGGCCCACCCTTCGCCTCGAAGCCAGCTTCCACTCTCGCAGGCAAACGTTCAGTCAGGTGCTGGAAGGTTTCTTGGAGAATGGCAGCCCATTCTTCATGGAGTGCTGCACTGAGGAGAGGTATCAATGTCAGTCGGTGAGGCCTGACACGAAGTCGGTGTTCAAAAACATCGCAAAGGTGTTGTATAGGATTCAGCTCAGGACTCTGTGCAGGCCAGTCCTTTACAGTGATGTTATTGTCGTGTAACCAGTCTGCCACATGCATTATGAAAAGGTGCTCGATCATGTTGAAAGATGCAATCAACACTCCTGAATTGCTCTTCAACGGTGGGAAACAAAAGGTGCTTAAAACATCAATGTAGTCCTGTGCTGTTATAGTGCCACGCAAAACAATAAAAGGTGCAAGCCCCCCTCCATGAAAAACACGACCACACCATAACAGAACTGCCTCCGAATTTTACTGCAGGCGCTACACATGTTGGCAGATGATGTTCACTAATCATTCGCCTTTCCCACACCATGCCATCAGATCGCCACGTTGTGTACCGTGATTTGTCACTGCACACAACATTCTCCCACTGTTCAATAGTCTGATGTTTAAGCTCCTTACATCAAGTGAGGCGTCGTTTGGCATTTGCTGTCTTGATATGTGGCTTATGAGCACCTCCTGCCTAACTGTCATTGTTCTTGCTGTGGGTCCTGATGCAGTTTGGAAATCATGTTTGATGGTCTGAGTAGATGTCTGCCTATTACACATTACGACCCTCTTCAACTGTCGGTAGTCTGTGTCACTCAACAGATGAGGTTGGCCTGTACACTTTTGTACTGTATGTGTCTCTTCACGATTCCACTTCACTATCACATCAGAAACAGTGGCCCTAGGGATGTTTAGGAGTGTGGAAATCTCATTTACCAACGTATGACACTAGTGAAACCCAGCCATCTGACCTATCACAATATCTAATGATTTTTCGTCTAGTCTGCTTAACAACTGTTTCTGTAGCATTTAATTAATGTAAAAACATAATAATTATTATATTTATGTTTAACATCTAAGTTTATGTTTATGTTATACTAATTTTACCAATTACATTGATGTTTATATTTATTTTTATGTTTAATGACTTAATAATTAACAAGATTAATTATTTAATTTTCATTTATTAAATTTCCACACATGGTCTTAAAAATTAAATTAAATTATATTTACTGAAGTTAACACAAATAAAAATCATATTTGACATGAGACAGTAATAAAATACGAAATATCTAGCAATATGAACAACAAATTTTTCTTTACCTTAAGTAAGCAGTAAGTTATAAACGTTTATTAAAAAGGAATTTAAATTAATAATCAATGGAATCACATTTGTCAGTGTTTTCCAATGCTAATCTATTGAAACACCTTTACTTTGTATTTATAACAACATGTGGGAAAATATTTTCCACATACACAAAGAATTCGTTTACTACTACACAGTTTTTATGATACTAATAAAAACATTGTCTACATATAGTACTATTAAGATCTTGTGCATAATTTTGTAAATTAAAATTATCAATCTCTTCTGTACTACGTATTTTACACATTTAATTTTAATTTCATGTACCTAATAAAAAATTAATATGGTAAGAAATTATGTACTAGTAAATGTTCTAACTTCTGTTATGCATTCTTTAAAGATATTATAAGATGTAACTGAAAAATTAATTGAAAGTAAGTATTAAAAATATATAAGAAAGAAATTTTTTGAATGATAAAATTCATTAAATAAATTAGTTATTCATAAACATTAACAACAAGCTTTGAAATAATGATAAGCATGTGATAATGATTAATCCATGGTTCAATCCAAAGGCATTGCTAATATATTAGTATATCAAGTACATAAAGCAATTAAAGATATCAATGATGAAGACAGAAATACATTAGAACACTTAAATACATCCAGTCTGAACATATTAAGAGGAAATGAAAAGTTATATATATTTATTAACGAACCTGTCTTTTATAATTTAATGCTATCACCTGAAAACTACACAAAAAATGTAAGATTAGGTAAAAACATATGTATTGCCATCGATTAGGAAACGTGATAAATACAAATTACAAAAAGAAAACGAATGACTTCCAATCATATCTGAAAAAAATAAAAATAGAAAAAAAATCAACAACATTCTTTAGAGTTAGAAAAAGAGAAATCAAAGATTAAAAAATTAATGAAGGTAAATTAAAAAATGTTTAAAATAGAGATGAATGACATATCCTACATATTTACAACAATTTTACTTCTAAAAGGTAAAGCAGTGGTACAACTTAAAAGTTAATTAAATGAAGATACTACATATAGTGCTCGCGAGTATCCACATAGTAAATTTTATTATGATATTACCTAACGAAGTATCAACTAAAAATAATTTAAGAAAAATGTAAATCTTCTTTTAAAATTCTTAGAATAGATAAACAGCTGTGCAATATCACATATGTGTAGCTGTTGGACTAGGAGCAACAACATGCACAGATGTATGTATAGAAATATAATCAATGTATGTAAGGAAGTTACATATGACACATTTGAAAAAACATGACACATTGTTCTAATATATAAAAGCAGTGGGCTAATTTACACAATGTTACAAGATATATTATGTAATCAAATTAGTATCTGTTTTTAATGCTAGTAAATATTCAATTACGCTTTTGAATTTAGTGGGGAATGTTTGTATATTGCAAATTCTTCTAAAAGGATCAATCTAAGGCCTGTCAATTAGACATGAAATTTCCATGTTAAGGAAGGATATATGGATATATATGTAAATGTGTGTTTCTTTGTTTGGGATGTTCTCAAAAAGTCGTTATATGAATTCTCACTCTCTTTGTTAAGCAAGTGCTCACAAAATTTAGTCTTAAATGCCTTCTCTGTCTGCTCTGTATACAAACTCAGATATAGATTATATTTTATGTACTTCGGATCTGATAAATTTGTAGATTTCTCATTATGTGTAAAGAGTAACTTGCTGGCATTATTGGCAGTAAAGGACTAATTGATGTCATAGTTTTTAAATAGACTGGGAATACAGTATGATACATCATCTAGAACTGGTAGTATGTATTTTAATGGCACGAATTGAGATTAATTTATATTTTTATTTCTTTTATTATTATCAAGTTTTTATTCAAGGTTTGCTTGTGTCTGCTTTCAACCGCTATATATTTAAATTAGTAAGTTCAGTAGCAATAATACGGTGGATCACAGTATGGAAGAACGCCAATCAGTGCTTATATGGGTGACAAGAATAGGCATGAATGACGTCATCTGTTGTGGTGACTTTCCTGTGAATATCAAAGTTTTTTACAATCTACTAAAAAGAGTTTCAGGTATAGAAAGTGCAGTTCATTCAGTTGATTTTTTATATCATATATAAATTTAACTTTAGTTTGCAAGCAGCTCAGTGACTCCCTAAGTGATGAAAGTGATTTCATGTCCTTTGTATCTCTTTTATACAGTGGTGGTAGCATCAACATATCGTCTGTAGAAGGATGTTTTGTTGGCTAGAGTGGGTTATGAATTACAAGAAACTATTTCAGAATTGTTAATGAAGATGTAAGCTAGAAATTGAGCAAAGCAATGCCTTCATCTTGTTGCTCTAGCTGATCAATGAAACTGAAGTAGTTGTACCTTAGAATGATTCTCAAAAATCCTATAAACTATTTGTTTCATTTGAATTCAATTTCTTCTGTTTGTGAAACTTTCGTCAGTAATATGGGTTCTTTTGACTATAGGAATGTTATTGTATAGATCTGTAGTACCAAAAGATCTGAGTATATGGCCAGGAGGAAAAGTAACGTCTTTTTATAGACAGTTAACAATCTCTTTCCATTTATGCACAGAGGGTGATGTTCCATATTTAAATAATAATGCATTGAACAAGAAATATCCAGGGCTATCAATTCCATCAGCAATTGGATGAATAGAGCAATTATTTTTATGTATCCCAGCTTGCTATATATACTGCAGCTGCTGAAAATTACAGCTATAAATAAAATAATTATTTATATTTTGTTTAAGATTAAAATAATTTAATGCTAAACAAATATGTTGGAAATAACAAAAATAGGTTATATGACAACCTTCTAACATTAGCAGAATATATCCAGTTGTCATTACTGAATAGCTTACAACTAAAGTGAACAATGAGATAATTGATGAAATCATATGAGAAGATCTCAATGAAGAAGAAATGAAAGAAGCAATAAAAGAGAGTTTCTCAATATATCTCGACAAATATAAAACAGTAAGATGAAATTTTGAACAAGAAACTTTATTGTAATTCTTCAAGCTTTCCCAGTGAGGTGTTGCCTTGTTGTTTAATCGGGTTTCTGTTAGTTATTTGCGTCTTTCCTGCACGATATTTCAACTGCGTGACTCGTTGTCTTCTTCAGACAGCACCTTAAGAAGACTGCAAGTCACATAGTTGTAATATAGTGCAGGAAAGATGCGAAGAACCCACAGAAACCCGATTAATCAACAAGAAACTTTATGATAATTGTTATAAAATGAACAAAAAGATGTTAGTCTGTTTTTTCATACTCGTTAACAATCCATATTTCATCAACATCCAACCTAAATAAATAACTGACACATTTATTAGTCAGTTGACTGATGTGTATAGGTATATTATAATCAGGGCGCCAAACTGTTAGAAGAAATGTGAGTGCAAATTGCTTTGTTTGGAGTCAACCCATATACATATATTTATACATACATAGGTTGGAACTTAAATAGTGGCAACAATGCTGTGGAGACAATATGCAATGGAATCTACTATTGTCACTGATAGCATAAGTTGTTGACATACGTACCTTACCTCTGAGCAAATACACTCGCCCATCCCACATCACCAGGGTGTGCACAATTGAGAGAAGCACAATTACTTGTGAGCCAGCAGTCTAACAAATGGTGTCACTATATTTTCGAAATAGAAACAATGGAGTTGTTTATGTTTGGCTCAGTCATATTATTTACGCAAGTTGATATAAATTTAAATCATATTTGCTATAAGTTTGATGGAGAAAATTTAAATTTTGAATATTTAAAGAAAAGACTTAGTTAATATTGGATGGCTTTTTAAAATAGACATGAGAAGGAAGAGCAATGACGCAAAGTATCGAAATAAGATCAAAATTTTTCTGATGAAGTGAACAACTAATATTTCTTTATCTGAATTAAATGGTCAGTAATAAATCTTTATTAAGAAAGATACTAAAATCTATCACATTAGTGATCATATTTTATATGAATGTAAAAGGGACTTTATTTAAGCTCTCAATTACTTAGAAGACCACAAACATCACATAAATTGATCAGCATTATACAGTTTCTCCATCACGGGCCACATGCATGTTGTTGTTGTAATACTGACATCACACATCATTGTATTAATTTTAAAAATCAATGAATGTAATTTAATTTTCATTTTTAAGGCCATATATTGAAAGTTAAGTAATTATTGTCATTAAATATAAATAGTAAACATTAACATGAGTATTAAACATTTGTCAAATAAATAAGAAAATATTATGTAAATTTTGAGGAAAATGATGAGGAAAATGTCATATATCAAATAAATTTCAAAAAGAATTACTAAAAAGCCATCTAATGTATCTAGAAACACAATTTTAAAAAGACATCAATATTTTAATAACAAAAAAGTGCAATCGATATGAACAAATAACAGTTCTGGTTGTACGAGTATTTAAACGATTTTTCAAACGTTTTTGCTGTTTTTGAAAAGTATCCATCATATTTACAAGTATTTTTACAATTTTTAATCATTTTCACTTTTACTTTGATGCATATTTCGAAACATTGTGCCAAGATTTTGGGCAATAACTGTGAAATTTCAGTAACAAAACATCACATGTGTGACCAAATAACAGATCTGAATTGTGGTCTTTTATCTGAAATGACCTTGTCAACATGTCCAACTCCACATAAGCGATTTTTAACAAAGGCATTGGATGCAGAACGTCAAGAGGCTTTGTGTAACACTGTGAAAGAAACAAATTTTGAACTAAGTTAAACAGCAACGAAAATGTACAAAAATACATTCAATGTCTTAATAAGGGGTCCCAGCTAATTATTTTAATCTAGTAGGAATAATAGAAAACAAGTTTGCAAATAGAACTCTTCTAATTCTCTTTTCCATGTTGTTAAAATAAGATATTGTCTGAAGTATATGATAAGATTTTGTGGACCAAAATGTGCATAGCTGAAATGAATGTACCAGACGAGCTTAATAACAAAGTCGTCAGGAATACAAAGTACCCATAGCTTGTCGTCAACAGTGCAACGTTTGAGGAGTATGTTATTTCTAACCAAATAATAATGACAAATCTGTGTGTTTGTCTTTTCAGGCCATTTACTTTTAATATCTTTCCAAATCGGATCCTTGTCTTCCTCATGAGCAATATCCTTTAAAGAAGTTTTCAAAAGCTTCTTTTTGAATATAAAAAATACTGAAATTTTTCTCAAGATTAGCTCCTGTGTTGCTTTTATCAAGGTTGACCAGTGCACGTGAAAGTGCATCGCCAACAATGTTTTCCATACCAGGAATGTAGACTATCGTGAAGCGAAATTCTTGCAGAAATAATGACCAATATGTTTCAAACTGTCATGACTTAATTTTGAAGACATAAGAAATTGCAGTGCTCGATGTTCACTATAAACTTTTATATGTTTGCCAGAAAGAAAGAAACGAAAAATGCTAAGTCGATAGCAAAAGCTTCTATTGAAATTTTGAAGAAGTTCTTCGAACATTTTTGGGCCTGTCTATTTCAGGATTGATTATGGTATTTATTTGTCTGGAATCCAAGAGAAGCCCGATCTATCCGTTTTTCTTCTCAAAAACACGTAATGGATTATTGCTGAGCTTACAGCTTGTTCAATAAGGCCCTCATCAAGCATAGATTGTGTTTCCGTTCTAATATGGATCCTATAATGTGCTGGAATTACGAATGGTCTGACACAGAATTTTTTACGCTCATGAACACGAAATTTGTACTGGCATCCTTTAATTGATCCTATTTTCAGAGTAAAAACTGTGGAATTCGATTGTAAGATGTCAAAATGGTCCTGTCTAATAGTATCATTACTGTTCTCAATTGTTTGACTTTTTTTCACAATTAAAACGTTAGTATCTAATACGTCATCAATATCATCCCTGTCAATACTAGCAAAGTGATTGTTATTGTGAAATTCGGTCGAACATTCTAAACTGTGATCTGTTAAAATGTAAAGCCGATTGATTTCCTCATCATAGTTTGAAAGCCAATGTTCAAATTTGAAAGCTATTGACTTACCTTCTTTCTCTAAAGTTATTTCAGCGTCCTGAAAGTTTAAAATTGCTTTATACTCATTCAAAAATATATATAATCTCCGTCGACAATAGTGGAACAATAAGAAAATTCACAATACATCTATGGCTTCGATAAAAAAATTCTAAGTTAGTTTGGTGGCGTACATCTACACTTTTTTCCAAAAATAGCACCTTGTAAATTGATTTTACGTAAAGGAAGTGTGGGGCAAGCGTTCGATTTGTTGCATTTACTGAAAGCTGTTTCGCTAATTATCGAAATAGGACTGCCGGAGTCCAGTACTGCCATAAATTTTATGTCATTTGTTATGAAGTGAATTACAGGATATGCAGTATTGTTCTCTTTCGTGTAATGTTCCATGAGTAAAATGTGCCTAACGTCTTCTATTTTCACATAAATGATAATCATGGTAGCTACGTCGTCAGTCTCATAAATACGTTTTGTAGTTGCTGCGGTGCGAGTAAATGTCTATTAGCTCTTTGTTGTCGCGCATCGTTACTGGGATTTGGAGGTCTCATTTCTACAATTATAATTTGTTTAGAGGGCCCTGCCCTGTTTGAATCACGCCAATTCTGATTAAATTGAGGTCTGTTGTTATGACTATAGCGTCTGTCGTCTCATTGGTAATTTCTGTGATTTTTTCTTGTCGATTAAATGATGGAAAATTTCTCCTGGAATCGTAATTATGATGTGGACTGTTGCATCTGAAGTCAATTTGTCTCTCTCGATAATAACTACTCTCATTCCCATATTGTCCATTTCCACAGTTGTCTCTGTCATAGTCACTACCACAGAAATGAGATTTGTCTCTGTAATTATTGTAATTCTGCCAATGGTTATCATACGGGTAGTGTCTGTTTCGCTCACGATTTGCGTTGTAACAATAGACTTGTTGTACACTGTTATTGTTTCAGTCATCACGAAATTGTGATGGATGTAACCTGTAATTGTTGTTGTGTTCCTGTTTTCACATCATGTCCGTGTCGATTGCCAGTTCTTGCAAAAGTCCCTGAAAAGGCTCGATATCATCTTTACAATATTGAGCCAAATTAATATGTCTTAAGTGTTCAGGCAATTTAACTAAGCAAATGCGATTAAGGTCCGAGAGGCTGTACGCGTTTGACAAATACTGATTCTTGTGTAACATATCTTCAAAATATTTTACAGGGCTGGGAAATTTAGATTGTTCGAAATGCTTCTTCATTATAATGCTGTGTTTTGCTCCATCTTGTGTAGCCTGAGACTAATATGGAGAAAGGAAGGCATGATAAAAGTCTCCTTCTCTGTGACACTGACGAATAAACGATCAGATTCTTACAGCTGGTTCATTTTCTAAATAGCCACACACAAATTCTAATCTATGCTCTAATGGTCAATTACGAGGAAAACAACGAGAAAATTTATGATGTCAAGCTTGTGGATGCATGTCATTTTTAGAATTCTTGAATGTTTTAAATTTACGTGTTGTGATGAAGAGCTTATAGTCAAAGCCATCGTGTCGGCAACACGCAAATCGGTAATTGTTATGTCGTGTTGGTGCACCCTGCGGACTCCTTTCAAGATCTCCGAAATAACATGTATTATTAACATGTGACTTTCATATATTTCTAAATCCCTCTTCCTGTGTCGGAGCGCGAGTACCCTCTGAAATGTGTATTTCTTGTATCAGCTGTACCAACTGATCTTGTACTTTTAGCATTTCTCTTTTGTGTTGCATATTAATTTGTTTCTGACCCTGTTTAAATTTCCTAATTTCCTCGTACTCTTCTGTGTCTGTAAAGACTAGGGGTTTTGTATAATTCAAATCATCATCAACCTTCGTAGATAAATTTATTAACTGATCGCAAAGTTCGGCTATTTTTTCTGATAATTTGCTAATTTTCTCTGTGTTTTTCTCTGAGCCAAGTTTTAGTGTTTCCATTTGTGTCGTAATCGCATCTGCTGTGTCCTTTAAGTTTTCCTGCTTTTTTTTTTACAAGTTTTGCAACCATATTGGTATATGCAACAGAGTCAACTTTAGCCTGCAAGGTGTCGTGATTTTCGTGTACAATGGTCTGCAGTGTTTTTATTGCGGCTTTGTAGTTCTGTAATGTGTCTTCATGTAGCGAAAAAATTGCCTGAAAATGATCAGAAATTTTTCTTTTTATGACTTCAGAAATGTTTTGATATTTCGATTCGATTTTGTATATCTCAGCGGTTAAATCTTTACATATTTGTTCAAGTGTTTGATTAATTTCATCAGTTGTGTCAAACTATTGAAGTTGTTGTTGTTATGTTTGTTTCTGATTTAGTCTCAGTGTGCCTAACTTTTGAAGCATTTGGTCTGTTTAATCAAATTTTTGAATTAATTGCAATGACAGTGCATTAGTGACTGAAACATGTTCATTTGTGTTTTTCATCAGTGCGTTTGCACCGGCAATATTCGCATTTTGAAAAGCAGAGAGTGTGTCTTGACTTAATTTAGAAATCTTAATTGAGAATCTATGTTATTTGCAAGATTTTGTTATGTTATTTAGCATTCCTGAGGCGAACTGTTACCGAGCAATCGATCATCAGTAGTTCCCTGTTAACCGATTGTTTAATTTTCTACCCTGTTATTTACTGTCTGGTCCATGTCCCTATGCACTATTAGCAAATTATTGTCATGAACATTTGTCAAATCGTTATTACGTGGTGCCATCAAGCTACACTCGTTGTCACTGTTATTCCTCAATTCGGTTTGCAGCCTAGTGTTACGCTTTTCACTCGCCATGATTATCACACTATTTTACATAATAACACACAAAAAACAATTTGAAAAGCAAAAATAATAAGAAACACAAAAGTAGCACTAAAAATAATAAATACATAATTAGTTGCAAAAGTGACCGCGAGATAATTCATGCAAACCCACATGCATGCCATAACTACTTTGCTCATCACAATAAAGTACAAAAATATGGAAGTACAACTATGAAGGAAATTCCACAGATACAATTATGTGCTAGCAGTAAACAATAATTAATTTCCAATCATGCACTAATTATTCAAACTACAAGGAAATCAGAAGATTGCAGTGATATATCCTGGCAGGGTCACCTGGTGAAACTACCTCTCTGATTACTATTTTTTTTGTTTAACACTGACCAACAGGAATTTCCCTAACAAAGGCAACTCAGACATAAACTATTCATTTATTACTCACAATATACAAGTCCAACTCAAACTAACTGCTATATATTGACAACATGACTTCCAATAATGAACATAAACGAACAGCCCTGAATTACAAGAAATCCTAACAATAATACAAATCCAAAAAATATGAAATTAAAGGAATGTGAAACTACCTCTAGCTCTGTTAATTGCCTAAACTCATTTCAATCACAAATCCCGATACTGGGAACCCCATTTTTTTCATAAGTCATTGACCTCACTAAAAATCTTCATAACAGCAACTACAGCAATTACAGCAAGTAACAACAACAGCCAGGTAAATAAAAAGATTCTAACTACTATTGACTATAACTACTAGGAAGCATATGATTAGCAAAAGAAAGATTTTGTTGAAGAGCAAACAATGTATTTATAAAATTTTACCTTATTCGTATGAAACCCAGATCCAAAAATAATACAGTCATCAATAATTTCACTACCCAAATGTTATCAACCATACATCCATTATCATAGCTTTCCTTGCAAATTTTCTTATAAGAAATTTCATATGACTTTACATTGCATGTCCTACCAGCACAGAGTCTCCACTAAGAAAAACATGTCCATACACTTCTCTATCTACTCACTAACTGCTAGTCCATCCAGTGACAGCGTTGTCAGTGATATTAACACAGTCTATAGCGTTGCAAACATACAATCAGGCTACTTACATAAGCATCATATTTAACCTGAAATAGATTATTTATTCGTCCTGTACTTATATGAAAGAAAACTATGCAATTATTACGGTAAACAATTTTTCTGGGAGCCTTACCAAATAATTGTGCATCGATAAGATGTTATTCCATTTCTGAACACTTCTTGTACTCCTTTCCTTTATTGCAACAACTGCTGCATGATTAAAATTTATTATGTTCTACTGAGGCACTACATCTACATACATCTACCTGATTACTCTACAATTCACACTGGTTTGCAAGAGGGTTCACTGGAAAACTTTGACACTATTCTATTCTGTTCCCGAACAACATGTGGAAAAAATTAACATCATAATCTTTCTCGGGCCCTAATTCTTTTTATTTTATTACTGTGGTCATCTCCCTATACAAGTCGGTGGCCACAAAATATTTTGACATACAAAACTTAAAGCTGCCCATGTTTTAACTTTTTCAATGTCCTCCATCAATTATTCCTTGTAAGTATCTCATATCGCACAGTAGTACTCGAGACTACTACGGACAAGCGTATTGTAGGCAGTCTTTTCAGTAGATTTGAGCTATCTTCTAAATGTTCTGCCAATAAAACGCAGTCTTTGGTTCACCTTCTCCACAATGATTTCTGTGTGATGGGTATAATTTAAGTTGTTTACAACTCTAATCCCGAGAGGGGGCTACCGTTTTCAGCTAGCCACGTCACATACATAAGTAGAGACGCAGTTCAGTAGTGTGGTAATGACTTGTAGATGCTGACAATAGCATTTAGCTTCTGAAGGACGGTTATGCAGTGATTGCAAGGGCAGTACTAAATTTCTGGGCCTCTGCTTTCTCTGTTAGACTTTCATATCATGACGTATAGAGGTGGACGTTGTGCAGTTTGGAGAAGGCGAGCGCGAGGAAGTCAGCGTGTATGAAGCTGCTACCAGTGGTAGTGAACAAACCGAAACCCTCGAACATAACTCAACTTCTGATTCAGCGCACCATGGGTCTGGGGAAGAATCTACACAACATCAATTTGATGACGGATGGGAGGTGCCGTTGTCGCGCCTGCCAGAGCGACAGCTTTAAGTTTTGTATGTCAAAATATTTTGTGGCCACCGACTTGTATAGGGAGATGACCACAGTAATAAAATAAAAGGAATTAGGGCCCGAGAAAGATTATGATGTTCATTTTTTCCACAGGTGTCATTTCCTTGGGACACAGACGCCAGTGTCCTTTCACAAGCCGGGCAGCTCACTCACGCGGGGAGGAAACAGCAGAAACTGACGTTGTACGAGAGGATGAACAGCCGCCGGACTCCTTACAACGTAGGCCTAGGAAAATATTGCAAGATGCATTTTCGGTGCTAAAAATGCTACCCCCCACTGTTTCTTCAAATCCAACTTGCCGACAGTATAGCGCGTCGACAGGTGGAAGAGAAAAATTTGCCGATGGTGTGAGGGAATTCAGAGAAAAAGTATTCTGGGCATGCAGAAGCGTAGGCTACAGCCGCAGAAAACATCTTTAAAAAGTGTAGCAAAAAACTCAACCGACTATGACTTTATTGCGTGGCTGGTGCCTCTCCAAGTTGACGCTGAGAGACTAGAATGTATTTTTTACTGTTTGCTTTGCAACGCGGGTAAAATCGCGCTGGTGGGAAAAGGCTTCCTCTGCTGTTTTTAATACAGGGAACTGCGATAAAGAAGTTAATTGGGAGTGGAGTTGATATGGTGCTGATGGAGGGAGTGTGAAAGACATTACAAAATCATGCCACTGACGTTGTGGAAAAATGGGAAACTGCTCAGGAAACCTTAGGTGCCCAAAACTCTCGCCAAGTACAATAACATACTGATTTGGCTGGAACTGATTCTTCCCTAATGGCCTCTCTGCCCCTACAAGATGTTTGTCTCATTTGCTGTGAACTTCACGCCTTGCACTCACTGCATACCTACCATAGAACTTCGTGATTCTCCGATAATGATAGTGAATCGTCATATTGACATTTCCATCCTTGCCCAGGAACACTGCCTCCTGAGAAGAGATCTACTTCCGTAATGAGACCAGTCAGATCAGCCAGGTGTAAAGGTCTAGGTGAAGGGGGTGGAGTCTTGCATTTGGAGTCCCCTGTTCAGGATTCAATACCAAGCTACATCTTCTGATAGCAGTCAGAAACTTTGGAAAATAGTATGAATAGGCTACAGTAGAGAATAAAAATAAAACAATCAATTTTTCATTTATAATAAGAAAGCAAGCATAAAAATAATAAGACATATATCTTGTCTTCTCCACTTATAGTTCGGTGTGTGTATACATTTATGTTGGTCGTGGTATCAACACCATCGGTCAATTTGTATACGGCGTTCTTATATTGTCGAAGGGGATAATAATATATGGGTGTGTGCAGTGAACAGGAGAATCTGAATGGAACATCAAAGTAACTAGATCATGGAATTGAAAAAAGCGTGTGAGGTTCGGGCGACGAGTTATACACCCAATGTATACTACAAGTCAGACGCGTATGTTCAAAAGTGATTCATTAGAAAATATGGATGCAGCATGAGACTCTGGTTCAGCAGCTGAGATAGATGATGGGATGTTTTAGGTGCAGGGCACCTAGAGAACGTAGTAAACAGAGAGGATACGAAGACCCTGAGGACAACAGAGGACAGGCATGTTCAACAAGATGCTGACGTGAGTGAAGTGAAAATTATTTTGGCGAAACGAGTGTTTATAAGTTCAGAAAAGATCGAATGCGTGGATGAGAAGACAAATGAAAGAACGGAGTCTCAATTGAGTGTACCAAGCGCGTCGGCCAGTAGGACAGATGCAGGTAACGAACCGATGATGCGCGAATTCATTGCGTTTATTCCAGGAATGCTATCCAAACTGGCAGAAGAAAAGAGAAAATTAAATAACTCAGCATGAGAAGAAAAGACAAAAAGAAACAGCTGAGAGCGAGAAAAAAAGAGGGGAAGAAGCAGTCGAGCGGGAGAAGAAAAGAGAAAAACAGGATGAGGCAAGGGATAAGAGAATTGAGAACAGTGTTCTGAAACTCAGAAAGATACATAGGATCTAATAAAGAAACAGAATGAACGTGTAAGCAAGCTGTACCAATTCTTAGAACAACTTCCCACCCTGAATCAGAAGGTTAATACGACAGAGAAAAAGCAAAAAGAGCTGACCAAGAAGAAGAAAGATATGGAAAGACGTGTAAATCTAGTAGAAGACTGAACAGACCAAGTCAAAGAACGTATAGAACAGTAGTTGTGTACGGCCACGGATGATCTGCATATAGAAAACAGAAATATTGTCCAGAAGGAAATACGTAATGACCATGTAGCATCAGAGCGCACAGTCCCGATTCGAGCAGCTGAGACGCAAGAAGTACGGTTGCTGTTAGCATTTGAAAGAGGAGCAGGAGGGCATCAACAAGAAACAAGAGAGACAAGTGGAATATCATGTTGCAGTGCCTGTGTTGTTAAGAACTATGGAATGTTGCTGGCACTGCGACGGCTACAGCCGTTATGAAGTACGTGAAATTTATTCGCAGTTGCGAATGCGAACAACCATTAGCTGTCTAAACGAACTACAACAATGAAAATTTGTGCCGAACCGCGACTCGAACCCGGATTTCGCGCTTTGGCTACCAGTGCACGACTCACGGACAGACACAATCTTCCATATGTTGCCATTCCTGCGTCACAGCCTGCACTCGTACACAGATTGTGTAACTCCCGTACAGTGAAGGAAATTGTAATTGAACGTCGATGCCTGGTGTCTGCGGATCAATATGATACTGCAGCGCCTGTTTCGTCAAGGAGAACGGTGCAGTATTCGTTCAGACGTGCAGGCGTGCATGCAAATTAATGTGTTATAAGCCCTACTCATGTGAGTCATGTACATTACAGTCTAAAGAAATGTTATTTGAAATGACGGGAGATTTGTAACTTCAGGAATATGGAAAGAAGACGAATCCAAAATGTGATAGCTGTTTGCAGACCACGTGAAATGTCTAAACCAGTTTCATCTGTTTCCCAATATACTAAATAGATTGAGAAGCTAGCGGCAGCTGACTTAATGGCACCATTACCTCATACAAGAAGGGGCTACAATCATATTTCGATAATGACAGAACTCGCCTCAAAATACGTGACCTTGGTACCACTGTGAAAAGCAACAGCCAGGACGATTTTGGATCCGTTCCTGAGTGTTTCTGAAACAGAGAGAAGGAGAGTGGAGAAGGTTATGTTGGTTAATGGCCCTCGATTTAGGTCACAGCAATGGAAAGGAGTGTTGAAGAAACAAAGGAATTGGATGTATTTATATCAATTTACCAGCCCTCCTCAAATCCCTCTGTAAGGATTATGAGAGAATTGATATCGCCCTACCGATTATATTACTGTAAACACCACACGTCGTGGGACGTGTTCCTCATTGACTTTCAGGAAATGTTGAACAATTTGCTACATAGTGCAATGGGGTTCGCTGCAGTAACAGTGCTAAAGTATAATATAGCAGCAGACAAAATTACAGAGGAGACGGAAGTCCTGAACAGGCAACACCAGCAGTATAAAGAAGTGATCAAATCGGACTTAAGGAAGATACGTAAAATGGCAGGCAAGCAGAAGTAAAAAAATCGGTAGAAGCGTGAAGATTCAAGACGATGAAGTAGGACAGAACATTTTCATACGATCACATAGAGAATAGAGCTGACAGAAGGCACTGTGTCATAAATTTTTTTAAACGTATTGTGGACTGGGGAAGATCTGGTGCGTTACACATGCCAGTGCCAAGGATGTTGAGACGATCAAAAGCGGCAGACATGGAGGGAAACACCATATTAACAATATAAATCCTTTTAGAGAATGAAGCAAGATGGTGGCAAAACCGTTTGGTAATGAGAAATGACAGAATCGAATGGTGAAGGTGAGTAATCAGTTAAGCTAAATGTGTGGCCTTACTCCAAGAGCAAGTAGGCGAGCTCCAGTCATTAGCCTATGCTTCATAGATACTGTAAGAAACCGAGGTTCACTGTTCTGTGTCCGACGTCGAAGCTTTGGCTGTGTTATTTGCGTTAGAGAGATTCCAATTTTATTTAGAGGACAAGAGGTTTAAACTAGAAACACATAATCAGGCCTTAAGATGGATTTTAGTCCGGCCACGCCTAACAGGCAGGGTGGTACACTGGGCAGTACGTATATCAGCTTTCAAGCTCAAGGTGGTACATGTAAAGGTACCTCGGAATCAAGTGACTGATGCACTTATTCAGATGTTCAGTCCAGAAGTGGAAGAGGCGACAGGAGGCTTCGACATTTGTGAGTGGAGCAGAGTTGCTGGATTCCCAAGTAGCCCACCATCCTGAGCGAGATTCCTCCCTTCTCAAGCAGCAAGAGGATAATGAGTAGGGTGGTATTCAATGGGAATAGGAGAAAGGATGCCCAGTCATTGGTTGAAAAAGAGTGTGTTACGTTACCGAACCGGTTATGATGGAAAGTTGAAAATCTTCCTTACCAGGAGTTTAGTGCCAGCTGTCTACAATTACTTCATCAATCGCTGTGCAGCTGGCTGGCACTTGGGGCTCCATAAAACGAGAATGAAAATCAGAGAACATCTAATGTGGAAGGATATGAGAGCCAATACACAGAAACTGGTTGGTAGGTGTGGGGAATGAAAGCAGACGAGGCCTGATATTAACAACAGGAAGGGTCTCTTGCATTCCGCCAGAGAGTTCCAACAACTGGACAAGTTCCTCATTGACTATTTAGGCTCTCTACCACACACTAAAGGCGAAACTCGATTTGTATTGTTTGTTGTGGACGCATTTACGAGGGCAGTTCAATAAGTAATGCAACACATTTTTTTTCTCGGCCAATTTTGGTTGAAAAAACCGGAAATTTCTTGTGGAATATTTTCAAACATTCCCGCTTCGTCTCGTATAGTTTCATTGACTTCCGACAGGTGACAGCGCTGTACGGAGCTGTTAAAATAGCGTCTGTAAGGGACGTGCGTTGTAAACAACGGGCAGTGATCGAGTTTCTTTTGGCGGAAAACCAGGGCATCTCAGATATTCATAGGCGCTTGCAGAATGTCTACGGTGATCTGGCAGTGGACAAAAGCACGGTGAGTCGTTGGGCAAAGCGTGTGTCATCATCGCCGCAAGGTCAAGCAAGACTGTCTGATCTCCCACGTGCGGGCCGGCCGTGCACAGCTGTGACTCCTGCAATGGCGGAGCGTGCGAACACACTCGTTCGAGATGATCGACGGATCACCATCAAACAACTCAGTGCTCAACTTGACATCTCTGTTGGTAGTGCTGTCACAATTGTTCACCAGTTGGGATATTCAAAGGTTTGTTCCCGCTGGGTCCCTCGTTGTCTAACCGAACACCATAAAGAGCAAAGGAGAACCATCTGTGCGGAATTGCTTGCTCGTCATGTGGCTGAGGGTGACAATTTCTTGTCAAAGATTGTTACAGGCGATGAAACATGGGTTCATCACTTCGAATCTGAAACAAAACGGCAATCAATGGAGTGGCGCCACACCCACTCCCCTACCAAGAAAAAGTTTAAAGCCATACCCTCAGCCGGTAAAGTCATGGTTACAGTCTTCTGGGACGCTGAAGGGGTTATTCTGTTCGATGTCCTTCCCCATGGTCAAACGATCAACTCTGAAGTGTATTGTGCTACTCTTCAGAAATTGAAGAAACGACTTCAGCGTGTTCGTAGGCACAAAAATCTGAACGAACTTCTCCTTCTTCATGACAACGCAAGACCTCACACAAGTCTTCGCACCCGAGAGGAGCTCACAAAACTTCAGTGGACTGTTCTTCCTCATGCACCCTACAGCCCCGATCTCGCACCGTCGGATTTCCATTGTTTGGCCCAATGAAGGACGCAATCCGTGGGAGGCACTACGCGGATGATGAAGAAGTTATTGATGCAGTACGACGTTGGCTCCGACATCGACCAGTGGAATGGTACCGTGCAGGCATACAGGCCCTCATTTCAGGGTGGCGTAAGGCCGTAGCATTGAATGGAGATTACATTGAAAAATAGTGTTGTGTAGCTAAAATATTGGGGAATAACCTGGTGTATTTCAATGCTGAATAAAACAACCCCTGTTTCAGAAAAAAAATGTGTTGCATTACCTATTGAACTGCCCTCGTACATGGTTCGAGTGGCTTAATCTGAGCAAGGAAACCACAACTGCTTTGAACTTTCAACATTTTCCAACCAGTTTTGCGAGTTTTGGTTCACCCAGAATGTTGGCTACCGATAACTCACATGCATTCACTTCACGGGAGTTCTAGGCATTCTGCTTTAACAATGCTATTAGGTACGCAACAAGGTGTCGCCTTATTACCCCAACCCTCCTTTACAGAATTTATAAAGAAGAACTTAAAGTCTTCTCTCGTAATCAGTCATTATGGGTCCCAAAAGAGGTGGGGCATGTCACTGAACTGGCTTAGTCTGGTATTCAGCACCTCTTGCCACCAAGCACAAAAGACAACCCTGGCTAAGCTCATGTTTTCATTTGAAATTAATTCCCCGCTATGCAACATCTGATCATCTAATGACTTACTTCTAGAGCATGCCGACCCCAAGTATCTGAGGACCAAGTGGGAAGCAGCAACAAAAAATGTTATTCCCACACAGCTTAGGAAAGCCCAGAACTGCAACCGGGAACGCCATGGAACGTCAGTGGCAGTGGGTGGCACAGCTTCCATAAAGAAAAAGTCTGAGGTCAGAGTAAGAGCATGCAAGGGACCATGGGAAAATGCTTCCATGTTTTGTGGTCCATGCAAGATTTTTACAAGATTTTTATGGTACTGCCCCCTGTGAGCTTACGGACTGTAGAGCGACAAACGCACAGGAAAATTCGAAGTCACTTGAACCAGCTTAACCGGGGAAGTGCGGAAAAGGCCATCCGTGTGTAATATGGTATGAAGCTGTGGAGTGTCCTTTTTCCCACACAGTCATCACTTTTGGGAGGGGGGGGGGGGGGGGAAATACTGCTATATTGGTACGTACGTATCGATTTCTCTCCCTGGTAGGCTTCACTCACGCAATGAACTCGTAGCGAGAGGGTGCGGTCTGGACTAGTTTTAAGCGGGCCACAACTGAGGAAGAAGGGTCTAATTTTGACTTTTTTGAAGAGAGCGGAGCGTACGCTGGTCAGTGAAGGAAGCCCACGCTTGTCAGAGTAACGTAATTCCACGCCCGAGACGAACAGGCAGTGGGACAGGCAGCCTTCTAAGTGCCGCTGACCAGAACATAAACAGAAGAATGCAAAGCCGCACCATGCTGAAGGTTGTGGGCTTGTACTCGTCTCCGTCGTTTGATTAACGGTGAGAACTCGCTGGATACTGCATTTCGGATGAAGTTTCTTCAGATTCACTGAACTCTTAAACTCATTATGAGGTTAGGATGCCACGTGTCAGTGATGAATTATAGGTCGTTATTTTGAGCTTTCGGGTTAAAGCGTGGAATTGCACGCTGCACTTATCAAATGCATCGATACCATCATCTGAGCACTGAACAATAAATGCTCTCTGTATTAACGGGGTGTTAAACAATACGGTCGTGACTTGTTTAAGAGTCAATTTTTCTCGCTGCCAGTTTCAGCCATTTGCATGCCCGGCCTGGAAAATTCTGCAAATTCATGTATAACTGGTTTACGTCATTGTAATGTGTAAATTAACTGTGCTTCGCTCTCTGTTGTAGAAGCCTGTTGTAATTGTATCCGTTAAGGTAATTTGGAACGGAGAGTGGGCACACTGTCGCATTGTATAAGTGGCTGTCTGAGAATGTGTACTTCAGCCAGGTGTGACAGAGCAGACGCCATTTTCCTGAAAGTGTGTCACCGAACCATTGTGTGTACAGTTGCATGAAAAGTAACATCAGATTTAAACTCAACAAATCATTGCATTTATTAATGATGCAGATGGGGTGCATTTGCATTTCAGCCATAGTCGTTAATTACTAAGAGTCTGGGTTAATAACTTTGTTGTGAAACTGGTAAAACTTGGTCAGGAAGTGTAAAGTAAATTGTTGGTGCAAGTTGTTCATTATAGTTCTTACTTACTTACACAGTGGCGTGCTAATTAGAGCTTTAGGGTTTCAAAAATTTGAGTAACTGAATGCCACTTTATGTACAATTTAGATAACTGTATTTTGACTCGATACATCAAAGAGTTTTGTTATTGCGAACCTGCAATATATGTGTAGAGTTCTTTTATGAAAACAAAGTTTTAGTGACTGTTTAAATTATTAATTGTTTTAAGGGCCAAAACCCGTTGTTCCTTTTTAAGATTCGTTTAGAAATATTTGTAACTGTTTAAATTATTAATTGTTTGATAGTCAAAACCCACTGCCCTGTCTCAGTGTCTGTTTGAAAATAATAACGATTCAATGGAATTGTTTGTCCAGGTATTAAAATATGCAAAATTTTAACTCTGTTTGTTTGGTAAAAAAATATGTTCAATAAAGGCTCAGTGGCTTAATGCTTAAGGTACCCCACGACCAAGCTAACCCGCACTATTGTTAACTACCTGCATTCCTATGCAGAATGAGACAATTGCACTTACAATCATAAGCACGAATATGGCAGTGATTGTAGTGACAGTACTAGCTTTCTGTTTTTTTCTCTTTCTCTGAGGTATAGTGCAGTCTGGGGCAGGCGAGAGCGAGCCAGATAGAGAGCACCACAGGGGTCGTATCCTTGGGACACAGGACCACTGTCCTTTCATAAGCTGGGCAGCGGGCTCACGCCAGGGAGGAAAGGACAGAAACGGACGGTGTGCGAAAAGATGGACAGCCGCCGGGCCACAGACCACCCAGACCTAGGACAATATGGCAAAACACACTTTCGGTGCTAAGAATGCAACCCCGCCACTGTTTCCCCCAGTCCAACATACGGACAGTACTGCACGTTCGCAGATGGCAAGGAAAATCTCGTCGCTGGTGTAAGGGAAATCAGAGAATCGTTATTCCAGACATGCAGAGCCATAAGTTCCAGCCGCAGATAACATCTTTAGAAAGCGTACCAAAAAACACCACTGGCTATGAGTTTATTGCGTGGCTGTTGGCCCTCTAAGTCAACGCTGAGAGAGTAGAACGTATATTTTTCTTTTTGTTTTGCCAATACGGCGAAATCACGCTGGCGGGAAAAACACGCTCGGTCATTAGTAGGCGGCCTGTGATGTGTGTGTTGAGTTCCACGGACTCAGAATAGCGCGTCAGTGACCAGCAGTGACAGAGCACCTTCTCGCGTTCTTCGTTTCAACACTCACCATTGAATCTCTTGGTGGGATTACAATGCAGCACTAGAATGATATGGAGTGATAGGCACAATAACTTGTTGCTTAGGATGTAGGAGGTGACCCCTCTAATGGTCGTTCTGCCCCAGTGAGATGTTTGTCATTATTGGTTGCCAGTTTGATGCCTTGCAATCACTGCATACCTACCACACGACTTCGTGATTCTACAGTAATGATAGTGAATCGTCATAACAAAATTGACATCCACACCCCTCTTCACCCCATTGTATAGTTGTAACTAGTTTGGCGAAGGAACTTCGGGAAACCGTGTTTAATAACACTGCCGTTGGAAGCATAACCATTGCCATTATGCAGTGAAGGTATTGCTTGTGTCTTGCTGCTGGTATACTTTACATACGATCAGAATATCTTTGGATTTTATTCCAGATTTCGAGACAGAATCTCCCTGGGGAAAATAATAAGAGTATCTCGCACTGAAATCCGTTCTAAGTTTCGAGCATCTTAAAACCATTACCAATCTTTGAGTCTTGCGTTCTGGTATGATTTCGTCATTGCTTATCCGAGAGTGTCCTGATCTATTCTGTGAGTCAATGGGGTATTTATTTCCGTTTGTCTCAACTGACGTTAACACTGTGTCATTGAATTTGAGCCACAACTGCCAAACGTTTACATAGTTGATACGGAAGGAATGGAGACTGTCTCTTAGAAAGACGTCAAGATAATTTTTATCTACTTTTTAAGTAGCTACATTTATCTTTCAGTTTTAGTGGATTTGCATGTTTAATCTCGCTTCGAAACCCTATATTCATAAATTCTATGTTCGTCATTAAACTCCCTATCGCCTCAGAATTATTTGCCGGTAAGAGGTTATGATTTGTTATCAAGACTATTTTCATTTCGTGCAAGGTCCTGAATTAATCGCTAAAAATGAACTACCAGCAGGGATAGCTAAAATCTTGTGTGCCAGCCTACAAAGGTTTGGAAAGCAATGCTGCTGTAATTTCCACCAGGAAACCAACATATTAGGGTCTTCGCTGTATTACATGCCTGTTGTTAGGCGCCGTATCGTTTCGTCTTCAAAAACGTTCTGACATTCTCAGTTGTGTCAGCCTCAGAAGCCTAGTCTCCAAATCATCTTTCCTTGAGCGACAGGCTTTTGTTCATTTACGTACATAGTTTCACTTTGTACAACCAAGAAGGAACGAGGTAATTATCTATATTTAGAAGAAATCACCGTTAAATTACTGTTACAGGAATTAAAAAGTCAAAATCTGAGATTATATTCTAATCAGACAAGGAAAGTAAATCGAGAAGCTTTTTCTATTCATAATTACCTCTCTCTGCTTATGTATTTCGAAGTTCACTGGTTGACACATTCATCCTAGTAATACCAAGGCATTTTCCAAAGCGCACATTACCAATGGAGGAGGGGGTACTTCAGACCCTCCTGAAAAAAATTCTATGAAAACGTGGTGTCTGTTCTTTCGTACATGCCCAAAAGAAAAGACAGGACGCAGAATCCGCAGTTGTGATACATATTAATAATGTTCGCCTCGGGCCTGTAGCCGGATCATGGAGTTCTCTTGAAACAATATTTGCGTGGTCCACCTGGCCGTTATCTTCAATTGAGTAAGCTGTTGCATCAGCTAGCCGGAATTGCATTCATACTGCGAAGAGCTCCTTTACACACCACGGAAGCCAACAGTGTGTGCGCAAGAAATCGTCTTCACTGCCCTCTAGCGCTGGTGGACATATTGTTCCCCTGTAGTGGAAGCTGGCGAAGTCGATAAATCGCTGTCAAAAATTATTATGATGCCTGAATCGAAGACCGTTGTTTTCTAGTGTCTGACTAAATAGAGTTCCAAATGATAATTAATGTGTAACCCTTGTCTCTATTTATAAGATTGTCTTATGGTCGAAATTCAATTTTTTTAAACACAGTCCAAATAACGAGAAGCAAGAGCAACCATCATGTGTTTCTTTACAAAATATTTTATGTCACTCGGTAAGATAGTGCTCTGCTACGGCAGATTTCTCAGGTTGAAACAAAAGTGTATGGTGCTGGCGCTCAGCACATCGTTCCTGAATAATACGAATTGTTTGACCAATATAAGCTTTCCCACAATGACAGGGGATTTTGTACACACCAAACTTCCACAATCCCAAGTGATTCTTTACTGAGCTAAGGAGCGCTCTTATCTTGACTGGCGGACGAAAAACGCTTTTGATATCATTTCTTTTTAAAACTCTTCCTATTTTCGATTATATGATCCAAGGAAAAGGTAAGAAAGCTACCGATTTATGTGTACCTTCTAATGGTTCCCGCAAAGGTCCAAACTGGAAAACACTGACGAATCTGTATGTCAGTATAGCCATTCTTCTTAAACACAACTTTAAGATCATTCAGCTCTTGCGTTACGTTTTCTGTGTATGAAATAAAGAGACACAAATGGTTGTTCCTGCTTGTCCCTATTGGGACTGTATTTTAAAAGAATCCGTTGAAATTCGACCATCTGACAATATTATAAAGAGAGACAAGGGTTATCCTTTAAGTAAAATTTGGAACCCTGCTTTATCATACACTAAAAACCAACCGTCTTCGATTCAGCCATCAGAATAGTTTTTGATAGCGATTTATCGATTTCGCCAGCTTCCACCACTGGGGCTTAAAATGTTCACTAGTTTTAGAGGGCAGTTACGACCATTTATTGTGCACGCGCTGTTGGCTTCCGTGGCGTGTAAAGGAGCCGATGCCCGCAGTATGAATTCAGTTCCGGTGAATTGGTGCAACAGCACACTCATCTGAAGATGACTGCCAGGTGGGCCACGTAAATATTGTTTCAAGAGGACTTCATGATCCGGCTGCAGACCCGAGAAGAATACTATCGGTTATTACACTAGGAAAGCCTACATAGTCACCTTTTGGTATGGAGGCGGGGGAAAGGAAAGGAAGGAAAGGGTGTTTCTTCACTTCTTTTTCTTTCTCTCCCTCCACCTACAATTTACATAGTGTGTATCACAGCTTTGGATTCCGTCTGGTGTCTGTTCTTTCAGGTATATCGGGAAGAACAGAATAACAAACACCATGCATTCATATAACTGAATCGCCTCGATGGACTTTGAATCCACCACCGTCATTGCGAATCCCCAATCATATTCGACCCCCTTGAGAACAGTCAAGGTAGAGAGCATGAAAGACGTGGACGGTGACTGTGGATAGGTAGCACTATGTGGGAATGCATGTCGGCAGAGGAGCCTACCAAGTAATCTGAGCAGTTGCGATGAACACTGTTACCAGGTGGCGCAGTGGTTAATGCAATGGCCTAGTGAGCAGGAGGTCCTGGGTTCGAACCTTGGTCCAGCACAAGTTTTCACTTGGCGCCCCTGACGTCACATAAAGTCCCGATGCAGCTAACATTATGAGTTCTTCCTTTCCTTTCCTTTCTCCCCCCTCCGCCTTTAATTTGCACAAAACAAAAATTGTTAACAGTTGTTGAATTATGGTAACAACGTATTTTTTAAAGAGCTGATACGTAAGAGTGATCTAGAACCTGAAAATACATTTTATCACACTCTTAGCGATGTCAATGCATCTTCAATAACGCGTAATAATATCACCACAAAAAAATTAAAAAATCTTATTTAGTTTATTGTTAATGTTTACTCTCAATATTATTTTTAAAGGGACATTGATATGAAAGTAAGGACCTGAATCTGGAAATAATAAATAAGAACTTCATTGGGGTAAGAGACATCTGCTGTAGAGACTAAAATTTTTGGGTTGGAATATAAAACATATATAGAATCTGGTAGAAGAATTCATTAAAAATAATAAATATTTTTTCCATAATTTTAAAATATGAAGTAACTGACTAGGTTACAATGCTTTCAAGAGTTGGGCATAAAGTATACGTCCCGCCCCGCTCCCCGTCAGTATTGCGAGGGTTAGGATAGACTCTGCCGTTTCCGTTTATTTTAGTCGAGATAGAAGCATGTGCACAACATTTCTAAATTACGATATTTCCTCTCGGCGATTACAGATGCCCTCCCTCGACTATGGCTACATCAGACAAAACCAAATTTAATGGTTCAAATGGCTCTGGGCGCTATGGGACTTAACATCTAAGGTCATCAGTCCCCTAGAACTTAGAACTACTTAAACCTAACTAACCTAAGGACATCACACACATCCATACCCGTAGCGGTCGGGCGGTTCCAGACTGAAGTGACTAGAACCTCTCGGCCACAGCGGCCGGCGAAACCAAATTAAACAATATCAACTAAAATAGCACTATGAACGTCGCTTCTCTTCGTTCAGTGGTACTACATACATAGTTGTAATGATAATTGTCGTTTTGTGTATAGACAATAGTGTTGTGTATCATGGATAAAAACTCTGCAGATACCCAGTTTCCTGTGTGGCACATGCATACCATTTCCATCAACTTCTTGGGCTGATCATGAGAGAACTTTGCCACCATGCTGGCCTAATTAGCAGTTTCATCTCGTAAGTCCATATATTCCAGGCGTTTCTCCCATACAACATCACAGCGTCTTTCACAGTGTGCAAAACATGTTTACAGTAGTTATTATTTAACTTTTCAGATTGTTAATTTGGATACACTTAACAACAATGTTTACCGTGGTGTAAGGGCTTCACTTGGGGATGATGATGAAATGGAATATTCGATGAATTTTCACATCTACTTTCTCATAAAGAACGCACAAGAGAAAGAGATAAAAGTTTATTATAATAAATCCAAAGAAAACGCTTAATTTGACTTGATCAATAATTCGCATTTCTTCTTCATTTTGCACAAGTTAGTGACACCTCAAGTAAGTGCACACAGTAGCGATCAGCCCATCTGGAAACGACGGGTGTTGCTGGCTCTGTCGACTATCGAACCACTAGCAGATTCAGCCTTCGCTATCATACGTCTCCTGTTGTCAGCCTGGCAACCCGTCATGGAGACCAGTAAAGTAGTGCACGGGGCGACGTGTTCTGGGCTGAGCCCACTCGCGCTAAGTAAGCCAGCCTGTCTGAGATGGGCTAGCATGAGCTGGCAGAGCATGATGCATTCCTCTGAGTGACAGCACCCCATAGGAAATATAAATTCTCTCTTAGACTTGCCCACCCGTTCGGTTCCTAACTGACCTCACCCATTTCGTAGATCCATGATACTGAAATGGGCCTTCACTGATCATGGTCTCTGTTGTATCGAATAACTGAAATACATAAGCTACCGTGCATTCGTCAAGCAGTCTGCAATCACAGCACTATTGGTATAATTTGGTCAAATGGTTCAAATGGCTCTGAGCACTATGGCACTTAACTTCTGAGGCCATCATTCCCCTAGAACTTAGAACTACTTAAACCTAACTAATCTAAGGACATCACACAGTCCGCAGCTCGTGGTCGCGCGGTAGCGTTCTCGCTTCCCGCGCCCTGGTTCCCGGGTTCGATTCCCGGCGGGGTCAGGGATTTTCTCTGCCTCGTAATGACTGGGTGTTGTGTGAAAGTCCTTAGGTTAGTTAGGTTTAAGTAGTTCTAGGGGACTGATGAGCATAGATGTTAAGTCCCATAGCGCTCAGAGCCATTTGAACCATTTTTGAACATCACACACATCCATGCCCGAGGCAGGATTCGAACCTGCGACCGTAGCGGTCGTGCGTTTCCAGACTGTAGCGCCTAGAACCGCTCGGTCACTCCGGCCGGCGCATAATTTACCTCTATCTCTAAATGTCTTAGGGATTCTTACTATACATGATATCTACGGGCTTTCGCTCTCCTATAGAGCTACGCCTTTGAGTTGCCTGTTTAGCATTTCCTCCACTACTGGTTTAAAATGTTGCGGAATACGATGTGGCTTCTTGTAAACTAGGTGGAACATACCCAGTGGGATTCCAGTTCTTGGTAACAGGCGCTGCCATAAAATTTTACTGCTTCAGTCATCTTTTAATGATGTTTATAATCACAGAAAGTTTTGGCACCACGCAGCCATAATCAGGTGTATTAGAGTTACATTTACATTATCTGAAGTGTGATGAAGGTTATTTGTCGGGTGTGACACTGAGGTTATGTGCCACAATTTAACCCTGTACAGCAATAGTCATTTATTTCAATGTTTAGTTGCGTGTTGAAATCATTTCATTGACGTCCTTCCATTTTTCCTGGAAATGTATTTGTCTGGCGCAGAGAGCACTGTAATAAGCACAACACCATCACTTAACACTTTCACATTCTGATATTTACATTCCAAAGACTCATAACTGTGAAAGTAAACTTAGGACATTTGCTAAGTTATTACAAGCAATGAAAATGAAAATAGAATCTACGTATTCTTGAAAAAAAAAAAAAACTACTAAGATAAGCCATGTATAGAAGAAAAGAAGTCTATTATACTGAAATTTTGTAACGTGTGATGGTCTTTGTACAGGCCAAACTGGTCTTAATTTTATATCCAAATAAGAGGAAGATATCAGCCCAAAGAGCACGACTGTTTTTGGCCATCATTTGCGACATACAAAACATGCAACAGGTAGTACTGAAAATGCTACGAAAATTTTGCGTGTATCACCTAGTCAGATGAAGACAGACATACTTGAAGACTGGGAAATATACAAACGGAAGATCAAGGCGCTAGAAAAATTGATGAATGAACAGTCCGAATTTTAATAGTAATTCTTTTGCTTTTTTTAAAATTAGTTTGTGACTCAGTAAATCATATAGCTGATGATATATTAGTGATTTATAATACTGTATGATAATGTCTGAGATCTTTATCAATATAGTATCCATGTATTTATTTGTAATTTTATGATCTCTGGAGGGACAGTATATTAAATATAATAAACAACTGAATGCCTATGTCAGATTTTAATGTATAAACAACTAAAGATGCCTGTGAAGTACTGGATGTACAGAGACAATCGTGATACAGGCAAATAACATTTATTATATTGATATGATGTAAAAATAAATGTATTATGTACACTGAAACATAACAAATGCACGTATTATAAAAGATTTCAAAAACTGAAAATTTTGTGTTTCATATTTTGTTAGTAACATTATTCGTTCTGATGTAGGTCATGGTTTGAGGATGAACGAAAATGTTCTCAAGTTGTCACTAAAAAAAATTAAATGCAATTCTAATGGAAACCTTAATTAATACATTTTGGTGTAGGCGTATTTCTGTCATGGCACATATTAAACTTTAAGATTATTTTGGCATATCTTGTTTATTCAATTATGTCAAGACACTTCTCCTTCTTATTATTAATAAATCAATCATCCTGCGTTGGAGATATATCTGGAGACATTTACATTCTCGTTTGTGGTTCATCATTTAGCAAAATATTAACAAATAGTGTCACATGAATAAAACTTTCTAGTTCTTCATAGAAGTCCATTAGGTGTCTATTGTCTATTTTATGTAACGTAATGAATTGGTTGGCAGCTCAGTCACCATAACGAACCATATTATCTTACTTGTTCCTCCTGGAATCCTATGACGACAGTTGAACTAGAGTGACCATGATTGCGGCTTATAGAGAGCGCTAAGGCCTTTAACTCCATCTAGAACATCTAGAATTAGTTTGGTACCACTGACCGTGACGTCCATGGAGAATGAAACGCTATTGAGCTCCACAATATACCACTTTAAGTCAAATTTTTAATGATACGAACAACGGAAATCTAACCCAAGATCAAAGTCGTAACCGCTGTCTACCAAGGAAAGTACATCCATCGAGAACTGAAAGTTACAGTGCCTCAAGTTAAAGTAACCCTTGCTGACCTCAGTGACATTACAACATTCCAACTACTCCGCTTAATATTCAACTACGTAGACGCATACTGGCGTATCCGAAGAGCCCAGCTACTGACACTTATGCTCCTATGTCTAACGAAAATTTCCCTTTCTACCGTCTTACTGTGCCAGTTGAGCCCGTGTCATAAGAAGCAAATTTCACAGTAAGTTGGTTAGCAGACAGCTTGGCCATCGGGACAGCCTTCAACAGCTAACACACCATGTAAGGCCTGTGGCAAGTTTTCAGGTGGTAAAATGTAAGTTTTAAGTGTAGATATTTGTTTGAATAACTGGCAGTTTTCTCAGCATATAACAATAGCTCCTTCCTCAAGGCATAAATTAAAGGAATACTGCTTGCTTTCCTCCACTATCGAGACGTCAGTAGTAACTAAAATGCACCCTGATGTTATGTTTCAATTCTTCAACTGAGGCTGCACTTGCAGCGTGGCCACGTCTTCAAGTCTGCGACGTCGATGCCGATAGGACTCCAGAATGATCAACATAGGGAGCAATCAGAGAATTCTACAAGGAAAACGTCACTGGAGCTATCACCTAAAAACATGCGAAGCTCCCTGCAGGCAAGCAGTTTAGTAGTCAACGGTGATTGCTCAGGAGCCATCATGCGAGCTATCAAGCAATCTTGTAGCAGATCTTACTCCACGTCGTAAGTGCTTTACATAAATCTATGGCACTGACGTTGCGCCACGCTAGCCAGTATCTGCATTTACTGGAACCACTACCCAGTGGTTTCAGTACTTTCTCATCCAATTAATGCATGCGTGCAACAATACAGCCTACTATGTGTGGATCATGGAAGTTATCCACATTCGCTCTTTGTTGCCCACATGGCCGCAATTTTCACACACTGGCGGTTTGGAGCCCCCTACCTGCACCACTGGAGTGGTGGCAGCAGTAGTACACCACTTACAATCCGAACATGTTCCTCTCTTCTCGTGGATGCATGTCGGGTTGTATCTCTACCAGAGTAATGGTGGAAGCGATGGTAGCTGGGAAACCAGTTCGCATTTTCCTTGACATCTTGGCTGGTAATCCACACAGAAATGAGTCTATGGTGTACTCCTAGGCTTCTTGGATTACTACTCAATCCACTTATACACTTCCTTATCGGGTGTATATTTTGTTACTGGTTGTTGGAATATTATTCACAAATTCCTCATACCCTCACCTATTCCTTACTGATATTTTATTAACAGGTTCCGGTGGTGCCCTCTGGTACCTTGTTACTGATGGCATATGTGCTGTCCATCTTCCTAATCCACGAAAGTTTCCACGTGTATTAGCTTTCCACGATTGTTTGCGAACACAGAAGCATTGAAAGTCAATTTTAACCGCGCTAGATTCGGCAACTGGTCCTCTAATCACATAACTGAGGTCACTGTAGGCCTGAAATGCTCAAGAAAAACTCTAATTTCTATGAAGTATCCTCTTCGCACTCACAAACGATGTGACCAATGCGATCATAGAAAAGATCAACACTAGGGTAGATAGAATAGGTGGCGACAGGCTTTCTGTCTTTCTGGCTATCATCCATTTTTTTAGTTCCTCAGTCAAACTACAATTATCCACACACGAGAGCGCAACGAGATTCAAGCGATGCTGTGCTGCGTCTTGCATGGTAAGTTTCTCAACCACCGACATCTTTATACTATTATTTATTGAGGGTAAAAATGGAAAATCCACTAATGGAGGGGTTACAAAGGGTATAACACTCACAGATCAATCCACGATGTCCCACTCTACTGGTAATGATAAGGCAGCAACACTGTGACTAATGAAATCATGCTTCTTCACACCGCCGGCAGATGTGGCCGAGCGATTCTAGGCGCTTCAGTCTGGAACCACGCGACCGTACGGTAGCGGGTTCGAATCCTGCCTCGGGCATGGATGTGTGTGATGTCCTTAGGTTAGTTAGGTTTAAGTAGTTCTAAGTTCTAGGGGACTGATGACCTCAGATGTTAAGTCCCATAGTGCTCAGAGCCATTCAAACCTTCTTCACATCAGTTGAAACGGTACTTTAAGCAGAGATGTACCCAGAGTGATCGACAAGATCTCGCTTCTGACACCTGTTATAACGGAGTTAGAGCAAAAAAGGAGAGGGTTGCCGGGATGGCCTACCAAAGAACATATCAGGTGGAGAGCACGGGGAATCTGTACATCGGCGGTTCAAGAGACATTCTGGAAGTCAAAGAGTGATGTAAGAAATAACACTTTCTACTTAAGTGTGGTAGTACTCTCTAGTACATTACTTTGTTGAAATTTATTACTTTAAAAATTGTACCCGGGAAATATCAATGTACGTGCATGTCAATAACCAGATACTGACAACAAGGTGCAGGTATACTCAGACTTGCAGAGTGAGGAATATGAGTGAGGAGGTAACTAAATGAAACTACTTCTCATGATTTAGGAATGTGCTGCCACTGACAGATAAACATCAAACTGAAATTAAGACAGATAGCAGTATGTCTGAACTTACACAACAGGATTATTTCTTCGCCGTTTTAATTTAATATTATCGGATTTCTTGTTTTTCTTTAAAAGTAAACTTTGACGCCATATTGAAGTGACTTACAACATCATTGTCACACTGTTTCACCATATTAAGTGACTGGCAGTGACAAAGAAACGGATTTTGAAAATTTTCCTTGCTGGTACGCAAACCTATGACATTCAGAACGTAACATCTAGTTTGAAGTGCACCCCAGAAGTGTCATTGCATCCTTATTATCGATCGTTGGCACACTTATCAACTATATGCCATCTTTGACGGAAAGTATTTGGTGGTGGGCAGATAGTTACAAACTGATTCCACTGTTGATGGCTAAGAGACTGATGAATATTTAACGACTTGCTCCATAGACAGATAAATGAATTGAAATATTTCAAGTGTCGCTACGAAGGGAGATATTCCAAAAATTTGAAAGCTTTACTCACAAAGCTGTGAGATATATTTCCCTCTCATACGTTGTTTTGCAAACTCTTCGCTACTATCTTGCAGCTGTGCCTTAGCTCGTAATAAAAGAAGAAAATGACTGAAGACATACCGTTTATACATCTCTCAAGCTTAGATATCTCTAATTCGAAAACTTGCCGGAATACAGTGTTGTTAATAGCTGCAATATTAATTGTCAATGCCGAAAAATCTTCCATACTGCGTTGGTCTTTCTCGTGTGCTTTCTTTAGAGTACCCCGTTAATAACAGAATTCCTGTCAACTGTGTCTCAGTTTTGTAGAGAAACACGTTTATGAATCTGCAGAGGAAACTTAATGAAGGTTGTAAAGCGAAACACACCGCTAATAGCATCTTTCGGCCGTAGTGTTCACTCTTTATATTTTCAGATCGTAGACGACTGCTTACCAACCTTTTCATCTATAACAGTGACACGCATATATGACTCTCAGGTTTTGCTGTGTAAACTGCTACTGTTCCATTTTTTACAAGAAAAACATAAATATTTCGGTAAATAACAGAGGCATATGCAACAAAAGACATTTTATAATTAATTAGTTCCTGCATTTACGACAAGACTCTGCATAAAGACGACTGACAAAGGTGACGTCTACCATCATCTAAAGTTGTGCTATTAAAACCGAGTCCTAGAAGCATTAGAAGGTCATCTGGTCGGGTAGTTTCAAATGTAGAAACAAATCTATTGACATTTACTTGAAAGATGCGTGGTGTTGGAACAAATATCTTTGCAGACATTTTCGTACAAATCTACTCACCAAACCAGCAAGAAAGCTCCTAAGCAAACGTGCGCTTTATTACCTCAGAGCGAATCTAAACGATCTGGCACGGAAACAAACGCCAATTCGTAGTGGCAATTTGGCCAGCTCCCAAATGAGGAGAAGCCCTTAGCGGCAGCACACTTTATCGAGAATAATTTTCGTATAAATTAAGATTAAGGACATATGAAATACAGACTCCATGCAGCACTCACTACATTGGTGAATGTGCACTGAATCCACTACTCTCTCATTTCGAAAAATGCTGCAGATACACTGTACGTTGCTGAAACGTACTCTCGCAGCGATTCTTTGATAGATAATTTACAAAGCTGTTAGCAGAGCAACTTAAAATCAAGAGTGTGAAATGAGTCGCATCATACAATAAATTGTCAAATTTTAAATAAGAGAACGAGAAATAATTCTATTTCACTTGAGTTGGAATGAGCTCTGTACGAAAGATAATGTTTGTAATGTCCCATTATTAAGGATCCAAATGTGAATATTCTGATTTCGTCAGTGTCCATGCTTAAAATTCCTAGCATAGTATTAATATTCGATCAACTTACAGGATACTTTCCCTTAGTGGCACAGGCATCGTGCAACATATAGTAAAATCAGTTTTGCCTACCACTAAAATACATATTCTATTGTATATTATATCTGTATAAGATCAGTATACACTACCATTTCCTTAGTGAAATTTCCAATAATGTTGCCTAATGTATGAAGGCGACGTCTTTGTTTCATTCTTAAGATTATAAATTATAGAACGATCACAGGTACGTGAGCGACAGTCGTAATTTTGAAACTGTGATGGAATCCCATAAATATTATGATATGCAACTGTTGTAGTAATATTCATACTAAATTTTGTGAGCTAACGGTTTATTGAAATTGCCCTGTCTGAAATGTGGCGTGTATCAATGAAATGTACTTTTTCATTACTTTTCCAATCTTACTATCGTTTCGTTAGTTTTACCATCGTGGTCCTTACGTAAGTACGTAAATAAACCATTAAATTTATTTTTGGTTAAGATCGAGATAAATAGTACATGAGACGTTCTCCCCATTCGTTCAAAGATGGGAATCTCTGGTGTAACACGGTTACATATACGAAGAAGAGTGGGAGTAATGTGCTTTGTGCTGGATTGCACAACTTCAGTTACGTAAATTATGGCACTACTTTAAACGGTCGCCAGCCAAACAAGTACATAGGGTAGGTAATGTTCACCACTTCCATTCTTACCTTCACGTAAGTAGTAAAAACTGCAGTGTGCATTTAATAGATGGTTCTTTTGGAATAGCGAAGAACCTCACTTGCAACAAAAAGAAGTGCGCTGTTGCTCTAACCAAGGATCTTCAACTACTACTGAAAGACGTATCTGCAACATCCTCATAGTAACGCGTACCTTTTAAGAACAATGATTCTTTAACAATCTATTCGCTAACAGTACAAAAAATGTTCAAATGGGTGTGAATTCCTAAGTGACCAAACTGCTTAGGTCATCGGTCACTAGACTTACACACTACTTAAACTAACTTATGCTAAGATCAACACACACATCGGGGGAGGACCCACACTTCCGGCGGGAGGGGCCGTGCAGTTCGTGACGTGACGTCCTAAACCGTGCGGCCACTCCGCGCGGCGCTAACAGTACTCTGAATGTGTGATTGCAACAAAAAATTGACATCGCTTGTGCATGCCACATAAGCCTTTCAACGGAAAAACACATATTGAGGCTAATATTATGTACAATGATGAGCCAAAACATTATGATCATTATCCACAGCGAAATTTCATACCAGCTAGCGACGCTGCGGACGCATGACGAGGCAAGGAAAGTACATAAACGGAGCAGAGAAGGATGGAGAACCATTACAGGAACGATACCGAGAGCCTATGAGCAAATTCACTGGCGTAAGAGACTTTGACAAAAGGCAGAAACTTACAGCCCAGTGCCAGGGAACGAGCTTCTGAGAATGGGAGAAGCTTGTCAACTGTTATCGCGCTACTGTCTGAGCATCTATGGAAAGTAGTGGAAAGACAGTGAAATCCTGACTAGGCGACAAGATGTTGGGCATCCACGTTCGGAAGTGTATATATTTTATAAAACAGGATAGGTGGTGATTTGTGACAAATCTGACGACGGAGTACAGCGGTCAGCGGACATTGTTGAATATGGAGTTCCGTAGAAGACGAGCCCTACGTGTTACTTTGTTGACTCCCAAAAATGGTCAGTTCAGGTTGCAGTGGGTTCGGCATCGTGGAGATTGGACCGTCGATCAATGAAAACATGCCACCTGATTTGATTAATCATGTTTCTTGTTTCACCAAGTCGATAGTCATGTCCGAGTAATCCCATCATCCAGGCGAAAGACCACTCGAAACAAGGAACAGGTCACGGACACAGCTCGAATAGGTCTGTGTTATGCAATGAGGGACATTTACAAGGCCCCACCATGAGACCTGTGGTGGTAATACAAATCATCGTCATACCTGTAGACTACGAGAGTATTATTGCGCACCGTCTACATTAATCTGATGAGTACCTGACAGCGATGACATCTTCCATAAGGATAATTGTCACTATCACAAGATCGGAATCGTAATAAATTGGTTTAAAGAACGTGATAGTGAATTCACGTTGATGTCTTGACCACTAAATTCGCCTGGTCTAAACTAGATGGAATACATTTGGGACTCTATTGGACATCAGCTCCGCGCCAAGAAACCACCGCTTCGTAATTTACGACAATTGTGTGACCTGCATGTAGACATGTGGTACCACAAACCTCCGGAAACCGAATCCATGACACACGGAGTCGCTGCCGTGTTGCGTTACAAAAGTGAAACATCACGCTATTAAGCTTGTGGTCAAAATGTCTTGGCGTAGTTCCAGAATGTATTTCAATGTTGTTGACAAAACCCAATACACATTAAGATTACATTTCGAAATTTAAATTGAAAAAGTGACTAGTGAGTATCAATGGGAAAATTACCTACGGTCTTGCACTGTAATGAACCCTTGTTTCGATAGTTTTCATGAATGCAAAATGAAAATAACTGTTGGTAACTTATTGTCAGTTTGTGATGCTGTGTTTCTGTTTCATTGACAATGTGTAAGCTTAGCATTCAATGATTTCAACCACCACTCCCAAGTGATTGTGACAGACTGCTCTCACACAATTATAAGACTCAAGGCGCCTATGATTTAAGGAGCGACTGTTCGGTCACTACATTCGACCGAGCCACTGGAGGGTGCTGCAGTCTCTGGAGGTATTTGTACCTGAGGAACAATGGTCAGTAGGCCTTTCCTCCAAGAGCACATAACGATATACTCGTCGCGGCGAGGGTTAGAACACTTGTTAATGCACTGTCGGTCAGTCAGCTGTTCTTAGCTCCTGGCCAAGCGCCATTAAAAATGTCAAATGTGTACGTTTTGGCTTGTAAATATTAACTTAATTGTGAATAATAAGTGATTATCTCAACTGTCCTGATTCATTACAATACGAATGGATTCGTAGCATTATCCAGTCCTAAATTCAAGGTCCTTTGGCACATTAAAGCTTAACGTTTGCGTCTGCAGCGGCATCGACATGACCCACCTAAGTACCGGGTCTGGCTATCCTTCTTCCTGTAATTCCCGCTCACCGCAACTGCTGCTTCTAATGTTGTCTCCCACCGCTATCTTTCCATGACGGACGAAGTCTTAAGAAATAAACTTGTAACCACACGCTCGGCTGCGAAAGAAAGCCTCGTGCGGTTGTTAAAGTTTGAAAACGGATTCAACCTAACGGGCGGAAAAAAAAAAAATTCGACGCCACATTGGGCGACTTGCGTGCCGGAGATGAGGATGAAATGACGATGAGGACAGCACAACACCCAGTCCACGAGCGGAGAAAATCTCCAACCCGCCCGGGAATCGAACCCGGGCCAGCTTGTAAGGGAGGCGAGCACGTTACCACCCAGCTAAGCAGGCGGACACCTAAGGGGCAAATCGGACACTTTGGACATTACTGGCAGGCTAGAACAGTTGCCAGAGATTGTGGAGAGGTATGAGGACGCGTAGTCACAACTCGAATTGTTTGAAGATGTAGAGACTCGTGCTGAGGACAGAGAAACATTCGAAAATATAGTCTTAGAATTTTCGAAAAAAATGAGAGCGATTCAGATGAATCACGCAAACGCAGCTGACAAGATTTCGTCAGATGCTGGGTCCGCTTTGAGTGTATCAAGACGTAGCATCAAACCGTCCACCATAAAACCGTCATTATCTAACCGTGATGTAACGCAATTCCGGCATATTTGCGACACATTTGTCAGTCTAGTCGTAAACAATGAGGAACTAGAGAACACTGCTAAGTACCATCATTTGCTGAGTTCATTGACAGGTGAAGCATACAGTGTAATCGCTCATCTTCCAGTGACTGAGTATCTTTGAAAGACAAAATTACATCACAGCTCCTAATAGAAAGGGGAACCGAATCTGAAGCCTGTCTGAGTTCGAATACATTTCCGACATTTAAAAGAACGCTTGTTTTTCTCGGAAATAAACGCAAATATTTACAGATAGCCAAGGCTACATTACCACCGCTAAGTCACCACTAAGTCACTATTAGTACTGCATTTGTCATGTACTACTAGCCTCACGCGTTGCACAATTGCAGCAAATTCAGACAAACGACGTTATAATGTGCAACAACTTGTGCCACAACTATCTAAAGAATGATCACAGGGCTTGTAACTGTTGCCCCATTAGCTGTCATACCTGTGATAAACAGCACCACATGTTATTACATGCAGAATCACACCGCGCACAAGACGGAATAGGGTAGGAGTGTCCAAGTTACATGTAACACGAACACAATGACAAAAATCAGTCAAGAATATCCAGCTATTGTTCACTGAAGATCAGCCCAGACAAAGAAGTGCTTCTGCGACAGCGAGAGTAAAGTGGCAACATATCAATGGAAAATGGCAGACTTGTCATGCTCTATCAGAGTATGGATTGCATTCATGCTTATTATCGGAAAGACGTGCTCAACGATTCAAGGAATAGGTGCTCAGAAAAAACACACCGTATCTCTATATTAGTGGGCTCTTGTATAAGCAACTTTATATCGCCTATAGAATGTTTAGTTCTGCGGAAGATAACTGGCACCTTGCTTGAACAAATAATTGATCCCAGTACGTGGAACTTGCCAAACGAACAACTCGCTGATCCAGACGTTTGGTCACCTGGAAAGACCGACCGACGTATTGCTAGGAGCAGAATTTTGTCCATACATACAGAAGTCAAGGGCTATCTCTGTAGAAGTTGATCATCCTGTGCTTCAAGAGACAACTAGGTTTTCTCATACCAGACCAGTATCAAACGGCAGAGCATACTATTTCATGACGGAGGCCGGTCGCGTCGTGCTTTGTAAAAACCGACACTGACGATCAAACATTCTTAAAGAAATACTGGAAGACAGAAGAATTAAATCGTAATATAATGACGAAAGAAGAGGAACAATGCAGCCCGATGCACACTTCGTGGAACACACAACGAAAGATTCCACATTCAGGTTCTTTGTCCGTCTTCAGTTTCGCAAAGAGCCAAGTCAACTGGGCCATCCTTTCCACACTACAGCAAAACGCTTCTCTCAGATAGAACAGAAACTAGCGAGACACGAGGAAAGCTACACAGAGTTTATGAGGGAGTATGAAGACTTAGGACGTATGGAACCAGTAGTTACCCTGCTACCATTTCATATTACATGCCGCACCATGCTGCCGTTAAGGAAACCAGCTGGGCTACCAACACAAGAGTAAATTTTGATTGTTCGACCTAAACGGACAGTGAGTTATCACTGAACACTTTGTTAATGGTCGGGCCAACCATTCAACAGGATTTGTGCTGCATAATATTATGCTTCTGATGAATCGCATTGTCTTCACAGCTTACGCAGAGAAGATATATCGACAACTTCAGGTAGCGCATGAAGCTCGCGCCTACCAACGAATATTGTCGAGGAGTGTTAGATCGGCACCATTACAGAAATATCAGTTAAAGACAGTCACGTACGGAATTGCCTGTGCACCTTTTCTTGCGGTACGATGTCTGTTACAATTAGCTCATGAAGGGCGTGGACGTAGCAAGGCAGCAGACATTCTTGCTTACGATTTATATGTGGAAGATTGTTTCTCAGTTCGCTTCACGGCAGAGGCTGAAATCAAAGTCCAGTAAGGTCTTACGAAGATGTTGAGTAAAAGTGCTTTCTCATCACAGAAAAGGTCCAGAAACAGTGTGAAATTCCTCGAAAATATCCCCTCAGAGTTACGAGAAACATGAGTACCCCTACAGCTTCACAACAACGACACTATTAAAACCTTAGGTTTACTCTGGCACCCAGTTGCTGCCTAGTTTCAAATAGTGAACAACGTCAAGCCAGAATGTAAAGTCTACAACTTCACAAAACCCATTTCACTGGCTGACTCATCATCCATTTTTGACCCTCTGTTAGTAATCAGTTCCATTGTGATCACATTCAAGACCTTTTTGCCACGGTTGTGGAAGCGTCATTTAACACGGAACGAGTACTTACCTCCAGAGTTGAATTGCATGTGGCAGATACAATGTAGAGAGATTTGTACGAAGACAATTTTCGTGTTGATCGAAGAGTAGTCACAGAAGGAACACCTATCAGCATTCAACTACGCGGATTCTGCGACGCTCGAGAGAAAGCCTACAGCTGTTGTATATACACAGAAGGAAAAAAAAAAAAAACATTGCAACACAAAAAAATTAATGTAGAGTAATGAAACTGTGGGATTACGTGTACCTAGTTACATAATTAAGTGATTAACATTGCAGGGTCACAGATTAATGTAAGCGCGAGATAAGCCATTGCAAATATGAAACGATTGCATACAAATAACCGGTGTAACCGCCAGATTTTTGAATGCAAGCATGAAAGCGTGCATGTACTGTGTTGTACAGGTGCCGGATGTCAGTTTGTGATGTGTTCGATTGGAGCCATATCTCGTGATCGATCAGATCAGACATGTCGACACCCTGTAGAGTATGTTTGGGTAAAATATCGGTATGTCAGTGAGCTTTATCCTATTGGAAAGCACCCACTGGTATGCTGTTCATGAATGGTAGCACGACAGGTCGAATCACCAGACTGACATACAAATTTGCAGTCAGGGTGCGTAGGGTAACCAGGAGAGTGCTCTTGCTGTGATACGATATCACACCCCAGACCATAACTCCAGGTGTAGAGTTAGTGTGTGTAACACGCAGGCAGATTGGTTTCAGGCCCTCAACTGGCATCCTTCTAACCAACACACAGCCACTACTGGAACCGAGGCAGAACCAACTTTCATCAGAAAACACAGTCTGCCCTCAAATGAGGCCCCGCTTGACATCACTGAAGTAGCCAATGTCGGTGGTTTGGGTCAGTGGAATGCACGCTGCAGTACGTCTGTCTTGGAACTGTCCTTGAAGTAATCGACTTGTAATAGTTCGTTGTGTCACTGTGGTGTAAACGGCTGCTCAAATTGCTGTGGCAGATGCAGTATGATGCGCCAGAGCCACACGCCGAATCAGATGGTCTTCCCTCTCGGTAGTGTCACGTGATCGTCTGGAGCCTAGTTTCCTTGCGACCGTACATTCTCGTGACCATCGTTGCCAGCAATCACGTGCGGTGTCTACATTCCTGCCAAGTCTTTCTGCAGTATCGCAGAAGGAACATCTAGCTACTCGTAGCCCTGTTACACGACCTCGTTCAAGCTCAGTGAGGGGCTGATAACGACGTCATTGTCATCTTACAGACATTCTTGACTAACATCAACTCACCACTACCAATGTGTATTTAAAGCAAACCTTATTTGCATTCTCATAGTGCGCTATTAGTGCCATTCTTATGCGACTGGTGCGAAATTTGAATAGAAATCATCTTTCGGATGTAGAAACACGCCTATCAACTGTCGTTTATGTCTCACAGCTCTTCCTTGGTGTTTCGATTTTTTTTCCGTCAGTGTATGAAAGGTCAACTAATCAGCGCGCAGCCACGGTTGTCAGACTGTTAGGCTCCAAAACACAAGTATCTCTTCAGCAAAAGCTTTAGTTATCTTGCTAGGAACTCTACGGGGCTCTCTTGGTGTCGCGACTACTACAGCATGTTGTTCGCTCGCTGAGTACAGTCATCGAATGAACTTACTTGAGGACACCGCAGCGACACGGTTCACGTCTCCACCCACGTGGTGGAAGGCATTTGTGGGGAACCTTGCCTCCCAAATACAGTATCTCCTGCAGACCTGCTGGAAAACAGCATTTGGTGGGAGGGACCAGTTTGGCTTAAAGAAGACGTCACTTAAAGGCCTGTATTAGATACCTCTAACGATTCTGTGTCCAGGAGTTGCCAGAAGATAAGACTAAGTCCTCTGTCACATCGGCAGAGCAATTCAAGACGGTCTTATCTGTCGATTTTTGAAGTTGTCACGATTGCAGCAGATAATGGCATACTGTCTCAGGTTTATTAATAACTGCAAGACTGGAGAGAAAACACGATTAACTGCTTAATTGTCTCGCAGTGAACTAAAGGACGCTTTGCTATGGTGTGTAAGAATAGCACAAGAAGCCACATTCGCAATGGCAATTCAGCAATTGAAAACCAGCTAACTAGTAACAATAAAAGCAAAATGAAATCACTTAATCCTATCGCGATGACATGAGATTAGTACATGTTGAAGGCAGGACACAAAATGATGATCTGTCGTATGAGGAGAAACTGCAGCTCGTACTGTCACCTCATCAACACGACAAGAGACTGATAGTGGAAGATGGATATCGCAGTTTTTGCCACGCTAGATGTCAGATGTTGCTTACATCTCTCAGGAAGCAATACTGGATACCTAAAGGATGAAATTAAATTCGGTGTGTTCTGCGTAAGTGCTTGACTTTCTTTTCTTTCTTTGACTTGTGCCTTGTCCCACAGTTTTTGCAGGGTCGGCATTGTTACAATCGGATATGGAATGGTTAATTGAAAGCGGTCGCTGGATCCACTTCCTGCTGCCAACCCATACCCCCACAGGGACGGAATCAGCGTACCCCCGGCTGTCTGCGTCGAGTGTACACCGTGAAATAGTGCTAACGTGTTTGAAACGTCTGCGAGTCGTGTAACTGAGGCGGGGTGTGGGGCCAGCCCGGTGTTCACGTAGTGGGATGTGGAAAACCGCCTAAAAACCACATCCAGGCTGGCCAGCACACCAGCCCACGTCGTTAATCGGCCTGGCGGATTCGATCCGGGGCCAATGCGCCTAATCGAGTCCAGGAAACAGCACATTTGCGCTCTCGGCTAATCTAGCGAGTTGTGCATAAGTGCTTGACTTGTCAGCGATGAAAGGGAAAGCCCGCACAGCAGCTCACAGGAGACTTGCCACGCCTACGTGTAAAAGCTCTGAGGCCTTTCTGAAGTTGTGGGAATGATTACACATGACTGCTCTATGTGAAAACTGACTCATGGTAATCCAGATTAAAGGAAAGTGGTATGTTGCTCTATTTGTGTACCAGGCTACACGTGCAATGCGTCTGGAAGTTGTTGGCAGCATGTCGATTGAAGCGTTTCTGTCGGCCTTTGAAGATTTTCTTCACTATGGGGTTGATGCCAAAACCCGTACAGTGACAAAGGGGCAAAATTTGTTGGAGCTAGTCGGAAACTCCTCGACTTACAAGCTGCTGTGAGCGGTCGGTATCGTCACTGACGAAAAACTTTATGCACGAAGAAGGCATCGATTGGCGCTTCATTCCTGCGTCACCACATTTTGGAGGAATATGGCAAGCAGTATTACTTTCGGAGAACGATGGGAACCGTATGCCAAACATTCAAAGAGTTGACAGCCCTGACTTACCAGATTGAGGCTTGCTTGAACTCTCGTCCTCTCACGCCACTATCTTGCAATCGAGCCCAAGTCCTCACCCACGATGATTTTCTGATTGGAATTACAATCATAAGCATCCCTCAGTCAGATAAATGTACAGCCAGAGTGAGCTTGCCCACAAGGTGAGAACTACTGCAGCAAGAGTTCCGCATCAGATCACCTGACTACCTATATCGTCCGCAGCAGCGGGCCAAGTGGACGGTCCCCAGTCAGAATGTGGAACCTGGTGCATTGGTTGTAGTAAGGGAAAATAACCTGCCACACTTATGCTGGAAGCTGGCCATCATGAGGGAGTACACAATGGGCACGATGGAATGTTGCGAGTAGCTACTATTCGCATGTCACCAGGATTTTTCAAGACACCAATGTGCAAGCTATGGCCTTTACAGATTGAAGTGTTACAAGAATGAACAGTGTAATCGTGTTTTTTTAAGCCTGTAAGTTTTCTTTTCTTTGTTCTGTGTATATCTTACAGCACACTCAGCGTCTTTCACCATTTTTTTTCTTTTCACAGTATTTTTTGTTTATGTGATTTTGATTTTCAGGCACAAGTTACTAACTCTGTGGACAGAATTCCTGCTTGAAGGACACAATGACTGTGTATTATGTTATGGTCTTTTCCATAATTTAGCAGCCCTTATGTTACTTGTATTACTTTGAAAAGACGTTATTATTCCTTTGGCTGGCGGTATGTTCGGTCACTACATTCGACCGAGCCACTGGAGAATGCTGCCCTCCCTGCAGATATGTATACCTACATCTACATCTACATCTACATTGATACTCCGCAAGCCACCCAACGGTGTGTGGCGGAGGGCACTTTACGTGCCACTGTCATTACCTCCCTTTCCTGTTCCAGTCGCGTATGGTTCGCGGGAAGAACGACTGTCTGAAAGCCTCCGTGCGCGCTCTAATCTCTCTAATTTTACATTCGTGATCTCCTCGGGAGGTATAAGTAGGGGGAAGCAATATATTCGATACCTCATCCAGAAACCTGAAGGACAATGGTCAGTATGCCATCCCTCCGCACACGTATCGGTACATTCGCCTCGGCGAGAGTTAGAACAGTTGTGAATGGACTCTGGGTCGGTCGGCTGTCCTTAGCTCGTGGCCACGCGCTATGTAAAATGCCAAATATGTAATGTAAATCAGGCTTACTTGGACCCTGATAGGTTAATTGAACTCAAAACTTTTAAGTGATTTAAGCCATTCCTAGTACCGGTTTATTGAAATGTTACTCTTAGCAGCACTCTACAGTCTCTGGCACACTCCACGTTTTTCCATGAGTTGCTGCTACAGTTGAGTGGAGGTTATGTTAGTGGTATAACGCATGTACTGTTTTTTTCGTTTTAAAAGTTCTTTGTTCTCCGTGCGAAGAATCGAAGTTTTGAATGCATTAAGTGCACAGGTTTATTCGTTAAACAGTTCTTTATGTGGTTCCTATGTAAGCATTTAACAATAAATTGCTTTTAAGATTATATTCACCTAAGTGTATGTTGGTGTATTGCTAACCAGATACATGGGCTACTTGGACCCACGACCTCATTGGGTCCAAGTAACCCATAGGTAAGTATATTCTCTATTTATATCAAAATAAAATAGATTCTGGCAAGTTATATTCAATTTGTACCTAATTCAAAAGATGTTTGAAACTGTTTAGGTTCTTTTCTTTACAGATCTAAGGTTCATTATGCCGTCTAAGTACAGAAGATTATCTAGGAACCACAAGTACAATGATTTTACAGATGAACAACCGAAAAAATGTTTAAACGCCCTCAGATCAGGCGAAATGTGTCAAACGCAAGCAGAATATTTTTCCAAAATCGGCAGATCCATCATAAAACGATACTGAGTCAAAACCAGAAAATGCTGATGATTCCAGCCTCCAGTCATCAGGAGAAAACGATTTTAGCTTTTTTAACAGTGAGGATGAAGCATGTGACCTGACAGACCTTGATTTTTACATCAGCCGGTAGGCCTACAGACGAACAAGCTAAAATGGACAGTGGAAAAAACATCTGGAAGTAGACTGAACAAAAAGACCATCTGCATTATAAATGGTGCAATATTAAGGAGAAGATTAACCCTCCAAAACTTGTCAAAAAGGGCTTATTTTCTGTTCTATCAATGAAACACAGTATTTGGAGTCGGTTAAGATACTTTAATTTGTTTCACACTGTACTTTTTCATTACTTTATTGTGTTGTTAAAAGAATTTTCGAAATAAAATTATCTTGTAACTCTACATTTGGGTGTTATTTAAAGATCGTACGTCTTATTAGAAGCCAACACACGTTTATAATGAGCTTTCATGGGAAAACAGAATGTGGGTTCAACTAAGGAACACATAAGCACAGATATACTTTTTTAAATGGTGAAACACAAAAAAAGGCAATAACTGTCATAGAGAGGAACTATAGAAGTTGTAAATTAAGAATAATACAGTTACAGTACCAGTCCTTTATAATTATGGGTTTACAAATACGTGAATCAGAATTTTGTAATAACTAGGTCCAAGTAACCCTGGTTTACGGTGTATTTTGACTTGATAATATTAACCTAATTGTGAATAATACGTGATTATATCAATTGTCATCATTCATTACAATCCGAACGGATTCTAACAATTATACAGGCGTCCTAAATTCATGGTCCTCCGGTACATTTAACCTTTACGTTTTTGTATGCGGACGATAGATAACATAGATAGCAAAAATACTCTAGATAACGGAACATTGTGCTTGAGTGACAGAAGCTTGCTCTTCTTTACAGCTCAAACGTCTAAAGCTACGCTTTTAAGGTTTGAAATATCTTGGTACTAGTAAAACTATGTGAAACACGTGCAAAATAATGAAGCTCAAGGAACATAGGCTATATCCCGTCATGAAGAAAGTGGAGATCACAGCTGTCTTTCTGAAGCAGAAAGTTGGCCACTCTTCGTTCATAGTCCTTTGTTGTTCTTTCATTTTCTTCCAGTATTCTTTCACTGTTTGACTATATTCCTCTTTCCTTTTGTGTTAGTTTTATTTTCCCTCCAGCATTGCGATTCATCCAGTTTTAAAACTTTTTCCATAAAAAACTCTCTTACCAATGTTTCTTCTCTTACGTTACTCCTTTCCAGGTGTGTCTTAACATCTTCAATCGATATGGTGGTTAATTTGTTTTCCCTTAGGTATTTCAAGATCTACTTGATAAGTCTATTGTCATCCATTCTGTAAATGTTTCAGAAAACAGTAATCTCTACTTGGTTATCATTTATGATATCTTTTCATCGCTACTTCTTCATTTCCAAGATGCTGTACTTTTTCTGAAAGTCTATTATTTCTAGTATAATATCTCTAGTTTTTTGAACTCATAATTTAATAATGAGCATTATTAATACGCATTTTGTTTGTTATAAGAACTATGAGCAAGGATTTACGAGCATCGAAAGGCGCTAGTACAAACGTAAAAAGCCTGTTTCATAATCTGTACGAAATACTACAATGGTGTGACTCAATCACAACTAACTTCATCTCCATAAGGTTGCAGAATGCAGACAGGAAGCACAGAAGACTTGAAGAGAGAACAGCCCGACCATATGTTAGACAGTACCTTTACTACCGTTCACATTACCGGCCGTAACACGCTGGATCTACATTCAGATCTAGAAAACCCACCAAAACAAAATACCTCACATAACCACCAAGGAAAAGGAATTAGAAATCTAAATTACAACGACTCGCAGTATTTCGAGTGCTAAATTTATCATGAAGCGACTAGAAGGGACCAGAAAAAAGGTCAATCGTGTGCACAGAGTATGTGGTTAGAAAACGGCAGTGACCGAGATATAAGCAGATACAGTGAGTGGTTCTCAGCTAGCTGGCCCACAGTTCTTGGCTTATGCCTTTTGCTATGTCGTTTTTACAGATATATTTTTACCACTCAGTTATATCCTCCGTGGTTTTCCTGTATACTGTAAGAGGCCACTTTCACTGCCTGTCGTTTACAGATTAGAGGAGCGATGCTTTGGTCGGTCAGTACGGAGCACGTGTTCACCCACTAGTTATTAGTGCTGGATACTTCTGAGTAGGTCTGCCACTCCCCATCTGCCCGTTGGGAAATAAGGGTGCCACATGTCGCATGATACTGAAGAATTATGTGCAGTGAATCCATCATGATGGAACCATACCATTTGACAAGTTCTCAAGGGCACATTTTACAATAACATAGGTAAACCATTTCTGATACGGTTTGTACACTTTTCCACGTTCAACACGCCATGAACAAAGTAACGTGCTGTTTGACTGTGTCGCACCACAAATTCTTACTCCATTGTCATTGGCTGAACATTTGATGAAGCGATTGTGGGGTTTCCGTTGACCAGTAGTGCCTGTTTCTCAAATTAACATTCACATGATTAGTCATTGCGGCCTCAGCACTAAACAATATTTTCTCCACAAACTTAATGTTTTTTCTGAGAACCCACTGACAACATTCGAAATGATGCTGAGAATCACTATCATGTAACCCTTGTTGTAGACAAAAATGAATGATGTTATATCTATATCTATGAATAATATGCAGAACGTTTCCTTAGCTGCTATATGTTTCTCTTTACACCCTCTAAGACAAATGAGTCGAAGCATCACGAAGAAATTATGCAGATTCGTCAGAAATTAATTCATACAGTAAAACGTAAAATTGTAATTGACCGCGCAACTGGTGAAGATAGTAAACAGAGGACATGTCGATATCTGGGCATACATTCTTCGTGAATTTCATTCCGTGTACTCAATTGGACAGTAACTACACGTCGCAAACAGGCGCGTGAACAATATGTATATGCCAGCATTTGAGAGAGGACATGTAATTGAGGTCAAAGAAGCTGGATGGAGGAAGCGGCGAATCGATTGACGTTTGATTAGGAAAGATGCCGTTATTCGACGATGTTGGGAGGGATGAGTAAAGACAGAGTCAAGAAGGAAGCGGACGACCAAGAGAGACGGCAGAACGTGAGGACCGAGCAATCGTCAGAGAGGCACTGAGAGCCCCGGATTCGTCATTTACATCGATACGACGTACAAGTGATGCTTCAGTGAGCACAAGGACCAGTAACAGACGGCTACCAGAAATGGGGCAGAGCTCACGGCGCCCCTTGTGCTGACGACCATTGACCTCTATACACCAACAAGACAGTCTGCAGTGTTGTCGAGCACATTCGGTCTCGAATCTCATTGGATGGAGTAGAATTGTCTTCATTGATGAGTCCCACTTCGAAATTAGCCCCGATTACGTGTCTGAAGAAGCATAGGACAGCGATGAGATACCAACCTGACAGTCGCCTGCTGTGCAGGTGTGATGATCTTGCGTACCATTTCATTTCATAATATGGCCCATTGGTTGTCATCCACGGCACCCTTACAGCACAGTGGTACGTCGACGATATTCTAAACCCTATTTTTCTGCCTTCCATGGCAAGTCGTCCTGGGCTTACATTTCAGCAAGATAATGCACACTGCATATGGCGTCAGTTTTTACTGCTTGTCTTCGTGCTTGTCAAACCCTACCTTGACCAGCATGGTCTCCAGATTTCTCCCCAGTTGAGAACGTTTGGAGCATTATGGGCAGGACTTTTCAGCCATCTCGAGATTTTGATTATCTGAAGCTCCAGTTGGACAGAGTATGACATGATATCCCTCGGTAGGACATCCAACAACTTTGTCAATCAACTCCGAGCCGAATAAAGCGATTGTATAAGGGGCAGAGGTAGACCAAAGCGTTATTGACTTACTCAATTTGTGAAGCTCATTCTCTTGAGTATGTAATCTAATTTACACACTGCATGTTAATCTATTTCACAACCATGCATAATTCATATTTGGAAGAGAAAAATGTAGATTATTAAACACATATGTGAGTTTATTTTCAAATTATTTACTTTTTATTTTTGGATATTTTGTTGTCAGCCTCAATAGATTATATGAAATGCATTATACTGCAATTATACTCTATCATAGTTGGTTTCTTGTGTTTGACTTCCTGCTCCCATTTCCAGTGATGACTCATTCACAAGTGGTACATTACACGAGTATGACCCGAAATGTTATTTTTCAAAATTTAATATCGTATAAAATACTGATTGAAGATGAGTCATCACTCGAAGCTGATAGCAATAAATAAAATACAAAAATGCGGGTTATAATTAAAATAGCATGAATTTTAACTTTTGTTAGAATTAGATTCGTTTTCACATCTGAATCAAGCTACTGAAACTTCATCAGTATCAGCTACTCCGAAAACTGCTTTTTAATGCTTTGGCATTACTTTCGTTTATGTCATTACACTGGAATGTCTCACAATACATATTTTATGACATACGTCGGCTTCTAAATCCAGAAACTTGATTGACGTATTTTAGCATTTTTTTAAATTTTCGCTTGTTTTAACAAATATGAGAAAATTTTTAGCAAATAATTTAAAACAACCTCGCACATATTTAAAAACAGTCATATGATATAACTTTTAAACAGACAATAGTGCATAGCTGTTGGGTCTTGAATAAAGCTGAGAGAACCCACTCGGTGACAGAATTGGAAGTGTTGGCAGTAGTCTGGAAGTTCACTAAATTTAGACACTTCTTAATGGCAGAGCACATGCTTGCGAAAGACAATGGTCCGGAGTTCGAGCCTCGGTATGGTACACGGTTTTAATCTGCCAGCAAGTTTCCAAATTTTGCTGTGTTTTGCAGATATTGCTATGCAACACATGTGAAACTTAGTATATAGATCTCCAACAGTAGATGACGTCAGTTTTCTGACCTTATTGTGAAGTTCATCCCATAAAAGAATAATGAAATTTAAGACAGGTGACTAACTTGGCCAAACCACATTCTTCAGTTCCCCGCATTTCTCTGTTCTATTGACATACACTTTGCACAATTTAGAATCATGTTGGGGATCACTGTCCTGCTGCAGAACAAACCTACGACCAACAGACCAATAAGTCCTTTGCCAGGTGGAATTGTATTCTTTATCAGTGTGCTGTGATATCGTTCATTCTTTAATATTCACTTAATTCTCACCAGATCATCAAAACTACTGTCTACCAAACATCCCCACACCATGACCGACCCTTCACCTTACTTCGCTGTTGGCGTCACACACATGCTTCAAACTTAGATTCATCCATGAATAAATCTTGGGACCATTGCAGCACACTCCAGTTTTTATGTTGCTGCGCCCATTTAAATCGTTTCACCTTATTTTGTTTGCATGTTAATGGTTTTTTGGCCCCTATGGACACCTTTAAACCTACACGAAGACGGTGTTACACTGATGTGACAGAGATTGGCGCAGTTCACATAGAATTGGAGCCTTGATATGGGGATGGGAGTAACTCATGAAAAGTAAATTTGACAGGAGAAGCATAAAACGGTTTTGACACAACGACATAAGAAGCTATATTTACGAAACAGCTACAAAAAGTCCAAAATAACTTTACAAATATATTTACAGCTAACTGTCATGTATGTATAAGAGACATAACTATAGGGTACACTGACTGCGATAAAATGCATGATGTTTGGTATCCATGTAGTCCAACATCGACTACTGATGACTGTAAACCATGTTGGAGTATATGTAAATAACTCCTGCACCATATCCCTGCCGATGGTACATGTGCACCCATGAAACAGCAAAATCATCAGCCAAAAGTTTGATGCTTTCACAGCCCTCTTTTTTTAGAAATAAGATGAAGCTTTCAGGTCCCAATGCTCGTGTGTCTTTTTTTCAGAAAGTAATATGTCACACAAGTGATAGTTTAAGGGCAATGAAAGGAGATTTAGGGAAACGATATCCAAAAAACTCCTCTATAAAATAACTGGTTGATGTCTGGCTCAGGGTATGCTTTCATAAAGGCGTGATGCATTCACTGGATATTAAGATCAGGATTCAAATATTGTTTTGAAGATAGGTGTGGTGAATAGTGGTTTTCCTCTGCAGCAAATGATGTAATGTGACTCTTAAGGAGCTCTCTGTCCTGAGTAGATGCAAAATAGCTGAAAATAAGTCACACTATGAATTCTTAACTGAATATTTTTGAAATATTTTTGATCGAATACTATAATGAGTTAGGATACAAATTTTTACAGAATATTGTAAAAAAAGATTTGAAATTCAGTTAAATCGTAAATTTGTAACTGAATACTGCAGATAAAAAAATTTCCAACATGAAAAATTTATTTAAATTTTTATTCAGTTATTTAATTGATTTTAAAGAATTTGGACTTTTTCTTTATATTTTTGATTGCAAAACATTTAAAATTTCTTACACTTTGTTAGCGAGATAAAAATTTTTAGTTTAGGAATTCTGTATCATATTTCTATGATGTACTCAAGGAATTCACTTAGTGGAATGTAATCAAATATTGACCACTGCTGACTGTAAAACATGTTGGAATGTGCGAGCATGGGAGCAAATAGCACCTGCTCCAGATCCATGTCGACAGTGCATGTGTTGCTCAGACCTTCTGTGAAACAGCATTATCATCTCTAAAAACTTTCATAGCTTTCGCAGAAATCCTGATATATAACTCATTTTTAGGAATAAGACATATTTTTTATGCTCGCAATAATCGTTTTGTTTTAGTTTTCAGAAAGTCACATGTCATTTAAGTGACAGTTCGAAAGCAATGAAAGAAGAGTTTGGGAAATGATATCCTAAAACTCTTCAATAAAGTAGCTGGTTGATGTCTGACTTGGGGTATGCTTTCATGAAGGCATGATGCATTCAGTGGTTGTTTAGATGAGGATTTAAATTTTGTTTTGAAGATTGATGACGCAAATAGTGGCTTCCCTCTGTAGAAATTAATGCAATGTGACTTCACAAGCCCTCTGCCCTGAGTAAATGCAAAATGGAATTACGAGCGCATTTTAGCCGAAAATCAGTTAAATTAGGAAGTCTTAACCGAGTATTTTTAAGTGTTTTAACCACATCTCTAATCAATTAAGTTAAAAATTTAACCGAATATGATGAAAAACGACTGAAAGTCAGTGAAAACATTAGTTAATAAGTGAATACTGCAGATAAAAAAGTTTTGCACACAGATGGCGTCCATTTAGTTAGAGAAACTTTAATAGAAAATATATTAAAACTTAAACATTATGTGATATATGCATTTCATACTAAGTTCATGAATGAATCAGGTTCTATATTCTTCAGTTTTAAAATAAAAATGGAAGAATTTAAGAATAAAGAAGCTGTAACAAATAAAATTTTTACTAAAAGGAATCCTTCAACAATAACTGACTTAAATATATTGACAAACAGTTCTTAATGGTTATTCATGAAATAATTATCCTTGGTTTAATGCTAAAAATGTTAATGGAGTTTTAAAATGTAGGAAATCTCTTTACACTATACAAAAACAGGTAGATATGATCTTAAATGGATCCACTCATAATTCACAACCTCACACTATATTGATCAATGAACCTGGTTTATATTTTTTAATTTTCGAATCACAAAACGAATAAGCTAAACAATTAATGAAATGGGTTGCTAATGACCTTTTACCTTCAATTCGTATAAACACAGAACATAAAATAAAGGATGATATAAAACAACTTTATGAAGCTCTAATAGTTCAATTACAAGATCTGAATAGAATTAAGGCTAATTATACACAAGAATCATATAAAACTTTTGACAGTGCTACAGAAATATTAACACATTGAAATAATGCAATTGAAGAAATGACTCAATACTTCATGCCTTGAACAACTAGTCAAGATTTAAGACCGACATTTGTTACTTTAAGACTGTATGTATTACTTTTAAATACAATTATTATGATACTTGAACAATAAGAAAACGAATAGAAAAAGTATTAAATAAAATTAGAAAGAGGTTTCATAATTGTGATTAAATGCTACACATGTCATTAGGCCAGTTCAAAAACTGTATATCATACAATTAATGAGTCTCGTAACAAATAAATACCCCACTCATATGGTTATAGTTGGTGGGGACTTCAACCTTCCCTTGATATGTTGGCAAAAATACTTGTTCAAAACCGGTGGTAGGCAGAAAATATCTTCCGAGATTGTCCTAAATGCTTTCTCCGAAAATTATTTCGAGCAGTCAGTCCACGAACCCACGCGAATCGTAAATGGTTGCGAAAACACACTTGACCTCTTAGCCACAAACAATCCAGAGCTAATAGAGAGCATCATGACTGATACAGGGATTAGTGATCACAAGGTCATTGTAGCTAGGCTCAATACCGTTTCTTCCAAATCCAACAGAAACAAACACTAAATAATTTTATTTAAAAAATTGGATAAAGTGTCACTAGAAGCCTTCCTAAGAGACAATCTCCATTCCTTCCTAACTAACTATGCAAATGTAGACAAGATGTGGTTCAAATTCAAAGATATAGTAGCAACAGCAATTGAGAGATTCACACCTCATAAGCTGGTAAGAGATGGAACTGATCCCTCATGGTACACAAAACAGGTCCGAACGCTCTTGCAGAGGCAATGGAAAAAGCATGCAAGGTTCAGAAGAACGCGAAATCCCGAAGATTGGCTAAAATTTACAGACGCGCGAAATTTGGCACGGACTTCAATGCAAGATGCCTTTAATAGGTTCCACAACGAAACATTCTCTCGAAATTTGGTAGAAAATTCGAAGAAATTCTGGTCGTATGTAAAGTACACAAGCGGCAAGACGCAGTCAATACCTTCGCTGCGCAGTGCCGATGGTACTGTTACCGACGACTGTGCCGCTAAAGTGGAGTTATTGAACACAGTTTCCCGAAATTCCTTCACCAGGGAAGACGAATGGTATATTCCAGAATTTGAAACACGAGCAGCTGCTAGAATGAGTTTCTTAGAAGTAGATACCTTAGGGGTTGTGAAGCAACTCAAATCGCTTGATACAGGCAAGTCTTCATGTCCAGATTGTATACCGATTAGGTTCCTTTCAGATTACGCTGATACAATAGCTCCCTACTTAGCAATCAGATACAACCGCTCGCTCACCGATAGATCTGTACCTACAGATTGGAAAATTGCGCAGGTCGCACCAGTGTTTAAGAAGGGTAGTAGGAGTAATCCATCGAACTACAGATCGATATCATTGACGTCGGTTTGCAGTAGGGTTTTGGAGCATATACTGTATTCAAACATTATGAATCACCTCGAAGGGAACGATCTATTGATACGTAAACAGTTTGGTTTCAGAAAACATCGTTCTTGTGCAACGCAGCTAGCTCTTTATTCACACGAAGTAATGGCCACTATCGTCAGGGGATCTCTGGTTGATGCCGTATTTCTGGATTTCCGGAAAGCTTTTGACACCGTTTCTCACAAGCGACTTCTAATCAAGCTGCGGGCCTATGGGGTATCGTGTCAGTTGTGCGACTGGATTCGTGATTTCCTGTCAGGAAGGTCGCAGTTCGTAGTAATAGACGGCAAATCATCGAGTAAAACTGAAGTGGTATCAGGTGTTCCCCAGGGAAGAGTCCTGGGACCTCTGCTGTTCCTGATCTATTTAAATGCCCTGGGTGACAATCTGAGAAGTTCTCGTAGGTTGTTCGCAGATGATGCTGTAATTTACCGTCTAGTAAGGTCATCCGAAGACCAGTATCAGTTGCAAAGCGATTTAGAAAAGATTGCTGTACGGTGTGGCAGGTGGCAGTTGACGCTAAATAACGAAAAGTGTGAGGTGATCCACATGAGTTCCAAAAGAAATCCGTTGGATTTCGATTACTCAATAAATAGTACAATTCTCAAGGCTGTCAATTCAACTAAGTATCTGGGTGTTAAAATCACGAACAACTTCAGTTGGAAGGACCACATAGATAATATTGTGGGGAAGGGAAGCCAAAGGTTTCGTTTCATTGGCAGGACGCTTAGAAGATGCAACAAGTCCACTAAAGGGACAGCTTACACTACACTCGTTCGTCCTCTGTTAGAATATTGCTGCGCGGTGTGGGATCCTAAGTAGGTGGGACTGACAGAGGACGTCGAAAGGGTGCAAGAAAAGGGCAGCTCGTTTTGTATTATCACGTAATAGGGGAGAGAGTGTGGCAGATATGATACACGAGTTGGGATGGAAGTCATTAAAGCAAAGACGTTTTTCGTCGCGACGAGATCTATTTACGAAATTTCAGTCACCAACATTCGCTTCCGAATGTGAAAACATTTTGTTGAGCCCAACCTACATAGGTAGGAATGATCATCAAAATAAAATAAGAGAAATCAGAGCTCGAACAGAAAGGTTTAGGTGTTCGTTTTTCCCGCGCGCTGTTCGGGAGTGGAATGGTAGAGAGATGGTATGATTGTGGTTCGATGAACCCTCTGCCAAGCACTTAAATGTGAATTTGAGAGTAGTCATGTAGATGTAGATCATTACGTAATTGAATGTCATAGCACTTATTTTAATATACGAAGTACACAAGCCTAATTTTCTAATAAAATAGCAAATCATATTACTCTGGTATTTTGACATTATTCACTTTCAAAAAATTTATGTTTGTAAATTACTTACTTTCAACAAAATAATTATATAACACATAAGTATTTTCATACCATAGCATTATTTTTTTATACCCAACTACGACCAGAATTCTCAAAACCTAGCGATTTAACAAAAACATTATCATCTTTCTCTTTTAAAGTTTGATTTTGTAATTTTCTTCCATGAAAACTAACACAACTCTTAGTAACCTCAAAGATTTTACCCTATTTCCTAGTGAGTCATTTCATTATCTTTTCTTTTATTTTAACTATATATATATATATATATATATATATATATATATATATATATATATATATATATATATATATATATCCTGTAACAAATGTAGATTCAAAGATGTCATATTAATCCTATCTTCTGCATAATTAATGGAAGTGGGACATTAGTGATTTTTTATGGTTGTCATCTATGGTAACATCGTAAATTGCAGTTTGTTCATTGAACTGGGAGTGAATCACAGTGTATTCATCCTTTGTAACAAGATTTTTAGTTCTCTATTGGCAGTTGTTGAATTGTGTGAGAATACATGTATATTCACATTTGAAAGAAACATTTTTTAATTAATTTTGCAAATTTTGTTTCGTAATTGCATTGTAACAACTTATAATACAGTTTTTATCTATATATATATAATAAGCTGACCAAACTTCTTCCATGAAAACTAACACAACTCTTAGTAACCTCAAAGATTTTACCCAATTTCTTAGTGAGTCATTTCATTATCTTTTCTTTTATTTTAACTATTTTTCTATATTTGATCAATTTTAGTCTACTTTTTCTAATTCGTGTCTATTAATGTTTGATTCTTACTCTCGATTATTTTTCGATTCTAATTGTTTGTTAATCTTTAATTCTGATCTCCTAAATTTATTTTTCTGATTCATGTTTATTAGTTACTGATTATAATTATTTTCTGATTTTTTCTAATTCCTTATCACTTTTCAAGTCCCTAAATTGATCATCCAACTAGAACAGACTTCCTGATGAACGGTTACTATTACAACAGGTTTCTAAGCTGCAGTCTCCTTCTTCCTACCCATTATGAGATAATATGGTATGAACTTGATCAGTTATACAGACACACTGCTAGAAGCACACAGTATACTGTGAACTAATGCGAACTGGTAGTTATCCAGAGAGCTGAAAGTATGACTATAGAACCACCATAGGCAGAGGTATATTGGTGTTGTTGTGAATACTACCCAGTGCCGTTGATGCAAGAAACCACTCACATACACAACAAAGGAGCTTAGTCTTTACATGTTTATATTTTTTTATTCTCAGGACATGTATGTGATAGAATATTCAAAATGAAATCTCTACTTTAACCACAAATCCGCTGTTGTAATACCTGACCGAAAATTTTTTCTGGTTGTGTATATGACAAAGCGGTAGAGATCGAGACCCTCAGGAGCCACAAATCAAAATGACAGCGTGATATCTCCCAACTGAAAACATTCATTGAGCGATCAGTGTTAGAGAGCAGATAATCAGTCTCACAACCATGAGTGAATATATGATAAAGAATCAGGGGGAGTGATATGGAGCAGTTTCCATGGTGAAATGAATGTAAGACTTCCCAGTAAGGTTAAAAACATATTGGAAAATGAGAATGATGAAATCATTGGCCAAAACATGGGATAAATTTACCTTATAAGTATAGTTTACATATGGCAGTTTTACAGGAAGCACTGAACAATAACTGCCAACAGCACCAAGACATTTCTATTTTTGACTGTATTTAAGTAAGCCTGTAGTGTGAGGCACTGAGCGATGATGTAGGAAAGGACAGCATACTGACACACCTTGTTACGTGTAAGTATGTGAGTCTGATCAACTGAAGGAGCAGAATTTGTTTGTGTGCTTTGTATATACTGTTCACAGCGTATGTGACTGTAGTCTGGATGAAATCCTTTACTTTAATGTTGAATATTATAGGGAAAGAACAGTGCTATCCATGGATGTAAGGATTTGGTGGATAATAATGTAACTTAAAATATAAAGGCGAGGTGAAATAAAAAATTCAGACTACTGTAATAATGAGAACCATATTAAAGTGTTTTGTGATATTATGTCTTATGTGTGTTTCGGAATAGTCATCCAAGAGCTAGAATGACCAGGTGACTTCAGGCTCCAGAAGCGTAAACACTACAACGTATTGGTGAGAGGGAGAAATTCGTCATCAGAAATGGGGGAATATGTTTGTACTTCCAGTACAGTAGTTAACTATCATGTGTCCAATTAATTAATGTAATGTGCATGCCCAGCGAAGTAGAGCAGGTTGTGCTAAGCACCTCGAGCTACCTCTGAAAATAATAACAAATGAATACTGTGTATATTTTGTACATGTCCACTAATTCCTATGGAAACACTAAATGAAAACTTGACGCCATCTTCCAGTGTCAAACTACAGATGAAAGTTTTAAAGCTGAAGTGGTCCCACTATGTCCATCTGTAAAGTCATGTTTGTACATTAATTTTTATTGAACAGTTCATTTTTCAGAAGGCCAAGGATACTAAATTTATTTCTTTACTTTTAGGACGCCATTGACTTCGTGTCACTGATAATTTGTCGTTTTTGAAAGTCAAAGAGAAACGACATTTAATTACTCGCTTTTTTGAATGGCCAAGGAGCCTCTATACATTGACAATACATTCGTTTTTTGAGAATTAACAGAGTATTAGCAAGGACTGTGCATGCCATAGATGTTTCATAAATTTTATTTTTGTAGGGATAACACTGTTTGACGGCAATAGGATATACATGACCGATGTTATATGCACAAGAAAGACAGGACACCTGACCACAAAGGCAGCTGTGAACTGTGAGAGCAAGGTTACTTTGACACACAGGCGCTGGGCGAAGATGTACGTCACACTTTGTCTGCATCCCTCACTCCAGCTGGGTCCATGCTCAAAGGCTCTTACCTGTTGACAGTTACCTATCGATATCCCAGCCCAGTGCAGCAAGTCACACCTGCATGACCGATTTCTGCTGCTGGGTGGGCTGAGCCACTCGCTGAGTCCCTACCACAAGAGATTATAGTTTGTTTTTCTCACATAAAAACAACTTTACTGAAAGAAGACAATCTGGTCATGAAGTGAAACTGCAGAGGACATCAAATCCTCATTCACAACACCAGTTATTGGAGAATCTATAAGTCGACCTCAGTCATTCATGAACACTATGTGAGGAATGCATGAAGAACTGTTTGGGAGTTTATTACTGTGTTGCCCACACAAGGTAATACTATGCCTATGAACAACACTCATTTGTCACTTGCTTTGAGCTCATACCTAGTTACACACTTAAGCCATGAGGCAAGTGATATGGATATATTTACACTGAGGTTTCTTCGTTACTTGTTGCTGAGAACAAACAGTATTATGCCACTCATCATAGCACTGTTTTATTTGTGAGTGAAGGACATAAAGTATTGCTGCTCCTCACTGTAATTATTAGAAGACTGGTTACACATTACAGCAGGAAGTGGTGAACTTCGTAAAGGTAGATACTGTATATAATGTGAGAGGGAATTAAATGTTGTCAGAAGGAGTTGTTTAAGTGTCATTTCATGTGTCAAACACTTTTTTAGAATACTTTGTGTGATGAACGTGGTTGGCCGACAACAGTGAAATGCATTAACATCGCCATTGTGCTTTATCAGTACTTTATCAGGGAGTGTTGTATGTTGTTGTTCTAAATTGTGCAAAGGCTGGGCTGTAAGCCTGACAAATAGGAACTCAATCATGGAATGATTATAATGCTTTGATGCTTTATAGATTTTTACTTCCACCTAGTCACACTGCAACACAAGAGTGGTAGAATTTGCTTTTATTACCTTCTGATTGTCATGTACTTGTGTTTTCATATATGTCAATGTATTTGCATGAGTATTCTTGTTCATTGTTAAAACCTTGCAGTAGGATATGTTTCTAAATGTTTTAATGGGGCGAGTGACTTGGTATTGTAGTACAGTAGTTATGGATGTAGTAACTAATTGTTAAATTGATTTCCAGTATGTGTGTACTTTGCATTAGCCATCCGTGCGTTAGTGATGTCCTCAACGCATTGCCTTCATTTATAAATATTGTAAAACCAATTTTATGTGTGTGTAGTATTGTTTCAGCTCCTCTTTACCTTTTTATAACATCTGGTTCAAGTAAACTTCCCCTTACACCAGCATATATGAATGAGTGTGTATTCATATTTTAATGTTGCCACCTTTCCACCAAGTTAACCAGTTCTACGCGTAATATGTGACACGAAACTCTTCAATCGACTGTCATGCAAAACATTAATAGAAAAAAAATTGTACCCATAGCAAAACAACAATATCCTTGATGAACTTGTACTACAGATAAATCCCAGAAGAACTTGATCAATAACAATTTTTAAAACAATGAGGAAGTGGTGTTATGTGTCAGTTTATGCACAAACTGCCAAGAACCCAATCTTTGTAATGTAAGATCTAGATCCCATTTGTTCACTATGGTAAATTTCCTAACTCTGCACGAAAGATGTAGACAGTGTTTAGTACTACCAATGATTGCACTGATAATTATTCCATTTTCTCCTTTCCTCTTAAAATAGTGAGTGAGACCTGTTATTTCTCCTGCCTTAGCAGCTTTCTTTCGCTGGCTGATGAAGGAATAGTTAACTTACAAGGATGAGAGTGTCATAAAGTTATGGTGGTGAAAGCCATCTCTGAGTAGGTAAGAGTGAACTGAGATCCACAAGTTTGTGCAGTAGAAGAATAGGGCAGGCCAGATAGTCTTCTACAAAAAAACTGCATTGTGAAACACAATAAAGGAATCCTTTTTGGCCTGATAAGATCAGAAGGCCAGGTGTAAATACAGAGCTCCAGAGGGTGGCACCAGACATTGGACACTACTGTGCCACATACAAATGATTTTTTGGATCCTAGTGAGGAGTTCTGCCACTGTCTGAGAGTAATTACTTCAGCAGAAGGTGCCATTCTTGGTCATGCCAACATCTGTCGCTTTTGGTTATCTCTGGCTGAAAATCTGTCATGTACTAGGAGAGATTTTCTACTATCTTTCCTGTGTGATCCATTACTGATTAACCAGGACAAAATAGGCAAATATATGAATCTGTTAAACTTGCTAATAAGAATGCACAAAAACTTGCTAATAAGAATGCACAAGGTCTGCTGGAATTGGTCAGCGACATTCTGATGCTGACAGAAGCAGCTAAGTTTCGTAGAGTAAACTCAGAAGAATATACTTGCAGGAGACAGACAGAGAACAACTCTAGCCGCAGGAACATCAAAGAGTACACTTCCTATGAGGAGTAGATATAGTTTGTAAGTTCTAGAATAATTTTCACCATATGAGAAAAATCTTCATATTTTAGATAAATTTCACGAAAAAGTATAAAAATTCATCAAATGGTATCAAAAACAAAATTTTACCAATAAGTTAGATTTTCATAACAAAAAGGGAAATAAAAATAAACAAAAAGAACTCTTGTTTTTTAAGACATTTAATCGAATTTTGAAGTATTTGTTAGTTTTTCAAGTATTTCATCAGTTTTTCAAGCATTTGTGAAATTTCATGTAACCAAATCAAAGAATTTTTCTAGCGAGCATAAAATAAAGGAAAGTGTAAAGATATAAAAATTTCAAATCATCTCCTTAGTTTTACATCCTTATTTATTGATTACATGGATAATTAAAGGGAAAACTCAGTAAGAATTTTTTCACTTCTCTTACTTATTTAATCATTAAAAATTTTATTAAAATTTTTTACAACAAATGCGTCTCTTCAATGCTCTGGAGAAGAAATATATTTAAAAAATGTTGAGAATGATATCTAAAAAAGCTTTGAAAATATTCGTTATCATATATTGGGAACTGTGATGAAAGGAGTTTTTCGTATTTTACTGATATTATGAGTTTAAAAGAACGTGTAAAACATACATATGTCAAATACGAATTTTATAAAAATCGATGTGAATTATATAAATATATGAAATGAAAATTTTATCAAATAAATATTTTATAATGTCCATATGATAATGTATCTATTTTACTTTCCAAAACTTATGTTTATCATCATGAGGACTCAACAGTTTCTTAGTAATCTCAATAACATAAATTATATATTTTTTGCTTCATATTAAATTCTTTGCTTTATACTGTTCTATATTACTAAACAAACAACCTTTATAAATCTGAGGGATTATTTTATTTTGTTCAACATACTTCTTAACTCATTAAATTTTTTCCTTACAGTATTAAAATACTTCTCTATTTATCTGAGGAACACTGATATATTATCTTTTGGATAATTGGTAGTATTAGATTTATCAAGCATCTTCTTGATCATCACATAAACATCTTCGGGCTCTATATCATAGATGTAACTGTCAGTATCTTGATAGTGAAGCGCAATATTTTCTCTATATTTTGGTTTCATTACTGTATAGTGAAAATCATACACAAATCCTCTAGTAAATAGAGCGTGCACATTCCATTGTAAGTCAGCTTGTTAAATATGAGTTTAGTTTTATTCATGTGAATTGCAGCAAGATTTTCATTAAATATACTTCTTCCTTTAAAATTTGGTTTCACTGTACATTTGTCAAAGTGACCTTGAGTGTGGCCATCCGAACAAATTCCTGAGTGCATACTATTTGCTACCAATGTAATGAAAGAGATCTTATATCAGAATCAGCAAAATCAGTAACACTTCATTCAATCTTTTAATTGAGAAAAATATTGTCAGGCTTATTCTCATGTAGGGGAGAGGTTATCGAAAATATCGGAGATTATTAATAGCATTGAAAAAGATTTAGTTAAAATTATCGACATATAATCTCCCATAACACCCACAGCAAATTAGCAATTCAGGGATATCAAAGAGGGTTTAATGCTGGTACTTTTGTTTCTAAATTCTACTACATAAATCATATGTGGGTGTAGTTAGTTCTCTTGTCTTGTTTTCTGTGCTCTGAATAAGTCTACATAGGTACAGCGTGCGATATAGCTGGCAATTCCGTGTGATATGCTATGGAAGGGATCAGGGCACTTTTGTTAAACTGCAGGAAAACTGATTGTACTTAATTTATAAGGGGCAGACCGTTGCCATAAGGTCACAGACTAAGAATATCTAAGGAATTGTATAGATATAACGAAAAGTCGGACCTATACAGTAGATAACAACATCAATATCTTATGTCAGGGAAGTCGTCGACAGGATATCGACGAAAGGAGGCGAAAAGTGGAAGTAGACTTACCCTACAACTACAACATGCCATAGTCAAAAGCAACCCCATAAATCATTAACAACAGGATTGAAAAAGTATTCTAAGAATAAGTGCACAAATGCCGTAGAATACGACTCTGGTGGCTGTCGTGGAAACACTTTGACAGCATTACAAAATTACGAGAGAAAAATACACGACTTACACTGCACTGTAGTATCACTCCTGTCTGGTACGTCATCCCCCTCTAGGAAACCAGACCAGTGTCCAAGAACCTTGTACAGAAAAGGACTCCAGACGGTTTCTTCTCTTAAAAGGTTGTCGGAACTGGTGGTGACGAAGTAGTTGGAACTGGGTGGTGATTGTGCTGTGTTGTCCTCATAGGAATTTCTCTTGAGAAGGGTATGCAGGTTTCACATGGTGTAGTGAGATGGTAGTCGAGCGAGCGGTCTCCTCATCGCACCAGTTAGTGCAGCCCTGAGTGAGATGGTTGTAACAAGGGTTTGATGCTGCGAGAGCATAGGATTATGTGTGTGCACTTCTGCAGCTCTTGGTGTCCAGACATAGGACCAGTGATATGTCTTGACTCTTGTTGGGACCGGATGCAGCTGTTCGGTTGTCTCAACTGACAAATATAAAAAATGGTTCAAATGGCTCTGAGCACTATGGGACTTAACATCTGTGGTCATCAGTCCCCTAGAACTTAGAACTACTTAAACCTGACTAACCTAAGGACATCACCCACATCCATTCCCGAGGCAGGATTCGAACCTGCGGGGTTATGGTGGGTAAGGATGGTAAATTCTCCGGCCTCCAGTTGAGATCGGAAATATTTAATGGCTTCGTAGTCACTCTATTTCTGTTTGGACGGTGAGAGCTTGTGCAAGAAGAATGCTAGCGGCCACCATACTCTGTTATGAAGTTGTTGCAAGACTACGCCAATTCCCGTCTGACTCGCGTCATCTACCAATGCTAACTGAGCGCCCGAATTTGGGTGTACGAATAATGGCACATTCACTGTACTCTGCTGGGCTGATGCGAAATCCGAGATTATTTCATCCGTCCATGAAAATTGTGAGTTTCTCTAGCTCTTTGGGCCAGTGAGTGCTGCTGTTAATGTCGCTTGCAACTCTGCTGCTTGAGGTAAATGTAGACGATAGAAATTAAGGACGTCGAGAAAGAAATGCAGTTCCTGGCAAATATTTGGCAGGGCATCTCCAGTATGGCTTCACCTTTTTCTGACACAGTTAGCGAGTCCGATGACAGGATCCTTTAACCATAAAAATCAACTTGTGCATGGCTGAAGACGTACTTGTCGGTATTTAGAACTGAACACTTCAGTAAGATTCTGCTAATGTTGTTGCAGAGAAGTAGAGAAAATCGGAATGTCATCAAGAGAAGCGAAGCAAATGTTTAGCCCTTGTTGTATGGAGTCGATAAACCCCTGCAACGTCTGCACTGAGTCTTGTAGGCCATACACCATGAATGGAGTCTCAAAAAAACAAAAAGGAATGATAATGGCTGTCTTCTGTACATCTGCTTCCTCCACCAGAATCTGCATATATGTCTGTGCACAATATGAGACACTGAACACAGGTTCGCCACATAATCCATAATAGTACTCCAGAAGTAATAGTATGGGGTAATGATTGGGGCATTTCTAGCGTCTAGGGTTCGATAATCACGACAAGGGCACAATGCGCCGTTCTTTATGGACACCAAGCGCAGTGGAGACAACCATGGGCTACTTGATGGCTAGCACGCCTTCTCAAATCATACCATCAAATTACACTTCACTATGGCAGTTCGATCCGTGCCATCGCTGAGGTCGGCAAAAGACTGATAGGCCTTAGGTAGTCTGCAAGTGGTACACCGTGTCATGAGGTATCTCCTTTGGTCTGTTGTCTGTGGCCGTTCAAACGAAGTCCTGCATACTTAGTATTAGCCACTGATGTAGCGAAAGAGACTCTTCACATTAAAATCAGCACCACTCTATTCAAACGCACAGGGGGTTGGTTGATGACGAATGTTACATCAAAGCGTTTTACATAGAGGTAGAATCGACATGACAACTAGAACAGACAATAGTTAAAATCAATTCTGTAACTAATTAACAACGAAATGAAAAAAAATGTTCTAAGAATAAACACACAACCGTTAAAGAATACAAAGTCTCTGATGGCTGGTCCGGAAGCAGTTCGACAGTGTCACAAAGTTACATTTGAGAATCACATGACTTGCACTGCACTATAGTGTCATCTCTGCCTGCTACAAGAATTACACACATATTTTTATCTGAAATTAACATCATATTCACTGTGTTTCTATCATTTTCCATCCTTTTTCCAAATACTGAGTCGTTCATTAACTTGTAGAAATATTTTTCAAAAATCGTTTCTTGCTTTAATCTCCATTTCTAAGTTCACATCTATGTACTTGTTCAACCAATTACACTGTTTAAGTTTTAAAACTCTATGTACTGTTTTTAACTTTATTTCTGGAAATAAACCCAGTTTAGCGTTTCTTTAATGAACCACAGAATTACTTTTGTCAATCAACATAGTAGGTATTCAAAAGCTAATGGAAGAACTTTATGTTAATCATGTAAATTATTTGCATATTTAAACCAAGTACATAAATGAGAGAAGAATTATCAGAAATTTTCAGTACATCAATCTCATTTAAATTTTTTTCCCATTCAAAACTTGTGTATGGTAAATATTGACTTGTACCCCAGCCATAGAAATCATTTGCATCTAAATATTTTAAATAACTTTGTTTCTTCTAGGAATCATCATGTTTCAATCATTTGCTGTTTACTTTGACATATCTCTTGCAGCAGTGAGATATACCGATTCCAACACATATTTCAGCTGTTAATATAATAAGATAATTATCTAATTCTTGTAATTTAACTTCAGTAGTTTTTAATATAGAATCTCAGCTTAAACTTGGCAACATAAAATACCAACATGGATCTAAATTATAAGCTTTTATACAACTTTTCTAAAAGTTTCAAAAACATCAAATAACCACTAAAGATAACTTTTGATAAATAAATAAAGATATTCACAAAGATTTGTATATTACATTTTTCCTAAACTATTTTTGCATATCTATAATCTTCATCACCAATCACATACAATCAATTTATTATAGAAATTTTGTCTTGATGGGAGCTCTGTTTTTCACATTTTTCAACTATCCATATTATAGTCAGGATAAACACCTCTTTTAATTACTATTGTTACAAAATTTTCTAGAAAAATATTCCTAATGTTTTTCACTTGATTCACTCTTAAATTTGATTGCGTTTTGTCAAAACCTAATGTGATAAATTTAAATGTATCAATAAACATCATTCTCAAATTTCTGTCTATATATCGTGTTGGGTATGAAATCTAATTCTTTTTCATCATAGCTCAGTTCTCTTATGAACTAATGAGTAGCATATTTTGAGAGATTATGTAAGGAAACTGGTAGAAAACTTTGCAGTTTAATTCCAAACTGCCATTATTACAGAACAAACACAAGTATTTTTCTGTTAAATGATCATGATGATGAGCTTTTCTGCTTTTTCCTGAGTAATGACATCTACATAATAAACATGTTTTTGATTTAACATCTGTAGATCGTTCTTCATGCGTTAATGGTTGCAGTTATTCAGTTTCAGCATATAAATTACCAATCTGTTCAACTTCTTTTTTCATGCATTTGTTAACTTCCTTATGTCAGTTTGGTTGCCTATACTGATCAGCCAGAACATTATGACCACTTACCTGTTAGATGGTATGTCCACCTTTGGCATGGATAACAGCAGCAACGTGTCATGGCATGGAAGGAATAAGGTCTTGGTAGGTTGGTGGAGGCAGTTAGTAGCACATCTGCACACATCTAAATTCCGTAAATTACATCCCAGATGTGTTCGATCAGGTATAGATCTGGCGAATCGTGTGGGGGGGGGGGGGAGCACAGCTTGATCCCTTGTTCCTTGAAACACCCCACTACACTCCTGGCTTTTTGACATGGCGCATTATGTTGTTGAAAAATGCCACAGCTGTTGGGAAACATGATCATCATGAAGGGGTGTATGTGTTCTGCAACCAGTGTACAATACTCCTTGGCCATCATAGTGAGTTCCACGAGGTCCACTGGACTCAAGGATGCCCACATGAATGTTTCCTAGAGCATAATGGAACCACTACCAACTTCTCTCTGTCCGATCATAAAAATGTCAAGGATCTGTTTCCCAGGAAGTCGATGGATTTGCACTCATCTATCAGCATGATGAAGAAGGTATCAGCATTCATCAGACCATGCAACACTCTGCCACTGCGTCAATGTCCGGTGACAATGGTCACATGTCTGTTTCAATTGTAATTGCCGATGTCAGCAGAAGAAGTCCATCGTTATGAGTGTTCAGTTCCCCATGTGTTCAAACAGACATGTACTCAGCCCAAGATAAAGTCTGATGTTAGTTCCACCACAGATCGCTACCAGTTCTGTTTTAGGAGTCCGCCCACGCCACAACATCTGACATCTATAATAAGGGGTGGCTGCCCAACCTCACGACGTCTGGACGTAGTTTCCTCTTGGTTTCGCCACTTGCTGAAGATATTGACCTCAGTACTCTTTGAACACCAGAGAAGTAGTGTAGTTTCCGAAATGTTTGTGGCGAGCCTCTGGGCTATCACAATCTGCCCTTGGTCACACTCAGATAGCTCACCTTCCCCATTCTACACACAGATCGCACACTCACTGATGCTACATGCATCGTGCATGTGTGTGACTAGCCGTCATTCCTCGCCTGGTGATGCTGCTATCGCCTGGATGGAATTACATCGTTAGTAGATTGGTGGTCATAATGTTGTGGCTACTCAATGTTTATATTTTAAATTTACATTTATGTATTTAACCCTTAGGCTACCGTCAGTGTGTATACATGTAATACTATGCCGCTCACCAGGTGTTGTGGACGTGTATATGCGAGCAGATTGGATTTTACGCACTGCTATGGATGTCTGAATGCGTCCTGAGCTCCTGATTTTTCACACCTGTGGAGACGTAAATTCCGTATTTCGTTGCATAAAAAAGTTTCCAGTATTTATCACACAACAAACCTTCCTCATCATGTACTATTATTAGCAGGAAATGTTGTTTTTGATACGTCGAATCGTTCATGAGATATGATGTGAATGGCTGCTTCACACTACTGTCCTTTAGATGAAATACCCAATAGCTTGACAACGAAATGAGATATCTTTCTGCTCTCAAACTAAAACACAAACTTGTCTACATTTCATTTACTGTAATGTATAAGCTAAATTCAGTCATATGTAAAGTTCAAGCAATGCGTTTTTCCTGTGTGAGCTCTTAAAAATTTCATACAATATTTTACTTAAATTGATACATCACAGTAAGTATGACGGATAACGAAGGGAAATTCAATTCTTTGTCGATAGCAGATATGAGACTGTAAGAAGCTCAAAAATCAAATTTTTTCACATAATAGTTTAGAAATATCGGATGATAAGTATTTCATATTGACCAGAAACCCATCTCCCAGCAGGCACTGTTTTTCTTCATTTGATTCTGGGCAATGAGTGTGGTGGATAAAGAAAAGAAATTCAATTCTATATTGAGTGCAGATATCAGACTAACAGCCATCAAAAAATCGGATGATAAATAATTGTTATCAATTTGAACATCATCTTTCAGTACAGGTACCAGCATCTACAAAGCAGTACAACCATAACAAAACTAGCCTCAGCACTGGAAGCAAATAGCTTATATGTAGAAGCAAAAGGGTTCATGTTATAACAATAGCCACTTGAAACTTCCTGGCAGATTAAAACTGTGTGCAGGGCCGAGACTCGAACTCGGGACCTTTGCCTTTTGTGGGCAAGTGCTCTACCAACTGAGCTGCCCAAACACGGCTCACGCCCCGTCCTCACAGCTTTACTTTTGCCAGTACCTCGTTTCCTACCTTCCAAACTTAACAGAAGCTCTCCTAAGTTAAGTGTTGCTGAAACAGAATATGAAGAAAATTAAAATTTCATTCTATCGATTTATCAAAGCACATGAATATGTATCTGGTTTAGCAGCTCTGTATTCTGATAAAAACCCAAACAATAATTTGACAAAAGAAATTTTTGAAGTTTATTTTCCAAAATTTGCAGCAGATTATGACAGGTGAAGGATGAATAAAAGAAATGCAGAAAAACCAGGTGAATACATCTGGTTGAATTATGTTAGATATTTAAATGACTGAATATTGATAATTCATGGATAAGGGTTAGCTGGAAATAAACATTATTGTAATGAATAATGTGGTGCATAAAAAATTTTAATTCTCAAGTTGAATGATTCTGTCACTAATAATCCAAAACGATTACCATATTTAATTCGATTTTCAATGATGTACTGCATATATTTTGGAAAAATGAAGACCACTGAAAAGGATTAGTTAACATATTAATTAATCAATTACAATTTGAAATGCATCTACCCGCAATAAATTGTGGTCCAGGATTAGAAGAAACATTAGCTAGAGGAGATCAACACATAAATATATTACGTGAAGCATGTAAAGAAACATGATATTTCGTACAGAACTTTAGAAGCTGGACGTGAGGCAGTTAAACTTCCTGAAACGGTATAAGGAAATTTTACCCTAAAGTTGCATATTTTGCAGAAAAAATAGCTGTTAGAGCAGTTAGAGTAATGACACATGGAATCAGCAAAATAGGTATGGGAATTGAACTTCATAATAATATTTAGGATTATAAATTTTTTATTATTTTCTATTGCATATAAATGAATAACCTCATCATCGATTATTCTGAGCTACTGAGTGGCAAAACTACAGCCAAGCCAATTAAAATTAAAATCAGTAAAGATCAGCTACACACTATTGTGTGAACTGGAGGAACTGTACTAATATCATTAGGTATACTTGTTATGGAAGAAAATTACAAATTTGACAGAAAAGAACAATGAAGCAGGTTTAACAAAATTGTAGGAGGTTTCTTGCCAATTTTACTAGCACTATTAGGAGCTGTTGATTCATTAGCAGGCAGAGTAGCTGCTATAGCAAAATTAGTTCATGACTAACAAGAAATGATGAATAATTAACCAAACAAAAAGCACATAATCTAGTTTCAGAAGAAAAGTTTAGGTTTAAAAAATGTTTACAAAAATATTTAATATCCATTCTAATGCATTAAGTAATTTTGATGTAGAAATAATTTTACATAAATGAAAATTTAACCCTTTTGGGATTGATCAATTGCCTAAGAAACAAAAATTTTTAAATATGGAATAGCAAATTTATATGTTTCTGACAATGTTGGCACAAATCAGATCTGTTACTTAAACCCAAAAAAAAAAAAAATTGTCTTTGATTCATTTGGCAGCAACATACCAAAAGAAGTACTTACCTATTTGTGAAAAAACGGATTCTAACATTGAGAGAACACAGCATTATGATGAATTAATATGTGGTCATTTGTGTTAAAGTTACTGTCAGATGGTTATATACTCTATAAGAGTTTAAATTTTATTACTAAACTTATTGGAAATAAGACAGCCATATAAAGTACTGGAAAAATAAAATCATGTGGATTAGAAAACAACAGAAATGAGACTAAAATCTATTTGATCCAAAATAAAAAAAATTGTTAAGTAATTATGTAGTGCAGTGATTAACATTTTTCAAGTAGCTAAAACCCACATAATTTTAATGATATAAAATTAATAACCTACTTACAAAACATGAATACACAAGTTAGTATTTTCAAATGGCTTGATAATCTTTTCAGCATCACTCAGTTTAATAAACAGACTAAAAAACTAAGGAGAAAATTAGATATCTGTGGAAAACATTTTGTTGATGTACTACAGAAGAAATTATATGAAAACCAACATTCATTTATGACAGGAATTGAACAACATATTTATATCTATTTTTAATTATGACTTCCAACTGAAAACAATTATTGTTGTAGGTACAAATATATACAAAAATTTTATATGTAATGATTTTCATATTACATTAAGGGGTATAGGGTGTGAAACGAGCCGACTTTGAGCAGGAGAGGCACCACGGGACATTTTAATTTGCACTGCCTATACTTTTACAAATAAGTTCATGAAACTTTGTTCGCACGACCAGGAAGGATTCAGGATTCACGCTCATAGCAGAGAAAGTTCAAAAACATAACAAAACAATTTTTTTACATGTGAAATTTCGTCATTTTTTTCACTTGGTATTGGCTGCATTTGTTGCTGTAGGTACACTTTTCTTCATAAGTAAGACAGATTCTTTGATGAATTTTGCACAGGATACAAACCATACTTACAGGTGTACGAAACTCTAGAATTTCCCAAATCTTTTAAAAACTGTGGTAAAAATTGAAATAATAAACTATAAAACTCGAGTTTTCTCTAAACACGAAGTTTAAAACGTAACAACCCATTCATTTTTCCATAGATTAAATAAATTCTAGAGTTTCATACACCTGTAAGTATGGTTTGTAACCTGTGCAAAATTCATCAGAGAATCTCTTTTACTTATGAAGAAAAGTGTACCTATAGCAACAAATGCGGCCAACAGCAAGTGAAAAGGTCATCAAATTTCACATTTAAAAAATATTATATTCTCGTGTTTTTGAACTTCCACTCCTATGAGTGTGAATCCTGAATCCTTCCTGGTCATGCTGACAAAGTTTTATGAATTTATTTGTAAAAGTATAGACAGTGCAAATTAAAATGTCCTGTGGTGCCTTTTCTGCTCAAAGTGGCCCATTTGACATCCTATCCCCATTAAGTGTACCTGATAATCTATATGACATACATAATAATAAATCAATAATAGTGCATAAAACAAATTAGCTAACTATAAGATTAAAGGATACAATTAATATTGCAGCAGTAGGTGTGAAAATAATTTCGTTTGGTGATATTTCATCTATACAGATAAATGTCCATGCTTCATTCTTAGTCCTTATAGTCTATGATATTTGGTCACATGAGTGCAAAAAGTTTGTTGAACATATCTTCCTCAAAGAACAGCAATAAAAAAGAGGATGAAAAAGCATTAAAGGTAATTGTACAGTATTCAAAACGAAGGAAAGTAAATTTGCTTACAAAAATTCATAATTATAGATGAAAAAATTAATAATGAATTTCATAATACAATGAAAAAATTATTAAACGAAGAAATGTTGTTACAGCTGGTACTGATTTCTTTGTGACAAGTTCGTTTAATACAAATGGTTTCTGGAAACTTGAAAGTGATTTCTAATGTATATAGAGGGTACATATTAACTATTATTGATTTCTTTTCGAAATCTGGTTTGGTTATTCCAATTGCTAAGGCAACGGCCTTGCCACAGTGGATGCACCGGTTCCCATCAGATCACTGAAGATAAGTGCTGTCGGATGTGGCCGGCACTTGGATGGGCGACCATCTGGGCCATCATGTGCTGTTGCCCTTTTTCGGGGTGCACTCAGCCTCATGATCCTAACTGAGGAGCCACTCGACTGAACAGTAGTGACTCCGGTCAAAGAAAACCATCATAACGACCGGGAGAATGGTGTGCTGACCACACGCCCCTCCTATCCGCATCCTCGTCTGAGGATGACACGGCGGTCGGATGGTCCTGATGGGCCACTTGTGACCTGAAGACGGAGTGCATTCCAATTGCTAAAACAAGTAAAAATGTTGCAGAAGAAATTTTAGTGGCAAGAACTCCAATACATCTTCAAACAGATGCTGGAAAAGAATATGGCAACAAAGGTTTTAATTACCTTATGAATAAATACAACATTAAACATTAATCAAGTTTTACAGGACTAAAGGCATCAGTTCTTGAAATATTTAACAAATCACTGAAGGGAAAATGTGGCAAAAATTAGTTCTTCAAGGTAATTTCAAGTAGATTAATTTACTTTTAAAATTAGTTGATGAATATAATAATACAATCCATTTGGCAATAAAGATGAAACCTAAAGATGTAGATAAATTTAATTTAAATCTCAGTAGAATTGTATCTAAAGCTGATAACCGAAAATTTGATATGGGGTAATAAGTGAGAAGAAGCAAACCGAAAGCAATTTTTGAAAAAGATTTTAGTGCAAGTTGGTCAACACAAATTTTTGAAACTGACTGTGTTATATTTTCACATCCAGTTACATACAAACTGAAAGATATCAAAGGAGATTCTTATGAGCACCAGCTACAAAGATATATTCAGATATATGTCTTTCGGAAAAGTTATAAAAAAAGTAAAGTGATAATGTTTATGTTACATGTTTAGAATCTGATAATTCATACAATAGTTTAGTAAATAAAGCTAAAAGTATTTTATAAAAGCTTTTTATGTATAAATTGATTGAATCCAAATGAATAAACTTGCACTTAAATCTTTCCTCCTGTTTGTTGCCCTCGTCATAATACATCTATATTCTTAATCCAATTAAATAATGAATTATGTGAAGTACTTATTTAACCTGAATGGTGAGGATGTATTAATTGTTTATGATTATTACAGAAAAGGCTAATATGCACATTTAATTTTAGCCACAGCTGTTTCTTTAGATAAATTAAAAACAAGTCTTGTTTTGTTTATTTTATAACCATTATGATATCAAACTTGTTCAAAATCTCTTCTTATTATTTTATATTTGTTAGGACAACTAAATCATGTTCTTTCACTGTCTGCTTTATTTCTTCTTCACTGAGGTTATCTCATACAATACAATCAATTACCAAATTATTAACTTCAATTATGAGTTCTTCAGTGATAACACATGGAATATATTTTGCTGATGGTAGAAAATAAATAAAATAACTTAGTTTTAGTCCCATCATTATTTAATACAATATTATCCTCATCAGCAAAGCAACTTAGTAATATTTAATGCCATCAAATTTCATATTGTCTCTATCTTTATCTTTTTCTGCTCTAAAAGTTTTAAAAGCAGATTTTTTTGTTTAGTCTATAGTTGTTACAGTCATTATTATATACAAATTTACTATCTGTATGTTCACCAGCACTGAATGTAGGTAATATTGATTTAATTAACTTCAAATAAGTGATCTTTCTGAAATAACTCAATTTTTGCTATATAGATTATGTCATTCGACTGTATTTTAGATATTTTGTAATGTATCTGGTTCTATAGTGCATTGTTGTTCTTACTCTTCTTCCAATGTTAATGTATTTTCAAAATATTATTGAGATTTATTTTGTTCTATTGTTGTTGTAAACTTTAAATAAGTGACTAACATATCCTCAGTTGTTATGTAATAGTCTTTAATATTATTACCAACTATAATTTTTAAGATTATTAATAGTTATTTAAAGATTCGAACTGATAGTAAAAACAAAATCTTTTATATAAATTTCTACAGTTTATTTGTTTGGCTTCATTTCGTAAGTAATCATACATCATATTCCTTATTGTCGTTTCTTGTTACCAATATTAGTATATTTCCAACAATAATCAGCTTTCACTCAGTTAATACTCAGCAGAAAACAAACCTCCATTTGGATCGGACTTCCTTAAGTCTTGTGCAAAAAGGTGTGCAGTATACTGCTGCATCCATTTTCAATAAGCTGCCAGTCGAATTCAAAAATCTTAGCAGTAATCCACGCACTTTCAAATCGAAACTGAAGAGTTTCCTCATGGGTCACTCCTTCAATTCTGTCGAGGAGTTCCCTGAAAAATTAAGATGATTCTCATTGTATTGCTGATAGCGTTTGCTTAAACTTATGTACTGATTTTCTTTCAGGTTCACAAACATTTATTTTTATCTGTTATTACTTTTTATGTAGTAAGTTCACGTACTGACACATTCCATGACCTTGGAGATTTGCTCCTCAATTTGGTCCTACGGAACTTGACATTTAAATAAATAAATAAAGCCAATGGATCATTGAACCTTGTTGCAAAATAAACTGGATAAAATTTTTAAGGATTTAACGAAATTCTTTTTTATAATTTTAGTACCTTCTGAGGGCATACTCAGATCCTCTGAAAAAACAAAATTCAAAAAAACACAAAATCCAAATAGCATTAAGGAATTTAACTGATAATTATATTGTTCTATGCACTCAAATATATAATCTTCTGAGTCATATTCTATAGAGTTAGTTTCAGTCACAATATTATTTCCTTTCTTAATTATAATAATATTTTCTGTAGACTTATTTCTATTCTCCTCTACATCATTTTTAACTGACTGAAAAATCTTCTGTTACCCATTTTTAAATTATTAAGAATCTTCCTTTCTTTCTGATAAAATAAGAGAAAATAAACTTTATTCATTAAGAAATATATGATTTTTCATTTGTTTTTAATATGTCGAAATGGGCTAATTTTAAATTTTCAAATATGTTTTAGTCTTTGTCATTAATTGTTTAGTTGCTTTATGTGCTTGATGATGTTCAAGTATATCAGCAACCTTTGTAACTGTAAAACACGGACTATTTTTTCATTACTAATGATTACTTGTACTTATCATTACATGAATGCTTATTGATGATGAAGGCAGCGAATGTCTTCATTTAATGAAGAAACTTTCTTATCAGAGCAATTTGTTTCTTAAATATTATTAATTTTTAGTATTTTATTTTTCAGCTCACCTTATTACATTTCTAAGGAATAGTTTGATGAAACTAGAATGTATTGCTACTATATAATGTTTCCCTTATAATTATTTGTATTAAATGGATATGATTAAAACAAAAATCACCAAAATGTGTTAAACTGAGAAGTGAACAGATAACCTTAATCTAAAGAAATACACAAAAGGCAGTTATAGGACAATATGTAGACAATGTTTTAATGAGCACCATAAAATGATGAACATTCAGAAATATTATTACTGATGGAAAATCATGAAGAAACTGAGTCCAATAAAAATATTTCCAAAACGGTTTAATCCTAAAGAAATTAAAGTTTTTCATTGTTTTTACTCAAATTCCTCATCTAAAGGTAAACATAGCATTTAAATGCAAAAACGGAATTTGGTTATATAACAAAAGAATTCAAATTCAAGTTTATCACTGTTAACACAGGTCTGTTTAACATGACAAGAAATGAAAACCTTTGATTGATTTCACTTAATTCCATCATTTAACACAAATATTCAGGTAATTCTTAAAATTGTTTTCTAGAATGAATCAAAAATTAAAAATATGTTTTTGAATATAACAATTAACAATATTCTGTATTATTTAAAATTTAGTTTTCATTTCATACAATTTGTTCATATAGTTTATTCTATATCTTCATCACCATTTTTCTGCTCTTAGTAAATTTTTTTCTCTTATAAACAATAAGCAACTTACAACAGTTCACAATAGCTAATCATTGTGATTGTTGTAAGAGAAATGAATTTGCTGGATACAGTAATTTAACAAAAACATTTAATTGCTTTTACAATTAAACATCATATTATTAACAGAAATATGTGAAATTTACAATGTTTTGAAATATTATATAATAATAAATTTTTTAAAATGATGAAATGTAACAACCCATAAAATTACTTCCCTTTTTTACTGATATATTTGCGAATGAGAGTAGAAAAACATTTTGTCAGTGTCTAATTAAAAAAATTTTGAAAATAGGTAATTAACTATAGCTGTAGAGAACAAACTTAACTCCCTCAGTCCTATTTGCTTTTGAACTAATTGAAACTAAAAAATGTACAAATAGTGTAAGCAAATTTAAAATTGCACAATGGATTGAAAGTAAATTTTATACCTTTTGTGAATATTAGATGAAATCATCAGATTCTAAAAGAACAATAGAATTTAAATTTCAGAGACATAATTATACAGGATCAGGAATGAAAGAGATTTGATTAAATGTTATAAAGATGCTAAAAAAGAAACTATATCATATACATCTGAGTTTCAATATGGAGGATTTGGTTGGAATCAAGATCAAGTTACTGGATTGTAATAAGCAAGTAATAAATATATTCCACTAAGAGGATCTTCGAATTACCAGAAAAAATACAAAAAGATAAACTGGTGACAATGTCAAAAATTATGATCAAAAATGTTTTCTGTGAGCTGTAAAATCTGTATGATATCCTGTAGATAAAAACGTAGATAGAGGCACAAAATATAGAAATACAGGACATAATATCGATCAGGAGTTTGAAAAATTTATGTTTCCCATAAATTAATTATATACTTAAATATACCAACATGTCTTAACCCAAAAATTTTATGTTCCTATTGTTGACATATTTCAATGTTCTTCCACTTACTTATGTTTTTTAATGTTTTGTTCCTTATGATATAATTTTTTCTCTTCTTCATTTTCATGCAGTACATCATGTATATCTGTTTTTCTCAGTGTTGGTGGTATGTCTGCAAATTTTTGGAAATGTTTTTGAACAATATGAACAATTTGTCTTTCAGCTCCCTTTTTTTCTTCAGTAGCTTTACGGACAATATGACTTAAACCTTGAATTTCCTGTTTGAGTTGTTCAAATGCACCAATAACAGGCAAACCTTTGTTTTTATATTTCCTATACACTGGTCTCATTTGTTTTTTCCATGTTCAGGAATTTCCTTTTTACTCTTCAACTTTTTTCATTTTTGTAGCCTGTTTGACAACTTCTGGACCAAATTTTGCTAGTATTTAATTAATGTGAGGAAGATTAGTAATTATTATATTTTATAAATAACATTCATCTTTGTGTATAAAATGTATATGTTCACATTATGTTTCTGTTATCATTTGTACTATGTTTGTGTTTCACATTTGTGTTTAGGTTTAATATTCAAGTTTAATATTCAGATATATGTTGACATGGATAATAATTACGTTATGTTTATGTTCATGTATAATGTTTTAGTTTAATGACCCAATACCATATAAGAATATATATTTAAAAATGTTGTCAGTTTCAATGCAAGGTCCTAAAAATTAATATTAAATTTTATTGAGAGATTTATAAAAATTGAAAATGTATGATGTTTTACTTTCACATCTCCAAAAATAATGTCCCACATTTAGCTTTAGTGTTAGATCAGTGACAAATTATGCTATGTTGGTCCATGTTTATGATGTTCCATATTGTTCTAAGTAATCAAGAGCTTCTGTAAATAATTTTTTGTATTCATGTGCAGTACAGTCTGCATGTTGTATTTATAGATTTTTTAAAAAAATTTTAATCAACATTCCTTACTGAATGTTCATACTTCTGTTACTATAAACTGTATTGCGATGGAAAAACAATAGAAATTCTGTTAGTCAATATAATTTGAAAAGCTTGGAAAAATCCAAATATATACATTAAAGCCAATGAAAGTTCGGATAAAATTATTACTGATGTGATGTTAAACTGTATTTGGAAAAAAAAATACTTTTGGTAGTCCGTTAGAATTTTATTATCAAACTATTCCTGATATTGAAAAAATTTTTGTTAGAAATGTTCCTAAAATTTTACGATTTGAATTAATGAAAGTTAATTTTATGTAGCTATGGAATGTTTGTTAAAATGCTGATTATTTTCATCAGGAAAGTAATATTATTGTTTCATCTATGCTTAATGTTGAATTTCATATGCCTATAATTTATGAACCACATTTTACATCGTTTCTTCGAACTCACAATAAAATTCAAGATTTATGACGAAAATAATAATTTCAGTGATTTCAATGCTGCTACTGTGTCAGTTATTTCAGAAATGAATACACAAAATTTATGTATTTAGAACTTTAATTTTTATTCCTTTCGTGTCAGTGAGATAAGTAAATAGTAAAAATGATCAGGTGATTGATTCATCATTATATGATAATGTTAAACTCCATATATTATACTTGAAAAATGGAATAAACGATTTATTTTCGCAAAAACGGTAGAATTTAGAGTTACCAGATAATTATCCCTAAGCACATGATTCCTTCCATGATTTTAAATGAGTTGCAGAACTGAAAGGAGATGTTGATATAAGGCCACTTGATTTGATAGAGAATTTTCTTATCTATGACATAAACAGGACACAGAGTAAAATATTGTGGTGATACAAGAAACAACAATGATATCATATGATACTTTTAGTGCTAATACACCAGCTGTATCACTTTGTACATAATTCAGGATCGAGAAAAGGATTTAACATGTGATGCACAAAGCAGAAGACTTATTGAGAATTTTTACAGCTATGTAAATAATGAAGGAAAAAAGAAAAATTATCTTTATAAGTTTTTTATTTTTATATCTTTTATATTTTTTGGTTACTGGGTGAGAAAGTTTAAAAAATATATATAAAGGCAAATAAAAACATTTTATATGTCTGGTGAATTATTTGTTGGTAATTTAAAATGAACAATGCAGCAGTGGCTTTGATCTAACATTTGAAACACTTTCTCATGGAACTCTTCTGAAATCGCGATTTGTATCTTTACTGATGATAAAAGTACCAGAGTGATACCTTTGTAGAGAGTGAGTCCATGTCTGAAGTGTCAATGTTATGGAGTTACTGGTTGACTGATTAACTTTTAATCCAACAGGTGACCACACCTGCTCATCACTGATTTTGAAGAAATTCACAGTGTAAGCAGGGCTTCATTGGAAATGAAAGTAGCAGAAGTGAAAGCTCCACTTGATCAAGCGTTTGGAAGGAAATAGTACTTTGGCATGAGTTCATGGAGATTTTGTTACATGCATGATAACATTCACTGTTTCAAATCCATATTTTTCCTTTCAGTAATAATTTGTGAAGCGCTTATGGAAGCTGCATATGGAGTGAATTTTCTGAAGTAATTGATTTAGCATATAACAGTATGTAACTAATTGAGATTATTGGGAGCTGAGCACTTCTCAATTGCTTCAGTGTGTTGCAGCATGAGCCTGATGCTGTGGTGTGACGGAATTTGTCCTAACTACTAGAATTCCCACTGGATGAATATGTACCTTTCTTTATTATATTTTAAATTAGATGCTTATAATATCTTAAATCTTACCTGATGAAAGGAGAAAATATAAAAATGCAGTAAATGAAGCAGGCAAAAAGGAATACAAATGTCTTAAAAATGAGATCGCTAGGAAGTGCAAAATGGCTAAGCAGGGATGGCTAGAGGACAAATGTAAGAATGTAGAGGCTTATCTCACTAGGGGTAAGATAGATACTGCCTACAGGAGAATTAAAGAGACCTTTGGAGCTAAGAGAACCACTTGTATGAACATCAAGAGCTCAGATGGAAACCCAGTTCTAAGCAAAGAAGGGAAAGCAGAAAGGTGGAAGGAGTATATAGAGGGTCTATACAAGAGTGATGTACTTGAGGATAATATTATGGAAATGGAACAGGATGTAGATGAAGATGAAATGGGAGATACGATACTGCATGAAGAGTTTGACAGAGCACTGAAAGACCTGAGTCGAAACAAGGCCCCCGGAGTAGACAACATTCCATTGGAACTACTGACGGCCTTGGGAGAGCCAGTCCTGACAAAACTCTACCATCTGGTGAGCAAGATGTATGAAACAGGCGAAATACCCTCAGACTTCAAGAAGAATATAATAATTCCAATCTCAAAGAAAGCAGATGTTGACAAATGTGAAAATTACCGAACAATCAGTTTAATAAGCCACAGCTGCAAAATACTAACACGAATTCTTTACAGACGAATGGAAAAACTAGTAGAAGCCAACCTCGGGGAAGATCAGTTTGGATTCTGTAGAAATACTGGAACACGTGAGGCAATACTGACCTTACGACTTATCTTAGAAGAAAGATTAAGGAAAGGCAAACCTACGTTTCTAGCATTTGTAGACTTAGAGAAAGCTTTTGACAATGTTGACTGAAATACTCTCTTTCAAATTCTAAAGGTGGCAGGGGTAAAATACAGGGAGCAAAAGGCTATTTACAATTTGTACAGAAAGCAGATGGCAGTTATAAGAGTCGAGGGAAATGAAAGGGAAGCAGTGGTTGGGAAGGGAGTAAGACAGGGTTGTGGCCTCTCCCCGATGTTGTTCAATCTGTATATTGAGCAAGCAGTAAAGGAAACAAAAGAAAAGTTCGAAGTAGGTATTAAAATCCATGGAGAAGAAATAAAAACTTTGAGGTTTGCCGATGACATTTTAATTCTGTCAGAGACAGCAAAGGACTTGCAAGAGCAGTTGAACGGAATGGATGGTGTCTTGAAGGGAGGCTATAAGATGAACATCTACAAAAGCAAAACGAGGATAATGGAATGTAGTCGAATTAAGTTGGGTGATGCTGAGGGTATTAGATTAGGAAATGAGACACTTAAAGTAGTAAAGGAGTTTTGCTATTTGGGAAGCAAAATAACTGATGATGGTCGAAGTAGAGAGGATATAAAATGTAGACTGGCAATGGCAAGGAAAGCGTTTCTGAAGAAGAGAAATTTGTTAACATCGAGTATAGATTTAAGTGTCAGTAAGTCATTTCTGAAAGTATTTGTATGGAGTGTAGCCATGTATGGATGTGAAACATGGACAGTAAATAGTTTGGACAAGAAGTGAATAGAAGCTTTCGAAATGTGGTTCTACAGGAGAATGCTGAAGATTTGATGGGTAGATCACATAACCAATGAGGAAGTATTGAATAGGATTGGGGAGAAGAGAAGTTTGTGGCACAACTTGACCAGAAGAAGGGATCGGTTGGTAGGACATGTTCTGAGGCATCAAGGGATCACCATTTTAGTATTGGAGGGCAGTGTGGAGGGTAAAAATCGTAGGGGGAGACCAAGAGATGAATACACTAAGCAGATTCAGAAGGATGTAGGTTGCAGTAGGTACTGGGAGATGAAGAAGCTTGCACAGGATAGAGTAGTATGGAGAGCTGCATCAAACCAGTCTCAGGACTGAAGACCACAACAACAACAACAACAATATCTTAAACATACACCCCAAGTTAAACAGTCATTTTTCAGGGCGTTTCTGTGGGACAATGTTCTGTGGGACAAAGTTATCATAAAGGTAGTTCACAGCATTAAGTGCTTTCCTAATGAACTGTTGTAAATGACATTAGAACAAACTCAATGTACTAGCAATTCCAAATACCAGTCTCTTCTATTGTTATAATTCAAACATGATATTTATGACTGAGAATTTCGGTGCTTCCACATACACAGGTATTTGTTGGTATGCATCCTTCAACTCATGTTTTTTAAAATATAATCTGACAGCTAATTCATGTCAACTGAAGATATAAAAATAGATATATGATCATGTTATGGCACTTTATTTGTAAAGCTTCAACTTGATCACACAAACTGTACATTTCAAAATTACTAGTTTGGTAACTGCCATCTTCAGATGTGTTACAAATACGACAGTAGTGGAGTAACTAAATAAGTCCCATTAGCTGAAGTGAAGTCTGCAGAATACCTAGTGACACATCAAAAATATACATGTTAACATTACTAACAGCCATGCATACCAGCCATACACATAACAAAAACATTCTGATGTACATGTGAATATCAGAATTTATAATCTAGGTATATATTGTAAGTTTTGGTGATGGTCTGGATACATCCAGTATTTATGGAAGTAACTGAAGCCAAAAAGGACACTAATACAAGGGTGCATGGGTAACAAGTATTGTAAAATCAGTAGATACAATGTAGTGTGTTTGTAGTCATTAACTGAAATTTCTTCATATGGCGAAATAACCATCTACCCATAAATCATCATCCTCTATAAAAATCGGTTGAAATAGAACCCATACTTAAAATTCACAAAAAATCTGTATCTCCAGCAAATTTCGTCCTGTAATTTCGTTTCCATGCAGCTCAATGTTTGTGATGTCTTGAACTGTAAGCTGTACAATATTACAATTTCTCAGAGCTCTCATTCTCAAATACTGGATGACTAAAACATGAGTTTACGCACATCATGGAATACACTGCTTTTTCACCCTCAACCCCACCCCTTTAAGAACTATGATATTCAGACTGTAAGTAATAATTATACCAATTTTGACTAAATTGATCCTGTAGTTTACGAAGAGATGTGGAACGAATTCACTTTCACCATTCTTAAGGGGAAGTGGCATGTCTTGAATGTGATGGTACATCATTCCTGTCCACCATTTTGTCAGTTTCATATTAATTACTTGCATGGATATTCACATGTCAAGGAGAGAGAAAGAGTCTGTGAAGAACAAGCTAGCATCAGAAGTCATACAGGAATTTGCCATATTTTGTTGTGACAACTTACCTATGTCATATGGTGGGTATTCACTATGCTGAAACGATTGTCACATCCCACAGCTCAACAGACTGGCACACACCTAGAACTGATGCTGGAGGCACCTTCCAGAGAGGGAAAGTTGCAAACTATCAAGATGTGGACCTGACTGCCAATAAAGAGTTACTCACAGACGTCAATCCATTGCATCCCTATTGCACTGCTGTGGAAGACATTATGTCGGGCTGTGACCGCAGTCATAAATCTGCCTGCTATATGTATTGCATAGTTTCCTCAATAAGGTATATGCAGTACAATGACCTCCATGTGGCAATTTGAGATCATTAACATCAGTCAGAGATGCAAGTCATTCAAGTGTTCAAGCCCCATACATGTATCAGCACCTGTGCAAACAGTTATGCAAACCATTTGACAAACCCACTTAAGCTCCTCTGACCCAGTAGGAAACTGAGAAATAACAGTGTGTGTACTAGAGCCTGACGTATCAAAACTATTCATTCAAGAAATTCTACTTTCTGCTAAGTTACATTCAAGAACTGAGGACTTCCTTTGTTGCTATGTTTTTGTATTTTTCCTTGATTCATTCATCTTTTGCCAGTATTGTGGGTGTATTTACAGCGAACACTATATTCTATGTGTATATGCATTTTTGTAATATCATCTCTTTTCAAGATTTTGTGCCAACATTGTGGTCTGTTTTACATTGGGTATCATATTCTATGTGGATGTTCATTTCTTTAATATCTTTTTTTTTGCATATTTTGTGCCAGAATTGAGGCCTCAGTTATACTGGGTATCAAGTTCTACTTATATGTAAATTTCTATAAAATTTTCATTTTTGATATTTTGTACCAGAATTTTAATCTTATTAATTTCAAACGTTATATCTCATATTCATAGCATTTACCAACATTTTCAGTTTAGGTTTTTGTGTCAAAATTGTGATCCCATTTGGGATGAATGGAATGTTGTGGATTTAATAGCTTTCTGTAATTTTTTTTAAATATTTTGTGCCAGATTGTGGCCCCACTAACAATGAAAATTATGTTGTGTACATATGAAAATTTCTTATATACAGCCATTTTATATTTTGTGTCAAAGTATTATCTGAATAGTTTTGAATATTATGTTTATGTAATTTTTAGGAGGATAGTGGGTCCATTTGCGTAGTAGACTATAGGTCAATAGTGAAATTATGTTTGTAGGCAGAAAGCTAGATGATCAATGTGGAAGTCCTTTCCGCTGGTTTTCCTGCAAAAGACATTCCAAATCTATTCTAAAACGTAAATGGAGGTTGATGAATTCTCATTTTTCAGAAATTATTTTTATTCTCTGTATTCCAGATCACAGACGTTCTGTAAAAGCGTTCCTATACCGAGGAATTGCCCGCTGAATGTATCACAGTCTTCAATGAACTTTGAGGTGATATCTTTGGTCGCACACTTTGATGAGTTGTAGCACTAGCCAATAACAGCCGAGCATTCCACCTTCTTCTCTGGAAACTGGTCTTTTAAAGGAGACACAGTATTACTTTGAATTGAAATGGCGTTCCGTTTACCATTCTCAGATTTTTTATTACAAATGTTTGCTAAGATTCTGGCTTGTGTCGCATAGTTTGAAGTAACTGTATCCTCAGCACTTTCATATACTGAGCATGCATTTATCTGTAACTGAAGTTAATGTTCGTTGTGCAATTAAATGGTCAGTTTTCCAAGATACGGCACAGAATCGTGTTTACATTAGTCCTTTCGACTACTAGACCGTCGAAGGAATCACATCCTCATCTCGTTAACTGTTTTCAGTATTTTATAATGAATATGGAATTGTTATTCAGTTCTTTCTCTTCTGGTGATGTATTATACCATGTTTTCCATGCATGGTCTATTGTTCAGTTTATTGCAGCCATGAATATGCTTTGGATGAATCTAACGCTGTGAGATTTATTTAATGTCCCATGTCGCTGTTGAAAGATTCTATTATTTTCACGGTAGTGTATGCACATTGCAATGTCTCAGGCCACCACAAATAAAGTTATATAGATTTTGTTTTCAGTGGGGATACCAAACTTAGTGAGTCACTATCATAATAATTGTACATGTTTCTCAGAACTGCCAAGTGTTGTACGTTTTGGCCATTTATTTGCATTCTTCTCAGGCTGGAACGTGTCATCAGCTGGAGAGGCAGATGGTGTTGGAGGTACTTCATCTTATGTATGATGTGATTACTGCACATCCTTAGATTACACATTTATACATGTTCTAGTCACTTTAATGTGACCGCCATCTATTATTCGACGTCAATATGCAATAACCACTAACAGACGGCAGGTGGCAGCACTAGCAGTGGAGGGCATACCAAGTGTGTCAGGGGTGACACGGAGAACGCTACATTTGTTGACGTAGTGCAGAAACAGAGCGATTTATCTGACATCCAAAAATACATGTTCATTGGTTTTCGGGCCAGGAGTGAAAGCATTTCCGAAATGGTTGAGTTTGTTAACTGTCCACTGGCCGTTGTCGTTAAAATACATCGAGCATAGCCAAATGGCGCCATCAGAAACTGGCAATGAAGCAAGTGTGATGCACCACAGGTCACAGATGACATAGGTGAACGACAGCTGCAGGGATGTTATGGGCAAATGGACGTGCGACTACTGAGCAGCTGATCACCTAGATGAAACAAGGGGCTACCAACAGTGTCTCATCAACACATTCCCACGTCAGTAACACAACTGGACGCCGACTGAATGGCGACAGGTGGCCTTTTCAGATGAATTAGGTGTTATGTTCCATCTGACACATGGCTGTTGGCCATGTGTATATATGGCGTGAAACGTCTGAAAGCAAACACTCTGTATGTATTACTCTCGGGGGAATGTTTTTGTGGCATTCCCCAGGTGATCATATCGTTCTGGAAAGCAGAATAGTTGGCAGAAGTATCCATCTATCCTTGGGATCATGTCCATGAAGTTTGTTTTGCCTCGGCGTGACGTCATCTACCCAGCTGGACAATACAATGAGTTACAAAACTTGAAGTGTACATGCATGGTTGGAAGAGTACCAGGATGAGTTTACCGTACTGCCCTGACCACCATATTCTCGAGATTTAAACCCATCCGAGGATCTGTGGCACCACCTCGATTGTGCTGTTCGCGCCATGGATTCTCAACCGAGACACCTAGCGCAGCTGCACATTGCATTGAAGTGGACATGGCTCCACATACCTGTGGAGAACCTCACTGACTCTCTTCCTGCACGTCTTGCAGCAGTTTGCGCTGCAAAAGTTGGTTATTCAGGCTTTTGGCAGTTGTCACATTAATTGACTGAACAGTTTAAAATAGAAAAGTTTAAATTAACATACTGAGCCACGCATGCTCATGGCAAGCAGCTTGTCTAGAAGGTGGCTTACTGAAACGTTCTAAAAATTAGGTTATGAGCTTATCAGAAGTTAGTAGAGTCACAAAATTAATTCAGATGCTTGTTTGTTTCTGATGTTATTTTGTTGCATAAAGTAATCTGCACCTATTCTTTAATACGTGCTATTCCTTTAAAAATTGTAGTGAGATAGCGTTGTAATATCATTCCCTGGGTTTAAACTTTATGTAGAAGAGGGGGGCTATTTAGGGTGTATTTCAGGATGCATACACTGCCGAGGAAAACCTGAGGATGGGCTAGATAAAGTAACTTAACGTATTAACTACTCGTTGGAAATGAGGGAAAGTGCGGGTGCGTATTGCCAAAGGTCTCCCAATCCTGCACAGGAAGTTGGACATCACATGGCGTGAAGTCAGTTGCACTAAAGCACAGAATGGGGCCGGCCTCACAAGGCGTAACCGTTGAAGGAACGGGGAAGGACCGTGCATGTCTGTCAACGATCAGTTAAGGTGCACTGTGGTGGTATTCTTGGTTACACTGTGGCCCACAGACAACATCTGGATGACTTCACACGGGTAAGAATCATCGGGAAGCTAGAAGGAGGACGAAGTATGACGAGTGTAGCCCAGGAGCTAGGAACTGTTCAGAGCATTGTTTCACGTGCGTAAGGAGTGTTCCAAACCACAGGCAACGTTGCCGAAGAAAGGAGGTGATCAGTCACAGTGAACTACAGCAGTAGATGAGCGCTACATTGTATAACAGGCAAGAAAAGACCCACGTCTAACTTCGGGGCAATTGCAACCATATTGTTGCTCTGTATTCTCAAAAATAGTAGACTTCTCCAAGAGAAATTGTTGTGTTACTCATTAATTAAGCGTTCTTCAGGCACTCCCTCAGGTCTGTTCCCTTGTCACCACATTCTGAGTCTGCTGTGCTCATCGTGCTTGCATTTCCTTCTTAGTGGGCGTTTAGTGGATGCATTGCCTGCGTGACAGGCTACAGGTCTCACTATGCCGTCAGACGCCAGAGCCTTAATAATTAGTCACTTCTGTACCTCGTCTGGTAATATGAAACTGATTCTTGTCACAAAAACCTCAAACTTGCTGGGCTAGAACATGTATCGCTACCGTTCTGAATAGCGGCTAAATGTCTTTCCAGGCTCCCGCCATTCTGGATGCTGAATGTTTCTCCTTGAAACAACTATTTGCCAATCTTGTTGTGTTGGTCCTGTCCCAAATTTTTCCAATAACTTCCTTTACAGACATTACAGGAAAGATAAAACACTATCACTCGAACCCTCCAGGCTAAATCCTTCTATTAAAGCTGGCCAACTGTATTACTGATCTTGTGTTGACTCCTTTGTGCGACGCCATAAAAAGTAAGCGACCATTAGGCTTGGAGAAATGCCGTTGCACAAACGGTTAGAAACTTCTCACTAGTGTATGAGTCATCCACCCTATTTATTCTAATTTTTATCCCCATCGGAACGTCGCTTGATGACTCGCATGATTCTCTTTGCTAGCAAGCTCATTTTAGAGGTTTCAAGAAACTACATGTACTCTTGCGTACAGTTAGTTCAACTCTTTCTACAGCACAGTTCAGATTTATAGTACCTCCTTTTAATTTATTGGTTTATTCGCTTCCTTATGTCAACTCTTTATCCTTTTCGCTACTTCCACTGTACTGAAGCGTGTTTGGTTTCTGAATTCGATAGAGACTGAATATTCTTTGTCATCAACTACCATACAATGTTTCTGTTTATTTATAGAGTCATTCATTCACTTTTTCCATCCAAGTTCACCAGGCTTTAGTGCTTTCTTAAACGAGCCGGCCTTCTGCATGTTCTAGTCTCTTAACTCCTGCAATTGTTCCAGTTTTCTAAGTCGTGCTCCGATGTCGTTAAATGCTTTGTCTCTGCATCTATGGGTTTGCACATCTCTGTTAAAGTGTGTTATTGGCATATTCTTCAAGCCGTTCGAACCTTTTTTTAATGATTGGTTTTCGATTATCCTCTCTGAAAGTTTAGAACAATTTTTCGTCCCATGTTCTGGTATCCTCTTCTAACTTTTTCTTCAGTGCTGTGACCAATTGTCCTACCAGTGACCATTTACTGACAGGCACGTTTACTATCCTAAGTGCAGCAATATAATACACAAACTCCAGAATGAATTTTCACACTGCAGCGTATCTAGCTCTGATTTGAAACTTCCTGTACATTACAACTGTTTGCCACTCTGGAACTCGAAACCGAAACCATTGCCTTTTATGGAAAAATGCTCTACCGACTGAACTTTCCAGACGCGACTCACAACTCGTCTTCACAACTTTAGTCCCACCAGCACCTATCCGTTGCTTTCCAACCTCCACAGAAGTTATCCCGCATATCTTGTGGGACTAGCACTCCTAGAAGAAAGGATACTGTGGAGAACTGTACAAGGCGGACATGTCTACCACTGAAGAATTTTTCAGTCAAGCCTAGATATGGCGCTAGTTGGTGAAAATTTGGCATAATACCTGGGATTCATCTGATAAGCGGTGCTGAAATTTTCTAATCCAAGAAAGGCATCTGAAATTGTCACAGACTCCCAGGAAAGACTAGCGTTATAGAAATGCGCTATGTTTCACCTCGTAGAGACGTGGAGTCTAGGAAATCTGTAAAATAGGCTCTAAACACGCAACACACACAGTGTAAACGTCTGTGAAAATGAAAGTGTGACTGATTCGAGCACTAGTGGAATTACTGAAGCGCTACTTGCAGTACCGCCGGACAACTCTACCAGAATGTTATTCACCTGCGTCACCCACATTGCCGTGACCATCCCTTAGGGGTCACCATCGTGGCCTGCTGACGTATCAATAGCCACAGACAGCCCAGCGGCAACTGAACGTTCAGTTAAACGCAAAGCAGTGGACTGCTATGAAGTATATTTAAGTTTCTGTAGTAGATTCAATTTCTGACGAAGTAGATGAAATATAGAACGTGTGATACGTGAAATAATATTTACGCTAATAGGCACCAAACAGACTGATTATGAGAAAATTTTAAAAATGTGTTTGAAATGGAAAGCGTTATTTCCAGAAAAATTGTTTTATATCACCAGTGAACATTACAAACTACACTCCTGGAAATGGAAAAAAGAACACATTGACACCGGTGTGTCAGACCCACCATACTTGCTCCGGACACTGCGAGAGGGCTGTACAAGCAATGATCACACGCACGGCACAGCGGACACACCAGGAACCGCATGTGTTGGCCGTCGAATGGCGCTAGCTGCGCAGCATTTGTGCACCGCCGCCGTCAGTGTCAGCCAGTTTGCCGTGGCATACGGAGCTCCATCGCAGTCTTTAACACTGGTAGCATGGCGCGACAGCGTGGACGTGAACCGTATGTGCAGTTGACGGACTTTGAGCGAGGGCGTATAGTGGGCATGCGGGAGGCCGGGTGGACGTACCGCCGAATTGCTCAACACGTGGGGCGTGAGGTCTCCACAGTACATCGATGTTGTCGCCACTGGTCGGCGGAAGGTGCACGTGCCCGTCGACCTGGGACCGGACCGCAGCGACGCACGGATGTACGCCAAGACCGTAGGATCCTACGCAGTGCCGTAGGGGACCGCACCGCCACTTCCCAGCAAATTAGGGACACTGTTGCTCCTGGGGTATCGGCGAGGACCATTCGCAACCGTCTCCATGAAGCTGGGCAACGGTCCCGCACACCGTTAGGCCGTCTTCCGCTCACGCCCCAACATCGTGCAGCCCGCCTCCAGTGGTGTCGCGACAGGCGTGAATGGAGGGACGAATGGAGACGTGTCGTCTTCAGCGATGAGAGTCGCTTCTGCCTTGGTGCCAATGATGGTCGTATGCGTGTTTGGCGCCATGCAGGTGAGCGCAACAATCAGGACTGCATACGACCGAGGCACACGGGGCCAACACCCGGCATCATGGTGTGGGGAGCGATCTCCTACACTGGCCGTACACCACTGGTGATCGTCGAGGGGACACTGAATAGTGCACGGTACATCCAAACCGTCATCGAACCCATCGTTCTACCATTCCTAGACCGCAAGGGAACTTGCTGTTCCAACAGGACATTGCACGTCCGCATGTATCCCGTGCCACCCAACGTGCTCTAGAAGGTGTAAGTCAACTACCCTGGCCGGCAAGATCTCCGGATCTGTCCCCCATTGAGCATGTTTGGGACTGGATGAAGCGTCGTCTCACGTGGTCTGCACGTCCAGCACGAACGCTGGTCCAACTGAGGCGCCAGGTGGAAATGGCATGGCAAGCCGTTCCACAGGACTATATCCAGCATCTCTACGATCGTCTCCATGGGAGAATAGCAGCCTGCATTGCTGCGAAAGGTGGATATACACTGTACTAGTGCCGACATTGTGCATGCTCTGTTGCCTGTGTCTATGTGCCTGTGGTTCTGTCAGTGTGATCATGTGATGTATCTGACCCCAGGAATGTGTCAATTAAGTTTCCCATTCCTGGGACAATGAATTCACGGTGTTCTTATTTCAATTTCCAGGAGTGTATATTCTGTAACTAAATTCAAACTGTTGATCCCAAAACAATTCTTGTTTAGTCAGTGATAACCATGAGAGAATATCTTCATAAAACAATACGTTTATCACATTCCATAGGTAGGAATCAGTTTCCTACTTACGTGAAATAAGGGCCTACTAGTAATGACTTTAGAAATACGTCTTTTTATGCTTCGAATATTTAAGTGTTCACCTTTAAAAAGACAGACAGGTACTATAGTATTAGAAGAACATGTAATATGGACTTATTATGTAAAGGGATGATTTTTATAACTATATAAAACACTTATAGAAAAATGTCTCCAACATCTCTCATTATTGGTCACTCCTAGTGCTTAAGTCAAATGTCTGTAAACATGTTGTGAAACTAAGTGTATTTAATTATTGAATTTTCCTCGTTGGAATATAATTGGTCGCTTTTTAGGTGTTATACTTACAACTTCCAGAGGAATTATAAGTAACAAAATATCATCACCGTCCATCATTTATGATCATAATTCAACTGAATTCACCTAATTTCAAGCTACAATTGGTGCGAAATATAAAATGTTTGTACGCACCCTCAAGGACAAGGTCATTTTATCCACAAGTTCATAATTGTAGGAGTATATGATAACAAATTTAGACCAAGTGAAACACACATGACACAGTAAAGCACACGCAAACAGTCACAGCAATACACAGAGTATCCCCCACTGGCGGCAATGGGGGAGTGTATTCTCGCATAGAAACAATCATAAAGATGCCGAACGGCATCCTGCGATAGATTTTCCCGACGATTTTGCGCCTTTTGTTGCTAGGCAATGGTTTTTATATGCCTTTGCGAGGGAGCAAGTTCCCTGTTCATGACGTCGCATACGTGTTCAGTTGACGAGAGATCTGGTTATCTTGCTGTCCACGACAGTTATATACCACGAAGAACACAATGTATCGCAGCAGCTGTATGAGCAAGTGCACTTTCTGCTCAAAACGCACGTCACGTTCTGTCCCAAGACACGGTAGTAGCCTGCACTATGTAGTGGGCATTGGTTATTTTGCCCGGCAGGAATACCAAATGTGCCCGCGAGTTGAAACTGATGGCTCACCCAACACCATGAAGTCTGGTTTAGAACCTCTGTGTCGTGGGAGAACGCACTCACTAGGCCTGCCCCATACACGTGAACGTCCATCACTCGCATAGAGACAGAACCTGGTGTCAATAATGAGGACAGCAGAGCGTCATGGTACTCTCCAGTCAGCTCTATGAAGACACCAGAGTACCCTTGCTTGGCGGTATCCTGGTGTTAGAGGTAGCCTGGCTAAAGGCACACTGGATCTTAATTCTGCTGCAAGCAGACGTTTGCCAGTGGTTCCTGATGACACAGCAGATGCAATATGTGCCCAGATTTCGTCCCTGGATGATGTTCGCTCAGCCACCGCTGCTCGCACAGTGCGACGATCTTGACGTCCGTCTGTACTACTGTAGCCATCCTTCAATATATGACCAATCTGTCGATATGTCCATCCAGCTTTCCACAGATCCACAATGTGAACCGTTTCAAGTGGGTGAAGCTGTTCAATAGCAGTACGTACGAGTCGTAGAGGCATGATTGTACCTCAGAATAAATGCTTGCAAAGTCAGTAGAGAATGCACAATCGGGCCTCCTGAGTATCATCTGATCGCTGTGACCTCGACAAATGAATCACTAACACTAAAAACCCTCAGTATGCACGTATTATACCTTGGCGCTACTGAACACTGTCTTCGAGGGTGTCCATTTTTTTCCGAAATTGTACATCCATTTAAACGTGTTTCCATTCCCACACTGAAAGTGACTGATGCCTCAGGATTCGTTGTATCGATTACTGACTTCCTATCGAAACCTCTGTTCCCTTCCTTTGCTAACTGCTTACCGCCCACGTTTCACTTTTGTACAAATGGCCCAAATAAACACTTTGATAAAAGGCTTCCAGATGCTTAAATCCATATTCTATGTTAAGAATTTTCTCATTTTCTGAAGAGTTTTTCTTCTTCTTACAAATTTGCATTTTACATTTTCTCCAACTAGATCGTCGTTAATTATTTTGCAGTTCAAATACCAAAACTCATCTACAACTTTAGTATCTCACTGTCTAATCTAATTCAACTAGTTCCCAATAACCTTGTTTTACTTTTATCAATACTCATCTTATACAGTCTTTTCAAGACACTATCCATTCCATGCAATTGGTCTTGCACATTCTTTGCCGTCTCTGAGAGAACTGCATTCTCAAATTTTTTATTTAGTCTTCCCGGACTTTAATTCCCTTTCAAGATTTCTCCCCAGTTTCCTTGAAAGACTGCTCAGTGAACAGATTTAACATCATCAGGGATGGGTTACAATCATTCTAAATTACTGCTTCACCTCGAAACTTGTAACTGCAGTCTTGTTTCTGCAGAAGTTGTAGGCAATCTTTCGCTTCCAGTGTTTCGTCCATGCCATCTTCATAATATCAAAGAGTGTATTCGAATCAATAATCAGAAAAGATTTCTCTTAATTTACCAACGTTATTAACATAACTTTTCATTTTTCAACCCGTATTTAAAGATAAACCATTGACTCATTATTTCCTTGTGTCTTCCTACATTTGTCTGGAACACAGACTGATCGTTCCCAGAGTCGCCATCAACAAGTTTTTACATTCTCCCGAAACTAATTTGAGACCATATTTTGCAACCTCGATTTATTAAACTGTTGATTAGTTGATATTCATATCTGGCAGCACCTGCCTTCATAGGAATTAAAATTGCTATACTTTTCTTGAAGTCTGAGGGTGTTTGGTTTGTCTTATACTCTATGCATGCCAAGAGGAATAGATGTCTCATGTTCTATCTCACAAGGATCTTAATTTCTGAAGTAATATCGTCTACTCCAAAGGCCTGATTTCGGGTTTGGTATTTTAGTGCTCTGTCAAATTGTTCTCACAGTGCGGCATCTCCCATTTAATTTTCATCGACTTCCTTTACACATCTATACCAGTCTTCAGCTTCGTTTCCCTTCCATAGCAATTTCAAAAATTCTTACACCTTTAAAACTCCCCTTCTTTGCTTCAGCTATATTTCCCATAGTCATAACTGATTCTACATCTTTACATTTCTGGTCTAGCTATTCCTCCTCAGTCATTTTGCACATTCTATGAGTTTCAGTTTCAGACACTCTTAATCTCTTCTGCCTGGCCGGCCGCTGCGATCGAGAGGTTCTAGGCGCTTCAGTCCGGAACCGCGCTGCTGCTACGGTCGCAGGCTCAAATCCTGCCTCCGGCATGGATGTGTGTGATGTCTTTAGGTTACTTAGGTTTAAATAGTTCTAAGTCTTGCGGACTGATGACCTCAGATGTTAAGTCCCATAGTACTTAGAGCCATTTGAACCATTTCTTCTGCCTGCTTCATTTACTGCATTTCTCTGTTTTCGCCTTTCGTCAGTTTGGTTAAATATCTCGTGTGTTATACAGTGATTTGTACTAGACCTTTCCCTTTTGCCAGTTTGATCCTCTGCTGTCCTCAGTATTTCACTCTCAGAGCTACCCATTCATATTCTGTTGTATTCCTTTTTATCTTTTCCTGCCAATCGTTGCTAACAGTAACTTTGAAACGCTCAATAGTCTTTGCTTCTTTCAACCTAACCTGTCCCATCTCATTACTTTCCTACCCTTCTGCAGTTTCTTCAGTGTGATTCAACTGTTTATAACCAATAAATTTTACTCAGAGTCTACATTTGCGTCTGGATATGTTTTGCAGTTTAACATTCTATTTTCGAAATTCCTATCTTATCGCTATGCAATTTATATGAAACATCCGATGTCTCCAGGTCACTTCCGCATATACAAAATTTCACTATCCTCAAGTCAAGTATTAGCAATGATTAAATTGTACTCTGTACAAAATTGTGCCAGACTGCTTCCCCTTTCACACTGCAGTGTTAATAAATGATTTTTTAAAAAGCATTATAAAGCGACGAACATTTTCAGTACAAAGAATCTACTACGAATATTTTAGCCTGTTACAAATTCAAAGTTCTTAATGGATAAAAGAAATGTACTATTTTTGTGACTTTCACAATAGCTATATTTCGTTTGAGAACAACATATTTCATCACGTAATCCAGATTTCTTTCGTTGTCACGCACTGGAGAACTCAGATCATGTAGCACAATAATCGGTATCTTGTACTGCTAGAGGTGTTGCATTCCAGGAAATATTTCCGATTTCTCGTTTTAGGTTCATTTCCTGGTGCTAGTATGTGCTTCCTTTCTGTCATTATTATTTAACTGCAGACAAGAAATATGAAGTTCGTGCTTCACAGACGTAGGCCGAAAGTTGTAACTTTCAGTGAGTTCCAATTACTGAAACTGTATTTTTCACATAATTTATAGGAAGAATGTGTTTTATGATTTGAATCAAGAAAGTAAATGGGTAAAATATTTGGTAGTTTGCAAATTATCGCATTTGATAGTTCGGGATATCTCTCACCCAGTGTAGCCATGAGTTGTGTGGCTAGTGTATTACTGTTAATGCTGGCCCTCAGTGGCTGCGTGGCAGTGGGCCTGCTATCTCCAACCATTACGTCACTTTCGCTGATGAACAACGTTATTTCCTCATACGTCTCTGCCAGTTCCAGCCCAAATAGCGCTGCGATGTTATATTAGCTTACCTGACACATTTCTCAGCTGTGACATAGAAGACACTGTTCAAATGAACTGCGAATAGAACATCCGCGATTGTCAAAGAGTTTTGTGTAGCTAGAACGATGTTCAGTTCCACGTGTTTTCATTTTCTTCTTCAAATACATTTGAAAACAGGTAATACACAGAACTAAGCTGACGATTTAAGGAATCTGTTGCAACATCCATTAAAATCATCATTCAGACTGTAGATTCAATGAAGCGTAGAAAACAATTTTCTTCTTTTTATTTCTTGAATACTTGTCAAACGAGATACAAGTCTTTACTGTTCCCACTCATATGTCTCTGACGTAAATGATTAACTGTAAAAAGCCTGTTTGTAAAATAAATGTCACGGTAATAAGGTAAAACTTCTACGATTTATTCATCCTCGTCACATACACAACTATTTTATGCAATGCACCCACTGAATTTTACTTCTAGATATTACATGCTTTTAATGCTAGACGAACCCACTAGCTCTAAAACGACCCTATTCCATATGAAGCAAGCAGCAAGTAACTTTCCTTTTCTCCATAGCAAGAATTGGTATTTTGTACTAGATACAAGACTTGACATAAGGAAAGAAGTCGTTCTCCTACAGGCAACCACTGTCTGATAATTCCTTTCCATGGCATTAAAGTGTTCGCTGTAACATAAGTTACAGTAACGTTTGTAAAAATTGTAACATTAAGAAGGATACGTGTTGCAAACTGTCTAATACTTCTCCTTTTCTGCTGTGACCAACTGGCCACGTCCAAAGTGCATGTATACTCTTAGAGATCAGTGCTCAATATCAAATGCACTGTTCATGTGTGCACTTAATCATGAACACTGATTCACTAAGATCAATCTACATTACGCAACCCAATTGAAGGTCACTTTTTAGAAACCCCGTAATCATATCCCATTGCAACGCAGAAGATTGAAGTTTGGTTCAAATGTGCCAACAACTTTCCTCTGTAATGGTACAAAAACGTGGCGCCCTATGACGTCAAACTTGGGCTCGGAGACGCTTCAAACAGCAAGGTGTCGACACATGCAAAAAATAGGCTGGAGCTCAGAAATTCATGAGAAGCGTAAGGTGGGTTAATTACGTCACATTGGCATCAAATTTCACCACAATTCGGCCCAAAGGCATCGCTGACGTGCTACACACCTCCTCTTACTCACACTTCATCCCTTCTCTTAATGCCTCTGCGATGGACATCAGAACCGTGATGCCCAGCGTGGCCGAGGAGAATATTCCAGGCACACAGACGTTCAAAATCTACAAGAAAATGCCTCAGGGAGTGGCATACAGGACTTGGATAAACACACCACTTCTTTTTGGGGGTTGATTCCCACGCATTTCACGGTCGAAAGCGACAGTTCATACTGCGACGAGAAACAGGAAGAAGTTCCCGACAACCTTTGACATTGCTGATACCCCCGGGTGAGTCATCCCGTCTCTAAGTGCGTCGTGGGACTACAGCCCCACTGAACATGATAGTACCTGTTTGGAGTGCCTTGTGTCAGGAAACTTTGCTTCGGTGGAACAAGTAGGGACCGCTATAAACCATTCGACGAAATCCGAAACTGGAAAGAGTGTGTATGTTTTTTGAGTCTTCTTGTTTCTTGTCCTCCTGTGGCGTGATCATGGTAGGACTAGATGTTGAAACATGACTGAATAGAAAGGCAGAGGGTCCCTTTAAGAACACTCAGCTTAGCAAGTCGTCGGTGCCATTTTCGCACCGTGATGGGAACTTTAAAAAGGTCCTCTAACAGAGACAGCCATTAAATGATTCCTAGGCAACCAATCCAGCACAGCTTAGGTAAGTGGCACTATGTCACTGAACTACGGTATGTGATCAAAAGTATCCGGATACCCCTAAAAACATACGTTTATCATGTTAGGTGCATTGTGCTGCCACCGACTGCCAGGTACTCCATATCAGCGACCTCAGTAGTCATCAGACATCGTGAGAGAGCAGAATGGGTGCTCTGTGGAACTCACGGACTTCGATCGTGGTCAGGTGATTGGGTATCACTTGCGTCATACGTCTGTATGCGAGATTTCCACACTTCTAAATATCCCTAGGTCCACTGCTTACGATTTTATAGTAAAGTGGAAACGTGAAGGGACACGTACAGCACAGAAGCATACATGCCGTACATGCTGACAGAGACCACAGACACTTGAATAGGGTCGTAATGTGAAATAGGCTGACATCTATCCAGACCATTACACAGCAATTCCAAACTGCATCAGGATGCACTGCAAGTACTATGACACTTAGGCGGAAGGTGAGAAAACTTGGATTTCTTGGTGAGCTGCTGCTCATAAGCCACACATCACATCGGTAAATGCCAAACGACTCCTCGCTTGGTGTAAGGAGCTTAAACATTGGACAATTGAACAGTGGCGAATGCCGCCCGGTGAACGTCATGTGCCAGTTTGTGTAGTACTATCAGTAAAATTCGGATGCGGTGGTGTTACCTTGTGGTCGTGTTTTCATGGAGGGGGTTTGCACCCCTTGTCGTTTTGCGTCGCACTACCACAGCACAGGCCTACATTGATATTTTAAGCACGTTCTTACTTCTCACTGTTGAAGAGCAATTCGAGGATGGCGATAGCATCTTTGAACACGATCGAGCAAATGTTCATAGTGCACGACCTGTGGCGGAGAGGTTACACGACATTAACACCACTCTAATTGACTGGCCTACACAGAGTCCTGACCTGAATCCTACAGAACACCTTTGGGATGTTTTGGAACGCCGACTTCATGACAGGTCTCACCCACCGACATGGATACCTTTCCTCATTGCAGCACTCCATAAAAAATGGGCAGCCATTTCCCAAGAAACCTTCCAGCACCTGACTGAACATATGCCTGCGAGAGTGGAATCTGTCATCAAGTAAGGGTGGGCCAACACCATATTGAATTCCAGCATTACCGATGGTTGGCTCCACGAACTTGTAAGTCAATTTCAGCCAGTTGTCCGGATACTTTTGATCACGTAGTGTATCACCTGCTGGCCGCATGCGAAGTCTAGTAGGTGTCGAAATGAATACCTGTCAGACTGATGCCTAGGAATCTGCAAATAGCTGTTTCTGTAAAGGGACATTATTAGAGTGACCAACAGAGGTGCGCCGGTGGCACTGAGGATGCTTTCGAAATCTTTCATTCGAGCATATCTCAGTATCACTCCCAACACTGGATGAATACACTAGAATATGTCGTACTTTACTTTAGTCTTCCATTTCCTTTACAGATTAATTGCATTCTTAAGAAACCCTACCACACTGAGTCCATCTGATGGTTCCATTTCGTATCACTTCTAATTGTAACCCCTAAGTAATTATACGATGTGATCTACACTACATTTTTATTACTAACACTGTAATTAGATATTATCAGCTTCTTTCTCTAGCTTATAATCGCTATATTACATTTATCCACATTTAAATCTGCATTTAGTAAGGAAAGGAATGGTTATCCGGTTAAATTGACCTCAAAGGGTAGTTCTTTATAATCATCTACCTTTATAGATCTAAAACACTACGCTCAACATTAGGTAATGTAAATATGACCTTGGTTCTAAGTAAGGTATCATATTTGGACTAATGACAATTATGACTTTTACATTATTTGGTCACCTGTGGACAATAAAGGAACTTCAGTCACACTATATAAGTAGTAGCAAAAGGGCAGTGCGAACCTACTCTGCATTGTTGGCAGATTTAATCAAGATGGCAGATTCAAGATGACAGCCATAGGTTTGACTATCCTTCAACTCCGAACGTCTTCCCTCGCAAGGATATTGCCTGCTCCTGACCAAATAGATTTCAACGCCGCAGCGCGATTATCATGATTCGTGTCTTGCAGCTGCGCCAGCAGCAACTACCACCACCTGAAGACGTCGAACAGTTGCATCAATGAAATATTGTGGGGTTCACACAATAGGATCTGGCGGCAAACACGAGAAATGTATATAATTTGGTGTTTAGTAAGTTTTTTGTTTGAAGATGTTTTTGAAATTATATCCATGAGAAATGATAAATTTTGCTATATGTTACAGTATCACATGCTTGGTGTGGAGTACGTTTGTTGAACCTGGAAGTCAACAGTCTGTTACGGTACTTAGTTCTTGCCGTATCTTGCTAGAATCTGAGATGTGTTTACAGACCACCTGTGTTCATATTGATACATCTATAATTGTATTCTTCAGTTAGTTATGCTATTCTTATGGATGTTGTTGTACGTTTTATTCAGTTATTCTTTGGCTATTTAGCTTATGTAAATAAAGGCTGAGTTGAGATGACGTGGAGATTAGAGGGCTCCTCAACGTTGCGTCAACGAAGAAAAGTCTAGGACTATCATACCCATGGAAAGACCCCTCGTACGCCATTTTCAAATTTATAAGCAGAGTGTGATCAAGCTGTACTCTTCGTATGCTACATTAAAACAGTTTGCATAACAGTAACTTTAGAATGACACTAGACTGATTGTCGTGGTGCTCTGTGACATAACAAAATTTCTCTATTTTTATAGCCATCAGATATGGACTTTAGATATGATAGTCAACCAACTTGCATTTTATTTGAATGTGTCACACTTCCCAGTTCCTGTCCATACTCTTCCATGTGTGTGTAATTGCATGAAGTTTGGATGTGATGGGAGATAGAAATGTGAGGGACTAGCCAAAGATAGTGAGAGTATAGTGGGCTTGGTCAAAATACAACCTGTGGGAAAGTTAAGCAGAGAGACTGCCTCTGGGCTTCAGAAAAGGGTGACAGAGTCGGGAGTAGTCGTCGTGAAGTGGCAGCTACCAATAGGAGGGATTCACCTCTGGGCGGGTTGAATACGCAGATGTTGTCTCCGGAAGTCTGCCATGCTTCTGCGTTTTTAGATGGGCTTCCATGGGATACGAACGTTGCTGTTTTGGAATTTGCCGATGTTTGATAAAAGGTATAAAAATGAGTTATATTACCGTGGATTGCATTCGTAATGCGTCGTTTCGAGTCATACTGGAATCGCAGTGTAATTGTCGGGCACCAATCTGTGGGTTGTGGTGCACTGCCGCCAGTACAGCTATTTTATTACCTTCTCCTGTAACACGTTTGCTTTGTTTACTTTTACCAGTCTGTTCGCTGCCATCAGTCATAAAGATGTTCACAGCCTCGTAAAAGAACGAACGAGAGTGAGAAAACGCTC